>NC_046366.1:32193269-32566602 GCF_011125445.2 Fundulus heteroclitus | reverse complement strand
CAAACGGAAAAGACAGACGGCTATTTCAGCTTTGCACGGATTGTCAAATAATTTGAGTTTCCACTTTCTTAACTACGGTTTTGTAATTTTGCATTAAAATATTGAAGTAATTGGGTTGTTTAAGCTAGAAGATGCAACCAATCTTTACGTGTGGGTTTTAAGAGGAAAAGGACACGATGACCTGCGGCGAAGCTCTCGCTGCGTGAAAGTTAAAAAGCCGTGCCCTGGCTCCAAGAAGGCATCCCAAAAACTATTCCTTGTCAGTTTTTATGAGTAAGATCTTCAATATTTTGCTGTTTGTAGCTGCAGGGATCATCGAGTCCCAAATGTCTTCCTTAATGTTCTGCACACATCTTGAGTTTCACTTCCTGATTTCGACCGAACACGGGTCCGTGGCACCCCACGTTAAGTTATATAACGGCAGCTTCTTTATTCCCCTCTGCCTTTGAGTTCATCTTGGAAAACTATTTAGAACCGCAAACAAAGTTTATTATTTGGTTTTATGTTCTAGCCCAACACAACCCTGGACATGTTTGTCAGCCGGGAGGAAGATGTTGCAAGCTTTTCACATTTTTTCCCCACAAATGAACATCCAAACACATCCAGAAGGGCGGTGTGTATATCATCTCCTGCTGGAAATTCATCCCTGTTTTGTCTCTGGAAAGCTCTTTTGCTCAGTCAGGTTGGATGAATGAAGTCTTACAGATTCTCCAATTATTGTCATGCTTCCGTGTTCCTGCTGAAGGGAAGCATCCCCACAGCACGATGCTGCCCTCTCTGTGTATTTAAAGTGATTTTCAGTGTTTTCTGTCAGAAAAAGCATGTTTGCATGTTGGGTTTTTTGTCTCATTTAACCCGAGCAGCACTTTAATTGGGACTTCTTATGGCTTTCTTTCAGCAATGGCTTCCATCTTGTCACTAGAATTTGATGCATTTGATCCAATTCTCGGTTCTTGGCTGCGTCTCTGATTATCGCTCTCGTTGCCTGCCGTTTCGTTTAGGATACACAGAAAAGCTTTGATAGGCAAGGCAAGGCCTGGCAAGGCAAATTTATTTATATAGCACAATTCAGTACAGAGACAATGCAAAGTGCTTTACATGATTGAAATATAGGAATAAAAGCAAGTAGGGATAGAATGTAGAAACAAAAAAGAACAAAAAAGTGGTGATTCAGTTAACTAGAACATTCAAAGGCAATTTTAAACAAATGTGTTTTTAATCTCGATTTAAAGGAACTCAGGCTTTCAGCACTTTTACAGTTTTCTGGAAGTTTGTTCCAGATAATTGGAGCATAGGAACTAAATGCTGCTTCTCCATGTCTGGTTCTGGTTCTGCAGAGCAGGCTGGAGTCAGAAGACCTGAGTGGTCTGGATGGTTAATACACTGATAACAAGTCTGTGATGTATTTAGGTGCTAAGCCATTCAGGGATTTATAGACTAACAGAAGTATTTTAAAGTCTATTCTCTGAGATACAGGGAGCCAGTGTAAGGACTTTAGAACTGGGGTGATGTGCTCTACTTTCTTAGTCTTAGTGAGGACGCGGGCAGCAGCGTTCTGGATCAGCTGCAGCTGTCTGATCCACTTTTTAGGCAGACCTGTGAAAACACCGTTACAGTAATCAATTCTACTAAATATAAACGCATGGATTAGTTTTTCCAGATCCTGCTGAGACATTAGTCCTTTAATCCTGGAAATGTTCCTCAGGTGATAAAAAGCCGACCTTGTAATTGTCTTTAGATGCTTTTGAAGGTTCAGGTCTGAGTCCATCACTACTCCCAGATTTCGGGCCTGATCAGTGGTTTCTAGCTGAAGCGACTTAAGCTGTGTGCTAACTTTTGATCTTTCCTCTATTGGTCCAAATATTATTACTTCAGTTTTGTTTTTATTCAACTGAAGAAAGTTTTGACACATCCAGGCTAGGTTTCTATTTGTACACAAATGAATAAGAAAGGCTCCGACACTGCAGGACTCCAACGTCGCCTTCTTCCCTGCACCACAATGTAGCATCAGGTGATGTTTTGCTCTGCCCCCCCACCCCCCCAGGCTGAGCGTCCTTTGTTTATTTGAAATGCTTCAATGTTTTAGATCGAAATAAAACAGTCAGTAAAGTTTCCGTCAGGAGAGAAACCTCCTGGTGTAAATAAGCTAACACGCTAGCTGTTATTGGCTCGAGGCGCCCCTCCTTCACGCTGCATGACCCAGGATTACCCAAGCATTTTCTAAGGGAAACCTGCTCTTCCTTACATAAAACAACTCATCAGAGCAGCTTATTGAAGGTTGTAGGACCGTATCATGTAAACGAGAAAATTTCTAACGCTTGAAACTTTCAACAAAGGTGGCTGGGCAGGCAGATCTACATGAACCTCCACATAACGACTGAGAAAAGCATAAGTCAGAGTGAGCATATTTTACCCAGAGCCTCTTGATCAGCAGCAGCAGATTTCCTGTGCTTCATAATCACCATTTAATATTTTTTCCTGTAGTCCTGCAGTTCTGGACGGATCTTCGCTCGCATCGTGGCTATTTTCCGACATTTTCTTTCCACTTCAGGATTATTATCTACTTTGAGTTATCAGAGAAATTCTCAATATAAAACGTTAAAGTTTGTAGAATTTTTCTTTTATTTATTTTATTTATTTCCTTTTATTTAACCAGGTAAACCCCGTTGAGATCTGGATCTCATTTTCAAGGGGGACCTGGGCAGAAATCTGCAAAAACACTACAACCTGGTTACAAAAATAAAACCAATTAATACATATGCACACATATAAAACAATAAAAACAATTTAAAAGCAGTGACACTTTCATACAAGCTTGTTGTCTATCTTTAAGAACCGCTCGAAATATGTCCAATGAAATAGTTTCTGACATCTTGAGCTCAGACTGGAGCTGATTCCACGCTATAGGAGCCCACACACTGAATGCTTTCTTTCCTTTATCAGTTCGAACACAACATGTAGAAGGATAAAGTCATTTGAGCGTAAAGCATGTGAACTACTAGATCTATGCAAAAGAGAGCTTAAGTAAGTTGGTGTTAGTCCAAGTAGAGATTTATAGATCAGGATCATCAAATGATTTTTTTCTCTGAACACTTAAAGGAGGCCAATCAGCTTTTGCATACAAATCACAATGATGTGTCAAACGTCTACTCCCAGTTATAAACCTTAAAGCACAATGATAAACAGTATTCAAAGATTTCAGACATTTGGTTGAAGCATTCATATATAAAACATCTCCATAATCCAGAAGTGGCAGGAATGTCGCTGCAACCAATTTACTTCTAGCTTTGAGTGAGAAACACGGTCCATTTCGATAATAAAACCCAATCTTCATTTTCAATGTTCGTAATAGATTTGCTATATGATTTTTAAAAGAAAGTTCATTATCTAGAATAAAACCAAGATATTTATAATTACTAACAAACTCAATTTGTGCACCTACTGCAGTGGTAAGGAATAGAGGGATTTCTGGTAGTTTAGCAGAGTGGGAGAAAACCATTGCCTTAGTCTTATCCACATTCAAAATCAAAAAAATGGGAAAAGGTTTTGTGTGCAGCTCGGTTTCATCGTGATAGTAATAAAAGTTTCATCACAGAACCCTCCTTCACTTTCCATGAAAACTTGTATATGATGGATTTACTGTTTTCCGTTTCGCAGACTGTATCTACGTCAGGCCAGGGCCGCTCTGAGTCGCCCGTCTACACCAACATCCAGGATCTGAAAATCACCAAGAACAGCCAGCCGCCGCCGCCGTCCGGCTCCCCCCTCCAAGTCACCGGCGACTGGGAGACCTACAAGGACAACAGCGGCAGACACTACTACTACAACCGCTCCTCCCTGGAGAGGACCTGGAAGCCCCCCCGGGCCAAAGAGGCCGGCAATGGGAGCTCCAGGGAGGACAGGCACAGCGGCGTGGAGAGCTCTGAGGTAAGGTTCACATCCGTAAGGAACGTCCCAGATGCCAGTGTCCAGATTTCATCAGCTCCATGTGTGGCTTTTTATTTAAATTTGGTGAACTTGAAGAAACAGATGAATCGGTTCCTGAAAATAATCATTTTCTACACGTCTAGGTTAAAGGGAAAGTCTGAGAAAACTATTATTAATGGTTCAGTACAGCCTTTAAAAACTCCTCCATTGGGGAGTTTTAATTACTAGTACCCCAGGCAGTATCCTGCTTTTATTTGATGAGCCATGGTTGAGGAAAAGTATTCATGTACTTTAATCGTTTCTGTTTACTTATTTACTGTGGCAGGTAGGACTGTGCAAAGTTAATAAACCACCACGACTTTTTTAATGCTAGGTTTTCAGAGTCAGATTGCCTTGTGCTTTTTCTGAATGTTTAAGGTTGTCTTTGGGCTTTAGCTGCTTTTTTACAGTGTGTGCGGGGAAAAAAGGGCAGAAATTAGACAAGTTTATGAAAAAAGTCTAAAAAAAATAAAACAAAAATCTCCATGTGAACTTTATTTTTAGTATCATGTAAGTCATGCAAAGGATTAGCGACAGAGTTGACACGCCTGAGTTGTTGTTTTGTCGACGACCGTTCACACCAGGAAGGCTAAACAAAAAAATCCCATCTTTGATGCACATTTGGTACTGATGGTACTGGTGACTGGACCTCAGCCGTGGGTCCAGGTTTCATCAGAATAAATCACGCCGTAATGGAAAGGATCAGAGGTGTGTCACATGCAGCCTGCCTCTAATTCCCTGTAGATCACATTTCAGTCTACTTCTTTGCTAAATTGTTATATATGGAAACAATATCTGAAGTTTAGGAGCCTTTTCATGTCTGATTCACTGGTAAGTGTTAAATAACTCGACCGACGACTAAAACGTTCGTCTGAAGAAGAACTCAAAAAGAGTCCAGAGCTCAGACAAAGACGGGATGGGTACCGAAACCCGGTATCAAAACGGTCGCGGGTCCACGTCGCACGGTCCTCGCACACCGACAAGTTCCAGCCTTATCGGTCCTCTTAATGGCATTTTTAAGGTCACTCTCAATTTTTCAGTGAGACTCCAATTCAAACTTTACTGATCTTCTCCACCTTAGAAACACGTCGAGGCGACTGATGGGAGGAGCTGAAGTTCTGCTCTCACATGTTCGCCTCGCTTACGTTCATCAACACTGACTGTTAGCAACTATTTAGCAACTTTTCAGAACCCGCTAGTGACTTTTTTTATTCAAAAGCTAAAAGTAATGGATTTATCGACTATATTTTTCCATGTTGTTTGAGACTTTAGCAACAACTAAAAGCAGCGATCGCTCTGAGTTTACGTCTCCTCAGTAAACGTCAGCTGTGAGCTCCTCAGTGGTCAGTCAGCGTCGCCGTGCTGAAGTCAGACCGACTCGTCTGTTTCTTGTTGAAAATGAGTCACATGAGCATAACTTCCACTAGATTACAAGGCAGGATGTGAATATATTATAAATCTGTAACGGCTAATGGTAATTATCTTTCTCTGAAACTGTTATTTAAATAGATGCTCTCTGTTACTGATTTACAGCCTCTCATTTATTCAGCTTAATCACTGTGGGGGTAACGCTGCTATCATTTTGGTTAAAATTGATAATATAAAAATTGTATAAATGTAGGTTGTATTCTGGTAAAAATGTTATTTAATACTTGAAATTACTTTATAGTTTTTTTGTTTTGCGCATATTAAGAATGTTTTTAATATTTTGTTTGTCTTGTCAATTAAGATATTTCTCTCTTGCAACACAATTCCTATTCAAGATATAGTGTTTTATCCTTTTTTATATATAAAATTACTTATATATGTTTTTATTGCTCTATCTCTATAAAAGAAAATTATTTTGTACTTTTATTTTTTTTGCTTTTGTTCCAAATGTTTAAAAAGTGAACCAGTCAGTGATCACGATTATTTATTTTTTTACCCTTTTGTTTGATTAAAAAAGTACCAATAATGTTACCAATAAAATACCAATAAGGAGTTACCAATAATATCGTTAAGAGCGGTAGTATCGATAAATCCTTAATGATACCCATCCCTAACCTCCAGGGAAATCTGGCAGCTTTATTGGATCCCACAGAAACCAGCAGCTTTTAAGCAAAAACAGAACAAAGTTAAAGACGAGTCAAGAGTTTTGCTCGTATCGTAAAGTTAAGGGTGAATGTTTGTGTTGTAGTTAAAGTGAGGCTCATTGAATCCTTAAAAAAACAAAACAGACAGGAAGCGTCAAAGAACACGCATGCATCCTTTATTGGTTTATTGATGACGTTTTCCACGCATCCCTCTTTGCTGCAGGTTTGTGCGGTAGAGGTGGGAGTGTGTGGCTGAGGAGGGCCTCCTCTCTGAAAACGCTCATGTTTTGCTTTTATGTGCTGAAACACGCACAGAACAGTTTTTCTCAATGCAGAATACAACCTGCAGTTTGCACAGATCCATTTACAGCAGTTTAAAGAGCCCACAGAGGATTTATCACATATTTACAAGTTGTGACTTCCATTTAAACGAGACAATGTTAAAAACGTGTGCAACGTTAATTACAAAATTCCTGCTTTTTAACCTTTTACTCCAAAATACGCCTTCATGCTAGAAATGGGTGTCTCTGTCAGAGCTTTCTGCTTCAATTTGCGAGAATATTTTAAGAGGGCTGAAGAAAGACGGGAGAACAGTAAAGTACAGTTAAATATTTTCTCATCTCTGAACAAGTTCGGTTTATTTGCAATTTAAATAGCAGAAGCTGTGAGCAGGCAGACAGAATGAAGCCTCTGCAAAGTCGCCGTCAGCTCTGACTAACAGTTATGGGAGATTCGGCTGATCAGAGACAAAAAAAAAAAAAAAGAAACAACAAAAATCATCATAGACGGAGTCAAAGTTTCCTCTTTTGACAAGCAGCTCATTAAACACTCGCAGCAGAATAATTAGTCCTTAAAGCGAGAGCACACGGGAAACGTGCCGATTCTTTAATTGGACCGCCGTGTTTTCCTCCTAATGAGCCGACCGCAGCCAGCGCCTGTGATCAGGATCAGATCTCGCTCTGCTCGCCGTCACCACCACCCCCACCCCGCGGTTCCTAAGATGACCTCTGGCTCATCAGACGGCTGCACCGGGCTGCCACCTGCAGGCCAAAAGCACAAACTTCGTCCTCAGAGCTCCTCCTGCGGCGTCCGTCAGAAACAGGAGGGATGCTCTGCTCTCCGGGTCCCTGCGGCATCTTCATGGTGGCGGGCCGGTTCTGATAAATCACTGCATGACTCTCCTCTGTCCCCCTTCTTTGGTGAAAGATGCTCTCTGTTTCTCTCTCTCTCTCTCTCCCTTTCCTCTAATGGCAGACCACTCCTCTCTCGCTCTCGCCGTCTTTCCTTCCCTTCCTGTCGCTGTCCGTCGGGGGACTCCAGCCTCTGTCCTCAGAGGACGCCTGCTTCGGCACCTACTGCGGCCGGTCCGACGGCCGGTACGGCTCGCCGCAGCGTGGCTGGTCAGAGGAGCTGGACCAGCACGGCCACACGCTCTACGTCAGCGACTATACGAACGAGAAGGTCTGTCTGATTTTCTGTCTGCGCCGCGTTGACAGAACCGGGCCAACCAGGAAAAAGTTACAGATCCAGTTGTTTTCTCATTGCCCATCAAACACTTTAATAGCGTTTTTGTGATTTATTGCGTTGGCTGACAGAAGTTGCCTAAAGAAAACTGAGACTTTTTTCTCTCTCTCTCTCTTTTCCGTGTCTGAATTCTTTTTTTTTTATTATATATTTTGTTTTTACGTTGTTTTTTTTGCGTTTGCCTTTCTGCCGCTAGTGGTTAAAACATGTCGATGACCAGGGAAGGCCGTATTACTACAGCGCTGACGGCTCCAGGTCAGAATGGGAGCTGCCGAAGGTAAGACGCTGAAGCGGTGCGAGGATTAAAGTTTTAAAAAAAACAAAGTTTGCCGCTAGAAAAGCAGGACATTTTGCACTACCAACGCTGCCGAACTTTTATAATCCATTAAAATAGTACACAACTGCACGTTTACTGCATTCCTGCACCATATGATTTGGCACTGCACTGAACCTTTTCATATTAATGCCTTTTTTCACCATTAACTTTGCACTATAAGCATGGTGGAGCATTCTTCTGCACACTTTTTTGTTTTAAAAATTGTTTTTCTCCTGCATTGTTACATTCTTATCACTGCTGCACTTTATATTGTGATGTTATGGTAGACACTTTGTTCATACAAAACGACAATAAAGTTTGTCTAAGTCTAAGAAAAATGAGAAAACGTTAAAAGGAGAAGCGCAGCTCGACTGCAAGGTGTAACTTTGCTGGAATGGGTGGTGAGAGCGTTGCTCTTAATTAGAGTCTTTTAAATATTTCATTTGGTAGTTTAAAGTTTTATTTATAGTTTAGGCAACAAGCAAGAAAAAGGCGATTACTAAATTAAGGTTGGTCCAGTTTGTGAGAGGAAACTCCATCCTTCCATCCATCCATTTTTACATCCATCCATCCATCTATCACTCTATCATCATCCATCCATCTATCCCTGCATCCATCCATTTTTACATCATCCACCCTTCCAATCATCCTTCCATCCATCCATCCATCCGTCCGTCCATCCATCCATCCATCCATCCATCCATTTTTACATCCATCCATCCATTTTTACATCCATCCATCCATCCATCCATCCATCCTTACATCCCTCCATCTATCTATCACTCTATCATCATCCATCCATCTATCCTTCCATCCATCCATTTTTACATCCATCCATCCATCCATCCTTACATCCATCCATCCATCCTTACATCCATCCATCCATTTTACATCCATCCATCCTTACATCCATCCATTTTAAATCCTTCCATCCTTACATCCATCCTTCCTTACATCCATTCATCCATTTTTACATCCATCCTTCCATCCATTCATCCATCCTTACATCCCTCCATCCGTCTATCACTCTATCATCATCCATCCATCTATCCCTGCATCCATCCATCATCCACCCTTCCAATCATCCATCCATCCATCCATCCATCCCTCCGTCCGTCCGTCTGTCCATCCATCCTTACATCCATCCATCCATCCATCCTTGCATCCCTCCATCCATCTATCACTCTATCATCATCCATCCATCTGTCCCTGCATCCATCCATTTTTACATCATCCACCCTTCCAATCATCCATCCATCCATCCATCCATCCATCCATCCATCCATCCATCCATCCATCCATCCATCCATCCATCCATCCATCCATCTATCTTTTCTAACAGTTTTTATACTATATATTAGTCCAAATTGAGGCTTTCATAAAACAGGTTTGTTAATTTTCTCTTGATACATGTTTTTCTTTTCGCTGACGGATCTCTAAATGGGTTTTAGAAGACGCGTCTTTTGGACACTCGGGTTTGTGATTAAAGGGCAATAATTTTACTCTGTATCTTGTACATTTTTGTGCAACCGAATGATTAAAATCAGTCTCTATAATTAGGGAATGTGTCCAAAAGACACTCTCTGGATAAACGTATTTACGGATGTGTCAGGAGAAAGAAAAATATGGGTTTGATATATATAAAAAAAAAAAAACACCAAGCATTCAACCTGTTTTTAGGTGTTTAAAAAGTCCTCACTCAACAAATGTTCGGAAACTCCGTAAACGTTTACACCTTTTTGTGTTCATCCTTTAAATAATGTCTTAAAACATTTAGTAGAAACCCATCTCTGACGCTTTCCCCTTCCTACAGTATAACCTGTCGCCACCTAAACTGTCCGGGGACGAAGCGAAGAGTCGTAGCTTGGACAGGAAGAACGTGGAGCCCATCGTCCTGACCAAGTGGAGACACAGCGCCTACGCCCAGGAGCCCAGCGAAAAGGTCTCTGCTTGCACCGATAAAACAGAGAAAGTGCTGCTGAGAACACACGGCAGCTGTAACCTGTACGATGTCTGAGCCCCTGATCTTAGCTGTAGACTCGTTCCTTTTGCAGCGGCTGTCAAAAAGCAGGCGTGTCCGCTCGGGCTCTGTGCGCCAACACCCGTACAAACAGCAAGTCAGTAGTCTGTAGCAACGCTCCCCGATGCTCTGTCTGAATGAACACACAATCAGCGTGCATGGAGGTGATCGCACAGCAGAAATGATTTGATCTGCTCCTCTGCTCTTATCGGATAAACAGATATTAAATTCAGATGGAGATTTTTTTTTTTTGTTGCCAAATTGGGTTAAAGTAACGAACTGGAATGTCTGTTCCAAGCAGTGTTGTAGTCAAGTCACTATGCCTCGAGTCCGAGTCCAGGTTCGAGTCTCCAGTGTTCAAGTCCAAGTCATTGAAAAAAAAGAGTCGAGTCACTATTGATCCAAGTCGAGTCCAAGTTCCGCACTAAAGTAAGCATAGCCTATATGTTTTTAAACTAAAAAAAAAAAATCCACACTCCACCACATTGCACTAATAATTTAGATATTAAAATCATACACCAAATAATGACATATTTAAATTATAGCCTAATGATATAAAAAAGTCGAGTCTTTTTCTCAATTTCCGAGTCAGAATGATCTGAATGTAGGAGTCCGAGTCCAAGTTCGAGTCATCAGTGCTCAAGTCCAAGTCAAGTCACGAGTCTCTAAATTTAGCTAATGACTCGGACTCGAGTTCGAGTCTCGGACTCGAGTACTACAACACTGGTTCCAAGTCTTTCCTTGTTTTGTTTTTTTATTTTATTTTTATTAACGATCCATTTCTTCTTAATACTCAGAGCTACCTTCACACACCTTGCAGTTCTGTAATCTCTCTCCTAATCAGCACCAGACTCTTCCAGCCGCCACCGCCGTCTTAAACTCACATCACCTCCTCATTAACCAGCTCTTTGTCTAAACTGTGTGAACATGCTTCTTTGTTCTTTGTTTTGTTTTGTACCCATCTTTGTTCACTAGGAAACTCCTCAGATCCCCAAGTCCTCTCCTCCCGACTCTGACTTGAGCCCCACGTCACCCAAGCCCCCCGCCTCTGTCAGTACTCGCCACTAACCTCGCGTCCCGCTGCGCTGCTTTAACGAGCTTTGGTGGTGGAATGCGCCGCAGGTTCCTACACAGGGGATTGAAATCCTGGAAAAAACCTCAGAGAACGTGAACATTTTGGACCTTTAAGACTTAAACTTGACACCCTGTGTAGGAATTGTTTGATTTATTTTGTTGGAAGGAATGGGTTTAATTTGTTTTGCATGTTGAGATGATGATGATGATGATGATGATGATGATCCAAAAATCTGAATGTGTTGCTCTGAATAGATTTCGGTACGCGTCTGTGCCTCACCTCGCACAAACATCAGTTTTTCATGTTGCAAACAAACTTTAGGCTTCAAGTTTTCAAGTCATAGGTCAACAGAAAGTAGCGTTACGTTTGTGAAGCAGAAAAAAAAGAGGCATGTTTAAAGCTTAAAACTATAAAAAAAAAAACAATCTTTTAAGAGCTAATTGAAATCAGAAGTTGTGTAATTAGTGAAAAGGGGCGCACCCAGGGTCCGAAATTAACACTCGCCAGTCGCCAAATGCGAGTAAATTTCCCGTTTGGCGAGTGAATTTCAGAGGGCTAGATGCCACATGGCGAGTAAATGTTTGTACCAAATAAAATAAAAGTAACATAAAAATAACAAAACCCATACGATCCGTTCACAGCTCTGTCCATCCAGAGCTCAGTCTAGACCCGCCTTCTGCGGAGCTGGTTCAGCTTCTTTCACATTCAGAACCAGTCATGGTGAACGCTGGATCAGAAAACAGATCTGCTAACCAGATACAGTCTAAAACGCCAATTAGTCTGTTTATAAGTTTCGTTCTTATTTATTCAGATTTTTTTTTAACTACCTGCGCTGCGGCTCTGTGCTTCACCGCTCTTACGCCTCCCCCGCCCCCTCTCAGAGCAAGGTGCTTTTATCAGCGGCCAGCCTTCAAAACGTGAATCGCTACGTTTAATGTCCTTCCACTCGTACCAAAATGTCCCAATTAAAGTCAGTAGGAGAGTCGGTAACTGTTTTTCATGCTCTTTTGTTTTTAACGACACAGAACCAGCGGTGCTTCAGTGGGCGTGGTGCGTTGCGCTTGAATTCAGGTGCGCAAAATTACGTTACATGTAACCTGTAACATCGGGGGCGCAGCGCACGACGGTAAAATCCAGCAGCGAGATCAGCGTAAAGATGCAGCGTGAACCCTGAGTGCTTTAAGTGTTGCAGCTGAGGGGAAAATTTTGAACCATACACAGGGGCGGTTCTGAACAGGGGCCAACAGGGGCCTATGCCCATGTAGAACTGTTCCTGGCCCCTGTTATTGCCCCTGTACTAAAAACATGATGTTAAATTTCTTAGGATGATAAATGCTGACAAAGATAACGTGACTGACTGGTCATTTGGATCAGTTGCATTTTTTTCGTTTATGGTTTTACCCAATAATAAAATAACAAAATAATTAAAAAAAATATATAAAAAAATAACAATAATTAAAATCAAGCTGTTTCACGTTAAGCTCCCGCTGTATTGAGAAAAGATCAGGGGTCTGCAACCTGCAGTTCCAGAGCCACAATTGGCTCTTTGGCTTACTTAATATTTTAAACGATGAAATGTTGACCTGTTAAGTCCCCCCCCCCCCCCCAAATCTTTTGTTCTGTGCCCCTGTGAAAAAACACTGGCCCCACCCTGACCCCCCCCCCCCCCCCCAATCTTTTGTTCTGTGTGAAAAAACACTGGCCCCACCCTGACCCACCCTGCTACATTTGGTCTAGAACCCCCACTGACCGTACAGGCTTGATGAAACTCTGCCTCATTCACAAATAAGGCCAACATGGATAGAATAATGATAATCTGTAGTGTTTTTTATCGCCTGGATGTGAATCTGATAATTCATATTGTGTCTTTTATAATCAACTACAATATATATATTTTTTTAATTCAGGAAACAAAGATTTCTCTTCCAGGTTCCAGTCAGCCACGCCCCCAACCACGCCCCCCATGATTAACATAATTTCACTCTTAATTTTTATAAAAGTTGAGGTCTGGTCAAAATTAATATTTTGGCCGGTAAAAAATATGCCTGGCCGGTTGATTTTTACATCTACCGGCCAACTTGGCCGGTGAATAACAAAGTTAATTTCGGACACTGGGCGCACCTCGGTTTTGTGAAGTCCTCTGGGGAGTTTTAGACAACAAACAGCATCATGAAGACGAAGGAACACAGCAGCACTGCAAAAAGGGAACTCAAAGTAAGAAACTTTTTCTTGAAATTTGTGTATTTTTCCTTGATTTGTGCAGCTAAATGAGCCTATTTGCCAATGGAATAAAATTTTAGCACTTGAAATAAGAACAATTCATCTCCATAATCTTATTTCAAGTGCAGGATATCTAATTATCTTATTTTACAGGTAAGAAATACTCATTCCATTGGCATATAGTCTTATTTAGCTGCTCAAATTAAGTAAAAATATACTCATTTCAAGAACATTTTACTTGCTTTGAGTTCCCTTTTTGCAGTGAGAAAGGTCAGGATTGACGCCGAGGAGATCTATAAAATGGAAAACCATTTTATAAATCAGACGAGGTCGTCATCGAAGAAGCAGAGAGGCTCATTGTGACTTTGGAGGAGCTGCAGAGATCCACATATGAAGTTCTTGAATATGTCGACAGGAAAACAGCAAAGTGCTTTACATGATTAAAAGATAGGAAAATAGAATAAAACCAAGTTGGAATAAAATTTAGAAACAAAATAAAACATGGAAAAATATAAACTACAGGCAAATATTAAAAACAGTTGGACTACAAAGTTGAACTAATAATGTTTCAGTAAAAACAGTTTAACTAGAACAGTTAAAGGCAATCCTAAACAAATGTGTTTTTAATCTTGATTTAAAAGAACTCAGACTTTTAGCACTTTTACAGTTTTCTGAAAGTTTGTTCCAGATAAGTGGAGCATAAGAACTAAATGTCTGGTTCCACTAAATATGGTTTTACAAAGTACTGAATTAGAAGTGTCTGAATATAAATCCTCATCTTTGAGTTTGTAAAAATAAAAATTAATTCATCAGATTCTTTCCACTGTAATGCTTCGTGTTGGTCTATCACATAAAATCTGTGTAAGGCAAATAAAAGCTGTGGTTGCAACATGACAAGATGGAGAGTTCAACAGGTTTGAATACTTTAGCAAAGCACCGTACGCTGATCTAATTAATTTTATCATATAAGATCCATTTAGAGCGATTCTGGACTAATCCGACTGATCTGAGGGCTGTTGTGGTGGCTTGGTGCTTCCGGGCTTTTGTTTTCCTGGTGGAGCTGGGAAATGCTTTCTGTTTGTGAGGGTTTATTCCTGCCGGCTGCGGCTTTCAGTCAGCGCTGCGTGGAAAACGGTTTAACTTGTTTCTGACCCTGTGTGCAACCGCTCGTTGTCTTCCTCTGCAGCCGTCCGAAAAGGTTGGCGTTCTGAACGTGACGAAGATCACCGAGAACGGCAAGAGAGTCCGGTGAGTAAAAGCTGATGATCGGACTCTGTTCTTCCGTCACATTAAGCTCTTATTTCAAATTATCATTACTTTTCCTCTTACTGGGTTCAGAAATCCTAAAAATAAAATGGCTCACCACATTTTTAGTTGAGGTTAAAGGATATTTCTGTAATATTTTTGTTGCATGCAAGGACGTTCCGAATAAGAAAGCCCAAATATGTTTATTTGCTAAAGCATTGATATTTTACTCCTAATCCCATTTTTTTTAAACTATTAAAAAGTGATTGAACTGTAATTGCCAGACGGCCCTGTTAACTAGACATTTAAAGTTGAGCGTCTGGTTTGCAGGAAGAACTGGACTTCCTCCTGGACGGTCCTCACAGGTGCATCGCTGCTGTTCGACAAAAAAGCACAAGGAAGCTCAAGCTGGGTGAGTTTATTTCAAATGTATCAGGTTATTACCGGGGGGTTTAGTGTAGTCCAGCGTGGTACGCGTTGCTTTGTTAATAAAGGACAGGAACATATGAGCAGTGTCTCTAAGTCTGTGAGATGCTTCTGTACGCCGGTGCTCTTTTTGGTGCAGTGTTTGTATTTTTGGACTGTAAAACTGTTTTCTTTGGTATTTTTTGCTGATTCAACTAAGGAAATACGAACAACTTGTGTTTCGACAGGCGTGGCAACAAAGTGCTTAAAGATCCTACTTTCTTTTTTTTGTAAAGTTTCTTGACACATTCAGACAAAATATTGGCTCATTCCTTTTTAAAATTAGCACTATTTTTTGAAAAGGAAAATCTAAAAATGCGGGACTTTTCGCACAGCGTCACATTTAGTTTGCATGTTCTCCCTGTGCATCCATGTGAGCAGGTATAGACGTAATGGAGGCCTGCGTGTGTGCAGGTGTGACACTTCTACAACAAGCAATGACAAAGTCAGCACTTAAGCACTAAGAAACATGAAGATTTTCACCTCAGATGTTCTTGTATTCATTTTTTAAACACGAACCCACTGTGCAAAGAGACATCAATCAGAGACCTGACTGAGGTACGTCGTTATGACGGCGTATTTACCGGGGAAGATGTCGGTGTGACTGCTGCTGTCAGATAATTGTTTTGTTGTTCTTCAGCTGCTAATGTATAAACTCCGACAGCAGAACAGTGACGCCGAGCTCTAAATTATGTGGACCATCGTCACTTTAGCCTCTTTGCTATGATTTATCTCCTCCCTGTCCAGTTTGCAAGCAGCCAGTCCAAGCCGGAGTTCACCGTGGATCTCCGGGGAGCGTCAGTGGACTGGGCCCCGAAGGAAAAGTCCAGCAAGAAGAACGTCCTCGAGGTGAAGAACCGAAATTACTCTGTCTACATTTAAAGAGTCTGAATAATGTCTCTATTTCTATGCAGAATTAACACAACTACGGACCCAGAAAGGCATCCTGAAGAGTAAACTCTCATTACTAGGGACTGAAAAAAATGATTCATCTGATATTTACCAGGGATTAAACATATTTCACACCAGCAGTAATTATTAAAGAACACAAAGTAAAAATAGAGAAGTTCTGTCTGGGGACAAATGAATCACAACCCGTGTTTGAAGAGCTTGCAGAACCACATTTAGCAGCAAAAACTACGTTTTTTTCCGTGTTATTTGGGTTTTTGTCACGACCCTTTATTTCATTCAGTTTTGCAGACATTTGTTTCTGCACTCAGTGATTAAAATGAACAGAAATAAAGCTTGAAATTTATCAGAGTGTAATGAATCCGCATCAGTTTAACCTGAATTAAACTAGTGATGAACAACAACTTTAACATGATATTCTAATTTTTATAGTGCACTTCTACCGCAGGAATAAGGATCTTAGAACACACTGAGCTTTTACTGTTTCACTGTAATCTTTATTCCATGTAAGAAATAAAATAAAAGGTTTTAGAATTGGAAAAAAATTGTTTTTGATCCTTTCAGCTGTGGAAACATTTGCAAATAAATTAAATCTTCCTTTTTTTTTTTTTTTTTAGAAGATTGCTTCAGTTTTTACAACATATTTCGTTTTGTCTCCTAAAACCTGCAGCTGAAGGTCCGACACGGCACGGAGCTGCTCCTCTGGTCTGAAAACGACGTCGTGGTGAACGAGTGGCTGAAGGCTCTGCAGGACGCCATCAGCGCACATGTGAGGACCGAGTCTCTCACCACCTTCTGCTTCACACAAGACGGCAGGAACTGAATTAGTGCCCAGAGGGGGAGAAAAAGAGAACGGGTTCTTCTGGTGGACATAAGAGGAACAAATAGAAGCACCGCGGTTAGGTTCCTGCTGTGAACCGAACTTTATTAGATCCTAGAATCATGACCTTAATTAGGTCAATTTAACACACACAGCTCTTCTTAACCTCTCCTCACACGCTAAAAGTCTACAAGGTGACTAGGGCTGAACAATTAATCGCATTTTCAATATAATCGCGATTTAAAAAAATGCAATTTCCAAATTGCATAGGTCTGCAATTTTTGGCTATGTAACAATCAGTGAATTAGACACGTCCATTAGGTGTCGTTAAAATGTTTAAAGTGGATTTTCCTCCACATGGAAGGGAAGACAGTTGCAGCAGTGAGATAATCTAATTATATTACTTGTTTAAGAATTTATATAATCATACATAGCATTAAGTTCTGGTCAATCAGTTTAATATAATGACTGGTTACACTTTATGCTCAAGGCTTGATGTCCAAATCAACTAAAAGCTGTTCTCTTGAATAATATTCTGATTAATAGAAACAATAAAAGTTCTTGTTTTAAATAGTCCTTGTTTAGAAATGTCTTTTTTAGAGAACATTTTTGTTGCTTGTGGTTAATGCAGAGAAAAGTCAAAATTGCAATTTTGGTTGAAATATATTGTAGGCAGAACTCAATCATTACTGCTGAGTTTAGATGCTGGGTGTCTTTTAGCAACTAATCCGCACGGCGAGGAAACAAATTGATTTGTTGTTTGTATGTGTTTGAAAAGACGTGATACATTAAACTGGAAAAAAATCGCATTAAATCGCAATATTAAATTAAAAAAAATCGCAATTAGATTATTTTGCTAAATCGTTCAGCCCTAAAGGTGACGCTGAAACCAAACAAATCTAAAGAGAAATCAACAGCTTGACTGATTCGGCTGAGCTGTTCTTGTAATTCAGAGCTCAAGCTTCCCGATTTCCTCTTCAGAGAGACCACAGAGCAAACGGAGGGACCTTTACGGCTCGTCATATCTCATTTCCTCCTTTGTGTTTGTGTGCTTTAGGCCTGGGAGTCTGATGAGGCCATTGAGGAGGACATGCCCGAGTCGCCCGGTGCAGAGAAGCACGACAAGGACAAAGAGCAAAGGCTCTCCAAGAAAGACAAAGGTTAGCGAGAAATACTGCATCTGTAAAACTGGGGAAGGGGGGGGGGACAATTTTGATCTTTGTGCGCGATTCCTCTGACACGGATCGGACCGTAAACATGATCGGAAACGAAAGCACAAAGTCCAAAAGCAGCTCGGAGCGAGCAGGTGCTTTAAAAACCGCCTTGCTTATCAGTCTCAGTCCGACAGAAGGATTCAGACATGGCGACTAACGTGCTGAGGCGAGCGGTGAGTTACGGCGTCTTCTCTCATTTCTCCTCCTCAGCCATGAAGCCCTCGGCGAACGTGGAGGCCACCGACAACAAGAAGGCCCGACACAAGCTGAAGAAGTTCCTGCACCGCCGTCCCACCCTGCAGGCCGTCAAAGACAAGGGATACATCAAAGGTTTCACTCTTCTTCCACTTCTGCTTACGGCGTCTTCGCTATCAGCTCTTTAATCTACTTCCTGTTTTGCTATAATTATTGCATATTTTTGGTGTTAAATTGTGGCTTTTCTATCATTTTGGAGCACTGGAGGCTCCTTTTGTTGAGCAGTGTACATTTCCATTTATAACTATGTGCAGAACATTTGATTCTGTAACTTCTTACGCTAAAAATAAGAGCACTTTAATTAAAATAAGGGATCTAACTCCTAAACCTGCGTCAGTGAAGACAGTTTAAAGTGTTGAGACAATATTACAGGTCATCAGGGAAGTTATTATCATTTTGGGGCTTTTAATTATATTTTTTAACTGTTGTTTCAGCAGAATTGGATGACTAAACAACTTGATTACTGTACTATTGATTTTTTTGTACTATAAGGCACACTTAAAATCCTTAAATCTTCTCAAAAATCAATGGTGCGCCTTATATATGATTACCGTTGTGCTTACTGGCTGATTTTATGTGGTACAATGCGCTCAAAAATAGAATTCAGCCAAAAACAACAACAGATGTTTACATATAAAACTTATTACTTTTGCCGTAAAGAAGGAAATAAACACAATAAATTGTAACTAAAACACCTCGGTTACATCTGTAGTAACTTTGATGTCCACACAACAAGCAATTGAGAACTTATACATGTTTAGATTGAAAAAACAAATCCAGGCGGACCTGTACTGTTTAGTTTACACTGCAAAAAGGGAACTAAAAATAAGTGCAATTTTTTTCAAATTAGTATATTTTTCTTTGATTTGAGCAGGTAAATAAGACTATTTGCCAATGGAATTAGATTTTTGCACTTAAAATAAAAACAATTCATCTCCATCATCTTATTTCAAGTGCAGGATGTCTAATTATCTTATTTTAGGGTTAGAAATACTCATTCCATTGGCAAATGGTCCCTTTTAGCTGTTCAAATCAAGGGAAAATGTACTAATTTCAAGAAAATTTCACTTATTTTTAGTTCCCTTTTTGCAGTGTAGACATTGGCACAATTTTTGAAATATATAGAATTTATTCTTGAAATTGAAAAGGTGGGATGCTGTTATATATTTGGTAGATACTTTTGTAGAGACGTCTCAGATGAAGATCTGGACGTATGATAAGTGTGTGTCCACCTCAGATTTAGTCAGCTACAATCACGTTATTGTTGCTAAAGAGCTCAAGCCCCTTGAAAGGGGGCTCTGGGGCCTAAGGGATTAACCAGAGCGGCCTTGTTAGACTATAAATGACAACAAAAGGCAAGTGGCTGTGGCACAAAGTCCCTTAAAGGGACATTTAATCAAATAGTAGTGAGCCTGTAAGTGTATATTTGAGCTGGCATAGTTTACAGATTCAGAATAAATCCCCTGGCGGTATAGGATGGAAAATTATCCAACCCTGGAAAAAGAACTATTTAGTCGTGAAAAGCTTCAGATTAATTGACATTCATGCACAGGATAAGTGGAAGAATGTAAAAATCCAAAAATGCATGTTTATGCACATGAAGAAACGTAGCAGGAAACTGATCCCTTTCTGTCATTTGTGTCTTCAGATCAGGTGTTCGGCTCCAGTCTGGCCAGTCTGTGTCAGCAGGAGAACAGCACGGTGCCGACCTTCGTCAGGATGTGCATCGATCACGTGGAGAACAGCGGTGAGCGTTGCTCTCAGTTCCTCTTTACCTGCGTGTTGTGGAAGAAGGGCCGGCTTTTACGGCCTCCTGATAAGCTCGCGTGTCCGAGTCACTGATCTGCTCTCGCTTCCCCCTGCAGGTCTCTATATAGACGGGCTGTATAGAGTTAGCGGGAACCTGGCCGTCATACAAAAACTACGCTTTGCTGTCAATCACGGTGGGTGGCGATGAAACACCGTTTGTCCTGGAAGACGCTGCTGGAAAGAGGCTCTGCAGAGCTGCGGGTTTTAAGAGTGCTTGTGTGTTTGCAGATGAGAAGGTGAACCTCGGCGACGGGAAGTGGGAGGACATCCACGTGACGACCGGCGCTCTGAAGATGTTCTTCAGGGAGCTGCCCGAGCCGCTCTTCACCTACGCCCTGTTCAACGACTTCGTCAGCGCCATCAGTACGTGTGACACACAGCCAGCCTCTCTGCACATACGCACTGTCACCTTCAGCTGATTATAACAAACGTGCTGAACGTTACAAATTCACTGCCATGGTCAAAAGTCTTTGATGGGAGACAATTGTAGCTTAGTAGCTT
The DNA here is from genome assembly GCF_011125445.2 of Fundulus heteroclitus. Classification (NCBI taxonomy): domain Eukaryota; kingdom Metazoa; phylum Chordata; class Actinopteri; order Cyprinodontiformes; family Fundulidae; genus Fundulus; species Fundulus heteroclitus. The sequence continues at coordinate 32,546,191 of NC_046366.1, read as the reverse complement.
TAAAAGATAGTATCTTGTTTATATATTACCGTATTTTTCAGACAATAAGTCACACTTTTTTTTTTTTTTTTGCCAATTCCTGCGCCTTATAGTCAGGTTAGACTTATATTTTAAATTTAAATGGTAACTCATACTGACCAACATGAGCCAAGTAGTAAACGTTATCATCTAATAGCCACAAGAGGGCGCTCTAGGCTTGGGAAAACTATATCCTGCTCCTCTAACACTTAAAAATTTATTGAAGCATTAACTTATAGACAACAAAGACTGAACACATGTTTGTATGTTGTTTCGCTGTTTCAGTCTGGATTCACGCAGCAGAGCGATGCGCGGTGCAGCTCGTAGAGCCTAGACTATACGAGCTGTTATTAGTGAAGCTAATAATAGCTAACGCTAGCGCAAAGCTCTGTTGTAAGGGAGGTTTACAACTTCGCTGCTGAACGTGGGCTTTATGTTGCTCTGAAACATCCGTGTCGTACTGTTAGCTTAGCACGTAGCACCATTAAGCTAATTTCATCGTAGTTTTGACAACTTTTAGCGTAACGGGCCGTTGGAGTTGCTGGCTTGTTATGCTAATTTACCCCATTCAGCCTCCCAGTTATGTTCCATGTTATTCATCCGGTTGTGGGTGCAGCTGTGTAATTCAACAAGTTGGCTTACCAAGTTAAATTTCAGTTTTAAGTCTTGGTTTTTGTGAAATACATTTCTAAACAGATGCTTATTGTCCGGCGTGACTTGTAGTCCGACAATTACGGTAAATAAAATGTACATGGACAGTCAAAATTAGTGTTGTTTTCGTGACCTTCCGTTGGATATCAACTTTATCTACTGATTCTTGTCTGCTTATGTGATGCTAATGTTTAAGACTCGAGGCACGGCGCTCCAGCATGCTGGGAAATCCACAGATCAGCACTGAACTATGACCAGATTGCTGGAAGAAGCTGCTCTCTCTCTTGGAAGACATTTAGGTCTTGACCTGTATCCAACAGCAGGATGTTTTACTGTTTTGCAAGACACAGAACTCATGGTTTCCCAAAAAGTCCCAAACAGTCAGAAGCGCCAGTCCTTTGCTGTCTTTCTTCCACTTCCTGCGGAAAACGTTTATGTTTTTTCTTCCTGTCCAAAACTCTTGGCCTCAACGTACACGCACCTGCTGCCAATGCTGAGCAAGCTCTGCCCCGGTGGCAACATGCACTCACACAGCCCTGGCCATTGGATCTCACTCCCACGTTCTTGATTAACTGGGAAATTGATTTCTCTAACAGCCTTTACCTGGATGTGAGGCCATTTTGATTCAAAGTGACGACATGTTTTTCTTTTGAGGCAGCCGTCAGCAACGCATGAAGACGATGGTTTCAGCCACACCTGCTCCTGTTTTACAGCAACCAGTGTGATAATTAGATTGATAAAGTGATCTCAGCTTCTTCCCTGCCTCCTCTACTCAAAATGTAGAGGGGATAATTTTATCTCTGGGAAGAAATAAAGATTTTTTTTTAGATAAATAAACTTTTTCTGCACAAACTCCTTAGAATAATTATCATATCAGTCATAACCCATGGTGGACAAATGCAGACAGAGTCAACTCTCCTCTGCTCTCTTTTTTTAGGCAAGAAGAAAATATCTGTTCAATAATTTAATGCCCGAGAAGAATTTTTTTTTCCACTTGGCGAGTTCAGACCAAGCTGATAAAATACAACCTGTTTGACATACAGCCCTTTGCAAAAGTATTGATTGCTGCTGGACTTTTCCCCCATTTTTCACCTTGCAACCACACACTTCAAAGTATTGTGTTGGGATTTTCTGCTACAGACCAGAGCGCTGCAATCTGTGGCAAAACTGAGCGAAGTTTTCTCATATAAGTTCACAAAAATAAATCAGGTTTCAAGGTTTTTCTCTTAGTTTTCTTGCAACATCTACATAGGATTTGAACTTCAGAAATAAATAAATGGATATTTTCCTTTTTTTTTTACATTTTGCACAAATTTGGGATGTTCTTCTTTCATGTAATAGATATATGAAAAAAAATATTAGAAGAGGGGCAAACGTAGCTCTTAGGATTGCAAAGTTCACAAAGCAGCTCATTCTGGATAGATTTTGAAATTATTTTATTTAACTGGATTTTGGTCTGGACTTTGACTAGGCCATTTTAACACATGAATATACTTTGGTTTAAGCTGGGGGACTTCCTGCAGCCCTCCTTCAGTTTTTATTTCCAGGGTTGTATTTAGCTCCATCCTTCCTCCTACCAACTCAGACCAGCTAAGCGTCCCTGCTTAACAAAAGCAGCCCAACAGCATAATTCAATTCAATTCAGTTTTATTTATATAGCGCCAAATCACAACACATCATCTCCAGGCACTTTAAAAAGTCAAATTCAATCAAATCCTCCTGATTGGTCAGAAAGTTTCCTCTCTAAGGAAACCCAGCAGGTTGCATCAAGTCTCTCCAAGCAGCATTCACTCCTCCTGAAAGAGCGTAGAGCCACAGTAGACAGTCGTCTGCATTGTTGATGGCTTTGCAGCAATCCCTCATACTGAGCATGCATGAAGCGACAGTGGAGAGGAAAACTCCCCCAGCAGAACCAGAACCAGGCTCAGTGTGAACGATCCACCGAGGGTTAGAGAAGACAGAGCAGAGACACAGAAAGCATAGAAGCTCACATTGATCCAGGAGTACTTTCTATGTTAGATGGTGATGGCAGATGATCTGTCTTCCCTGATCATGATGCTGCCACCACCATGCTTTGCTGTAGCGATTGTGTGGACAAGTTGATGCACTGCATAATTTTTGCAACAAACACGGTGTAAAGAAAGAAACTCGTGTATCGTTTACTTTCACTTCCCTTCTTTGTGTCCCTCATAAAACCTGATTAAAAATACACTGAAGTTTGTGGTTATAAAGTTCCCTTTGAATGTCATAAAAGCAACTTTTACTCCAGCCTGTGCTTTTAACCTCCTGCTATGTCTTCAGCGTCGTCCCTCTACAGTATTTGTTTCACGTCTCATCCTTTCGCCGCTTGCGTTCAGTTTTCTCTGACATGTTTGTGCCACATGAGTGAGAAAAGTCTGACGTAGTTCATGCTGCAGCCACATTTAACTCTGCGCTGGATGCAGGCCTTAAATCCATGCTGCCGTTTTCTTTCTTGTGCAGAGATACCGGACTACAAGCAGCGGGTGCAGGCCATCAAAGAGCTGGTGAGGCAGCTGCCCAGGTCCAACCACGACACCATGCAGGCTCTCTTCAAACACCTCAGGAAGTAAGAGAGATCACACAGGCTGTGGTTTTTGTTTTTGGTGTAAAACTGGAGCAACAATAGGGTGTCAAGAATATGTAAATACGTCATGTCGAGTATTTTACTGGATAGAGACGTACGTCTGCTGTGAGGATGAGGAGACATTTTGATAACTTTGTGAATAAGGTGCAGAGTTCCTTCACCGGCATTTGATTTCAGTCTGGAAAGAGAAAATGAGGAAAATATTTATTTTTACAAACTTTATTCCTCATATGGAAATACCGTGTCCTTTTTTATGTCCTTCCAGCTATTCTTTCTACTCTTTCAGCCCATCCTTTCTTGTGTCTTTCCGTCCTTCCTTCCTTGTGTCCTTGGTTCCTTCCCTGTGTCTCATTGCGCTTCCTTCTGACTTGAATTTACTTCTGTCTTTAAAATCCTTCTTTCCTCCCCTCCTTTGCTCCCTTCCTTCTGTCTTTTGTTTATCTCTGTCCTTCCTTTCCTTCTCTTTCCTTCCCTTCTATTTTTCCTTCACTTCCTGTTTACTTTCTGTCTTTCGTTTCCCTTTGTCCTTCCTTCCTTCCTTCCTTCCTTCCTTCCTATTCTGTCTTTCCTTTCCTTTCCTTCCTTCCTTCAGTCTTTCCTTCCTTTCGTCTTTAATTTCCTTCCTTCTGTCTTCCATTATTTTTCCTTTTGTTTCCTTCCTCCCTTCAGTCTTTCCTTTCTGTCCTGCCTTTCCTTTCTTTTGTATGTCCTTTCCTTCCGTCCTTCCTTCTGTTTTTCCTTTGACTTCCCAGTCCTTCCTATCATCTAGCTTTCCTTTCCTTCCCTCCTCCCTTTAGTCTTTTCTTTCTTTCCGTCCCTTCCTTCTGTCCCTTCCTTCCTTCCTTCCTTCCTTCTGTTTTTCCTGTCCTTCCATATCCTCCACATTTCCTTTCCTTCCTTCATTCATTCAGTCTTTCCTTTCTTCCTTTCGTCTTTCATTTCCTTCCTTCTGTTTTCCATCCTTTTTCCTGTTGTTTCCTTCCACCCTTCACACTTCCCTTTCAGTCCTTCCTTTTCTTTCTTTTGTGTGTCTTTTCCTTCCTTCTCTCCTTGTGTTTTTTTCCAGTACTTCCTATACTCTGTCCTTCCTTCCTTCCTTCCTTTCTTCCTTCCTTCAGTCTTTCCCTCCTTTCGTCTTTCATTTCCTTCCTTCTGTCTTCCATCCTTTTTCCTGTCATTTCCTTCCTTTTGTATGTCTTTTCAGTCCTTCTTTCCGTCCTTTCCTTCCTTCTTTCCTTCCTTCCTTACTTACTTCCTTTCTTCCTTCCTTCAGTCTTTACCTCCTTTCGTCTTTCATTTCCTTCCTTCTGTCTTCCATCCTTTTTCCTGTCATTTCCTTCCTTTTGTATGTCTTTTCGATCCTTCCTTCCTTCCTTCCTTCCTTCCTTCCTTCCTTCCTTCCTTCCTTCCTTCCTTCCTTCCTTCCTTCCTTCCTTCCTTCCTCCCTCCCACCCACCTGAAAAACTCTGAAGGCATCTAGACTTTAAAGCCAGCGATGAAGAGCTCCTGCTCTGTGACCCAGTGTGATCATGACAGACTGTGTCTCTCTCTCCTCAGAGTGATCGACCACGGTGAGGAAAACCGCATGACCACCCAGAGCGTGGCCATCGTGTTCGGCCCCACGCTGCTCCGCCCGGAGACGGAGACCCTGAACATGGCTTTCAACATGGTCTACCAGAATCAGATAGTGGAGCTCATATTGCTGGAGTACGAAAACATTTTTGGCAGGTAGACACCAGAGCCGCCCGTCCTGCTGTCCCGACGCAGAGCTCTTCCTAGCCCGGCGGCCCTGCCTCAGAAAAAAGAGAAGACAACCCGGCTCGGCTTCATCTCAGGCCATCCCGCCCGGCATCGCTGGTCACCGTAAAGCAACCATGTGTCCCGTTCCTCTACAGTTACGACCAAATAAACTTTGACTCTTTGCACTTTCCAGTATCTCACTTTGTCCCGCAGCTGCATTTGTGCCACTTCACTGCTAAGGCGACGTCCTCCCAGTCCCGACACTGGATTTCCCCTGACTGTGTGGACCGAGAGGAGGAGGAAGAGGAGGAGGAGGAGGAGGAGAGGAAGCAGCTCAGGCTGACTCTATTACAGATGAGGCGTCAGTGTTGGAGGATGCTGAATCTGTATGTGCCGCGCTGTAAATCTCATCGCTTGTAGTCGCTCCTGTCACCAACCAAGCCTGGGAGAACAGACAGACTTTACCTCCGCTTCGCTTTAGATGTTTATAAACTTAAAGGAGAAATAAGACGAGAAAATGACAAGAGGGGGGCGAGGGGAGGCTGTTTTTTGGCTATTTTTATTTTGTTTTTTTTTATTTTATTTCCCCCTGTTGAATGTGCTTCTCTTTATGTTCCTGAGAAACAAAGAGGAGGTTCTCTGCATTAAATATTTTAGAACAAATCATCTCACTGCCTCAGCTTAAAACAAGGGTACTCATCTGCTTCTTTAAGACTAATAGACGATAAAATATTTTGGCGAGTAGCCTCTGAACTCTGTACAGTGTTGGTGTGTGCGTATGTGAGGATGGGGGGGGGGGGTGGACGGACGGACGGCGTAAAGAGAGTGAATGGATTTACTGAAAATGAATTGTACAAATAGTAAATATAAGTTTGTATGCCTTTGAGTGTTCATAATGTGACACGAGGGAGAGATGGCTGTTTATGTGATTCTTGCTGAAGCAGCAGATGTGAGGAATGAATTGGTGAACCGGGGGATGATGGTTTACATGAGAGTCCGGTACTGTTGGCTGCATCAAAGTGGAAATAAACTGGAAATAAATACCTCTAAGAAGAGACGACGCCTTGTAGGTCTGTGTTTCCTTCATATGTTGCTGGTCTGAAGAGGCCATCTCACGTTCCTGTGGAGAAAAAGTCTGAAATTTGTCAGATGTTTCCAGGTCTGTCAACGATGGAGAAACATTTCTGTTCCCAGAGTTTAGATTTTTATTATAACACAAAATAAACATTTATAATCCGACTTTATTTAAAACTGGAACGTACAGAAACACCCAGCCTTGATTTGGAGTAAATATTTGTGGCGAAATAATGGCACAAAGAAAAATCTTTCATGGTCATTCCTGCTGCTGCTTTACACATCCCCTCTTTTGCTTTTTTTTTTTTTTTGTCTTAGTGGCCTTTATTTGACATTCGTTAGACAGGAAGTGGGTGTAGAAAAAAGGGCCAATGACATTCAGCAAAGGTCTCCAGGTCGGGATTCAAACTCGGGACAGCCGAGGCCTCCAAACATGGGTCGCGCTCTCTACTCCACCACAGCCCCTCGTTTTACGAATAGTGCAGGACTTTGACTTCTGTAAGGTTTCACAAAGGTTGGAGACTACGGCGAGGAGGATGTTTGTCCTTTCCTGTTTGCAGGATTGTTTTAGATCACCCAAAGTCCTCTAATGCCCTCTTCTCTTCTGCTTACCTCACATGGTGTCTTCAGGACTTCAGGACAGATTGTGATAGAAGAATGTTTATTTTCTGTTTAGGGAACCATTTCTGTTTTCACTTTGCAAAATGTTTTGGATCATTGTCCTGCTAAAAGACCCAAGGCTAACCCACCTTTATTTCCCTGGGAGAAACCAGCAGTTTGCTTAATTTTTTTTATTGAACCCTCCGCTTGTATCCCTTGGACACCGAAATGCTCTTTTAAAGATTGCCATAGGAATATTATGTATGAACATGTGGCTCAGTGGTAGAGCTGGCGCACCATGTGTTCCTCAACGCAGATATCTGAGATCAATTAATGACCCTTTACTGCGTGACAATTTCTGAATTTGCTTTGAACACCACTTTATGCGCTGTTTTTTTTTTCTTTTTTATGTCCATTTGCAGATTATTTGTGCAAAGATGTTAGAGTCTTAATCAAGTAGTTATTTTTTTATCTCATATAAATGCAGATTGTTGGATTGCCAGAACAATACATTTTAAAGGGATTTCAACAAAACAAACTTTAGAAAATCAAGCTGCAATGGAAGTGCATGAAAAAAAAAATATTTTATGTAATTCTTTAAGAATATTGCTGCACTATATTGTGGGTTGAAAAGGCAAACCAGGTACTCCCATGTGCAACATATCAATAATATCTTAAATTAACTTGTTATGATGTTCTGATTGCACTGACCCTGATAAATAATCTGAAAGAGAATTGGAGTCAGTGCTACTAAAAGCAGTGTCCATGGGACATATTTGCTCTTATGCGTTAACAAGGCAATTAATGATTTGAAGAAATAACATTTCCCCCAAGTACACAACCTAGAGATAAGATTAGTGCAATTTGAATGAACATAGCCAAAGTTTTGCAAACATGAAATAAAAAAGTAGAGAGCTGGAGAGAAATGAGTTTTTGATGCCTGGACAATAACCAGCAAATAGTTTTTTTCATTAACTCTCTATATGGCGCTTTTTTTTTTTTTTTTTTTTTTTTTTTTGCAGCCTTAAATAATGTCTGGTGATGTCATATCTTAATCAAGAAAATTACAATAGAGAGTATAAACCTTTTTCAACTTTACAAATTAAAGTATTTTAGTGCATTTTAGTACAATAAATACATTTATATTTTAATATGCAGCAAAAGTTTTGTTAGCTGAACAAACGTCTGCATTATGAAGGATAAAACAGAAAAATAACCAAAAGCATCTTAACTATTTATTCACCTGTAATGTAGATAAGTTCTTAAAATGAACAGAAATAGCTTTAAATTGCGAAGACTATGACTGCATATGGGGAAATTACTGAAACGCCGTGACTGTGAATATGGCGTTTTTATGAATGTCGGCGGCACATTATCAAATAACACATCGTCCAATCAGTTGCGGAGTTGACTGTTGCCCGGCAACGTAATAACCAATCACAGCAACCTCAGCGTTCACTCGCCCTCCGAGCGTTACGGATTACGAGGACGACAGTTTGTAATTTCCTTTTAATGTAAATAGTAAAATTGTTCAAATTATATATAAAAAAGGACAAATGCCTTAATAGAGTGACGTGGTTTTTGATCAGTTTGGTATTTTAATGATGTCCGCCATAACATGAATGCAAATTGCAGTGAATAAAATTGGGATTTATCCTAGGCTAATTTAGCTAAAATAAGTAACAACAGCTGCGGGTGAGCTACAAACTTACTTGCATGTCTGTTAAACCAAAGAAAAGGTTGAGTGTTTCACTTTGCACATATTTATAACCTACTGCTATTATTGATAATAAAACAGGTTACACTTTAAACTTTCAATATTAGTTGCACTATTGGTGCAATTTCTCACCTTATAGGAAGATCTATCTATCTATCTATCTATCTATCTATCTATCTATCTATCTATCTATCTATCTATCTATCTATCTATCTATCTATCTATCTATCTATCTATCTATCTATCTATCTATCTATCTATCTATCTATCTATCTATCTATCTATCTAGATATCTATTTATGTAAAGGATTGAGGGAATACATAGATGTTAATTGTTGATAATTTGCTAACATTACAAAAACAAACCATCAAAAAATAAAATTAGAAAAAAAAAGGTTCAAAAAAGCTAATGACCATGGCTAAAGTGGTCATTAACAAACTGTCTAAATGAGCTCCTGCAATCAGAAAATTGATTACAATCATCATGCTGTTTGCTCTGACACATTGTTTCGTGTTTGGAAATATGTCAAATTACATTTGGTTCCTTTAGAACCAAAATGTATTTTTTTACTTTGACATTTTACAAAAATATAACAATGTTTGGGTGATTTTACTTTAAGAATGTCTTTAACAAATTTATATCGTCAGATATATTGTTAATATTTTTTCCTGTTCAGAAACACTTTTAAAATAGAGTTTTAAAAAGTTAAATATTACGTGTAATTATTGGTAAAAGCATGATTCTTTTGTCAATTATTTCATTTTATTAATTTACTGTTATTTTTTTATCAGTATTTTTTATTCTATAAATGACATATCTCTTTCACTTTGTCATTTAATAATTATTTCGTATTAATTTTTTACTTATTTGATATTTAACATTATATCCTTTATAAGATTTTTACACTAATGCTACATAAGGTGACCGATTAACGGCCACGGGCGTACCTTTATGGACGTAAGTAGCCCTTCTACCCCTTTTACAGACCCAGTGGGCGGGGTGTAGGCTGCATTGTTTCCAACGAGCCGTAGCATTGCTGAGTTAACCAAAGTGGACTATATTTATAGTCAGAGGTGACAGTTTGTGATGTCATCATTGACATCAAAGTCTTGGATGACATCAGTACTGACATCATCTGTCTTTCTTTTTTAATGACATAAAGTTGGTAAAAAACTCTTAAAGTACAATCTCTGACACATTGTTTTATGTTTGGAAATATGTCAAATTACATTTGGTTCCTTTAGAACCAAAATGTAATTTTTTTATTTGACATTTGTCATCATTGACATCAAAGCCTTGGATGACATCAGTACTGACATCATCTGTCTTTCTTCCTTTATGTCTGATGTCATTAAAGAGAGTCATGAAAGGCTGTGATGTCACTGATGATGTCACAAACTGTTGCCTCTGAACACTATAAATACAGCCCACTTTGGTTAAGCCAGCAATGCTACAATGGCACGCAGAGCACGACGCAGACGACGCCCCATCCGCCGTAGGAGGGGTCGTAGGGCTACCCGTGTCTACAGACGGAGGAGGCGCACAAACGTCTCGTCTGTCCGTAGACGTAGGAGGTACACCCGCCGCCGTTGATCACTCACGTTAAACATGTAGCATATGTTTAAAAATAAATTTTAGATAGATTAATAAAAAAATAAAGTTTGTGAAATAAAAAATAAGTAATTAGATAAAACATTATTATCAATATATTACATACTAAAACACGCATGTAATTACAATAAAATATTGCTAAAAAATATCAATAAAATATTGAAAAATAAATATTAATGAAGTGAAAATTAAATAATTGAGGAATTACTCATGCAATCAGTTATTTTTATATCTTATTAATTCTAATTAAAAAGTTTTAATGAAAACAGAAAAAAAATCTATAAAACACCTGTTGAGAATGTTAAAAGTGTTTTTTTTAACGACATAAAGTTGGTAAAACATTCTCGAAGTACAATCTCTGACACATAAAATTTGACATATAGTCAAACATAAAGTTTGACTATATGTCAAATTACATTTGGTTCCTTTAGAACCAAAATGTAATTTTCTAATTTGACATTTCTCATCAATGACATCAAAGCCTTGGATAACATCAGTACTGACATCATCTGTCTCTCTTCATTTATGTCTGATGTCATTAAAGAGAGTCATGCAAGGCTGTGATGTCACTGATGATGTCACAAACTGCTAATGAAGTGAAAATTAAATAATTGAGGAATAACTCATGCAATGATTAAATGTATTTTATCTTTTTAATTCTAATTTAAAAGATTTTCTGAAAATAGAAAAAAATCAGTAAAAAACCTGTTGAGAAAGTTTAAAAGTGTTTTTTTAATGACGTAAAGTTGATAAAACATTTTCAAAGTACAATCTCTGACACACTGTTTTATGTTTGACTATGTCAACTTACATTTTGGTTCCTTTAGAACCAAAATGTAATTTTTTAATTTGACATTTGTCATCATTGACATAAAAGCCTTGGATGACATCAGTACTGACATCATCTGTCTTTCTTCCTTTATGTCTCATGTCATTAAAGAGAGTCATGAAAGGCTGTGAAGTCACTGATGATGTCACAAACTGTTGCCTCTGGACACTATAAATACAGCCCACTTTGGTTAAGCCAGCAATGCTACAATGGCACGCAGAGCACGACGCAGACGACGCCCCATCCGCCGTAGGAGGGGTCGTAGGGCTACCCGTGTCTACAGACGGAGGAGGCGCACAAACGTCTCATCTGTCCGTAGACGTAGGAGGTACACCCGCCGCCGTTGACTGCTCACGTTAAACATGTAGCATATGGTTAACACTAAGTACACTCAACACAACACTTTTCTGAAACTCTAAAACCTTTTCCTCATACACAATATCACCATTTCCCTCAAATATTGTTCACAAACCAGTCTAAATCTGTGATAGTGAGCACTTCTCGGCAGGAACTGGAAATCATTGGAAATCTGAGACATTTGTTGGAGCTGGTGTTGATGCTGATGGTTATCAGAAAGCATTCTGCAAAAGTAAAAAAAAAAAAAAGCTACCAGAAATAGGACAGTGTTTTTAGCTTAGAAAGGTAGAACACTGAATTATTCTCCTTTTATGAATTATCTGGATGGCATTAATTGCAAGGTAAATTACAACCTGTCCAAACGAACTGTCACCTCCACCTGCAATTCCTGTGTTTGAGGTAGGGCTTAAAAATACCATCTCCGATTTTATTATACCAAGTCTGAGTCATCAATTTTCTTTCCTCCTTTCCGTTTCACAAAAAGAAATGAGATAAATTATTTCAAAAACGTCCTTTTACGTCAAGCATTTCACCTGGGAGTTGACCTGAAATCAAAGTACAACTAAACACAAGGTGTAAAACATGCTTGTGAAACAAGATGTCGTTGTAAGCAAGGAAAATCTATGTTTGCTGCTAGCGGTTTTACACCATGAGCTAAGAACAGGATTCACTTCACACGTGTAACTTCAAACTAATTCAAAAATGAATGAGTAAATTAAAGTGTCTTGTATTATGTTTGTGTCATGGTTTTCAGGTGACGAGTCCACATGCAGATACGAACAGGAGGCAATGCACAGTTTTAAGATGTTTATTTTGGAAACAGGCAGATCTACGGACGGAACTACAGGTGATTCGGCTGGGTCAGAACGTCACGGCTGGAGAGTCTGCAAGAGAGAGGGAGTGAGTAACTCTGAAAGGAGAACCCGGAGAATTGCTAGAAGTGGCGCTGCTTACCATTGCGCTGGGCGGACCTAACCGGGGAGAAGTAGCGTCAGGAGAACTCTATGACTTTACTCTGCTGGAGATAGGCGGCTAGTGGCTGAGGACGGCTGATGTAACTGGCGAGGGATCCTGAGCGAGCCTCATCGGCAACGGTTGACAGATGGATTGACCAGAGTGAACACAGAACCAACAGAACCCGGGAGAGGGGATCTCAGGCCTCGCTGGGTAACATCCAGGAAGTATGAGGGGAGCGCCAGAGCAAAATCTGAGCAGACAGGTTCTGCTGGTCTGTTTCTTCGGACGAGACGTCAAGACAGGTGAGTGCATCCAAGCACCAAAATCTGAGGCAAAAACAGACAGATCCAAAAATTAGTCAAAGACGAAGAGCAAAAAAACTCACAAGCTGGTTTCCGAGAGTTGGGACAGAGGCCACGTCGTACCACGACTGGTTAAGGCTCCGGCGTCTTCCATCTGTCAGCGCTCTGCTTAAGAAGCCAGAGGAAGCCGCCTGCAACGAGCTGCAGGTGTGGGCCACGCCTCCTCAGCCAACTAGACACACCTGAGGAGTAGAGTTAGAGCAGCAAAACACAGAGAACCCTGACACTACCCCCCCCCCCCCCCCCCCCCCCCAACGGCCGCCTCCTGGCGGCCCAGACGAAGAAGTGCTGGGCTGAGTAGACCAGAAATCCAAAATCAAATCCTTATTCGAGATAGCAGCTGCAGAAACCCATGAGCGATCCCCAGAGCTGCGACCCTCCCAATCGACGAGGTATTGGTGACCCCTACCTCGTCGACGGGCATCCACAACCCTGAGGACGCGAGGGTTCTGACTGTCCTGGGAGGGTGGAGGGGGTCCGGAAGGAGGGCACAAGTTGCTGTCCAACACGGGCTTGATCTGGGAAACATGAAAGGTAGGGTGTACTCGAGAGTGAGCGGGTAAACGTAGGCGGACGGTGGTCGGGTTAATAACTGTCTCTATCTCATAGGGACCAGTGAACCGGGGAGCAAGCTTCTTTGCGGACGGGTTGGACAAAACATCTCTGGAAGATAACCAAACCTTCTGACCGGGGCAATAATGGGGAGCTGGTCTGCGGTGCTGGTCAGCGAACCTCTTGCTCCGCTCTGCAGTGCGAGTAAGTGCTGTAACCGTTGTTCTCCATATGTCCTGGCAGCGAGCAATGTAGTCATTGACGGAGGCGAAGGGAATCCTGAGTTCGTCTGTGGGTAGGAGTGGAGGTTGATATCCTAAAGCTACTTCAAAAGGTGAACGTCCCGTGGCTGAGGTGATGTGTGAGTTCAAGGCATACTCTACCCAGGGCAAAAACTTGTTCCAGTCAGAAGGTGAAGATGACGTGAGGCAGCGGAGGGTGGTCTCTAGTTGTTGGTTCATTCGTTCCGTTTGGCCATTGGTTTGAGGATGGTATCCGGAGGTGAGTGTGTAACGAGCACCCAGAGCAGAGCAAAAGTGCCGCCAGACCTGAGAGATAAACTGAGGACCCCGGTCAGAAAGAATGTCAACTGGGATACCGTGGAGTTTGAAAACATGTTTTATGAGGAGCTGGGCAGTCTGGAGAGCGTTAGGTAACTTACGGATGGGGATAAGATGACATGACTTCGAAAACCGGTCAACAACTGTCAGAATTGTTGACATACCTTGGGATACAGGGAGACCTGTAACGAAGTCGATGGCAATGTGGGACCATGGACGTTTGGGGATAGGAAGAGGATTTAGCAACCCAGAAGGTGGCTGGGTCGAAGACTTATTCTGGGCGCAGACAGGACAGGCTAGAACATAGTCTCTGACATCCTTGGTCCATGACGGCCACCAGAATCGCCGGGACACCTGAGACTGGGTTCTATAAATACCCGGTTGGGCGGAAAACTTAGCATCATGACACCAGCGTAAAACCTCAGGGCGAACAGACTGGGGAACATACTTAAGTCCAGGCGGGCCCGTACCAGGGTCCGGGTCTAATAGTTGGGCCTGGTTGATCCTGTCCTCCAGATCCCAATGCAGGCCTCCAACAGTACATGTGGGGGGAAGAATAGGTTCTGGCTCTCTCTCCTGTTCGAACGGGGCAAATTGACGAGAAAGAGCATCCGGTTTGACGTTCCTGGAGCCAGGTCTGTAGGTAATGGTGAGGTTGAATCGAGAGAAAAACAAAGACCAACAGGCTTGTCTGGAGTTGAGTCGACGGGCTGACTGCAGATAGGAGAGGTTCTTTGTGATCTGTCCATATTATGATGGGCTGCTCGGATCCCTCTAGCCAGTGCCGCCACTCTTCCAAAGCTAATTTAATGGCTAGTAGCTCATGATCGCCTACATCATAGTTCTGCTCAGCGGGGGACAAACGACGGGAGAAGAATGCACAAGGGTGTAGTTTATTATCAACCTCAGACTGTTGAGACAAAACCGCTCCTACACCTGTATTAGAAGCGTCGATCTCAAGAATGAACTGCTTGGCTGGATCAGGGTGAACGAGTATGGGAGCCTGGGAAAAACGAGACTTAAGTCTATTAAATGCCTCTTCTGCCTCAGGACTCCAGACGAAGGGGACCTTGGTGGAGGTGAGAGCATGTAATGGGGAGGCTATCTGGCTGTAGTTCCTGATAAAGCGCCTATAGAAATTAGCGAAACCTACGAATCGTTGGAGCTGTTTGCGCGACTCAGGAACCGGCCACTCCGTTACTGCTTTTATCTTCTCTGGGTCTGACCTCACTTGTCCGCCTTCTAAAACAAGACCAAGAAAAGAAATAGAAGTCTGGTGGAAGTCACACTTCTCAGCTTTAACAAATAAGCGATTCTCTAATAATCGCTGGAGAACAAGACGAACATGTTGCTTGTGTTGTTCTAGGTCACGAGAGTAAATCAGGATGTCGTCTAGATAGACGAAAACAAAAACATTAAAAAAGTCCCGCAGGACATCATTCACCAGTGCCTGAAAAACTGCCGGAGCATTACACAAACCAAAAGGCATGACTAGGTACTCGAAGTGACCTAACGGAGTCTTAAAGGCCGTCTTCCACTCATCACCCTGTCTCACCCGAACCAAATGATAAGCGTTGCGCAGATCAAGCTTAGTAAAGATCTTGGCATTCTGGACTGGCTCGAGGGCTGAAGATAATAGAGGAAGCGGGTACTTATTCTTCACGGTTATTTGGTTAAGCCCTCGATAATCAATACAGGGTCGAAGGGTCCCGTCCTTCTTGCCGACAAAAAAGAAGCCGGCGCCTAATGGGGAGGAAGAAGGACGAATTAACCCTGTAGCCAGAGACTCCCCTATGTACTTCTCGAGCGATTGACGTTCTGACCTGGAGATGTTATAGAGCCGACTCACCGGTAGTGGAGCCCCAGGCAACAAGTCAATGGCGCAATCGTAAGGACGGTGTGGAGGTAGTGAACAAGCCTGAGTCTTACTGAATACCCGCCGTAAGTCGTGGTATTCCTCCGGAACGCGAGAGAGGTCAATAACGTCTCCAGAATCTGTCAAGGTGGTAGGGGAAACAGATACGGGGCGAGCGGACTGTAAACAACGGGAATGACAAGCTGGAGACCATGATTCCAGTCGGGACTCAGCCCAGTTAAACTGCGGGCTGTGGACCCTTAACCAGGCTAACCCCAAAACCACGGGTGAACGCTTAACCGGGAAAACAAAAAATGATAGTTGCTCTCGATGGTTACCGGAAACTATCACCACTAGTGGTCGGGTGCGATGGGTAATCAAAGTCAACCTCTGCCCATCTAAAGACGAGACCTGGAGAGGCTCGGGTAATGGATCGACAGGTACACGGAGCTGGTCCACTATGGCTTGGTCTATGAGATTAAAATCAGAACCAGAGTCTACTAGAGCCGAAACATCAAAACTATCCTGGTCGAACATTAAAGTGACTGGCAAACATAAGCGAGAAGGTGCAGACGCCTTAACGGCTACCCGGGGAATAGATCCAAAACCGTCCACCGTTCTCCCCGTTACGAACGGCGGACTCGGTCTTTTGGCCGAACAGGACAGTCTCTGAGGAAATGACCTTCACCTCCACAATAAAGGCATAAATCTCCTGAGAAGCGCTGCTGACGCTCCTTGTTGGTAAGACCAACCTGCCCCAACTGCATGGGTTCAGGAGGCGGTGTACAGGACCGGGGTTCCCTATGGGTAAGTGTAGATGAGGTGGATGATCGCAAGACCTGGTTGGGTCTAAACCGGTTCCGGCTGCGTAATCGGGAATCCAAACGGATAGCTAACGCCACAAACTCCTCAAAATCCTCAGGCTCCTCAACCCGGGCTAACTCATCCTTTAGCGTTTCATCAAGAGCCTGAAAAAATACTGCCTTTAACGGCCTCGGCTGCCAACCCGCAGCAGCGGCAAACGTGCGAAACTCCACAGAAAAGTCAGATACGCGTCGACCGCGCTGTTTCAAAGAGAGGAGATGACGAGACTGTTGAGCCGAATCTAACTCAGGTGAAAAAATTGTTTTAAATTCGGTAACAAAGTCCTGAAAAGTAACCCCGAATGACTGACAATCAGGGAATCCAGCCTCGGCCCACCTAAGAGCCTTACCCGTTAGTAGTCGTAAGACATAAGATATTTTAACCTCATCTGAGGCGAATGTCTGAGGGGAACGGTTAAACACCAGTTTACACTGGAAAAGGAAACCACCGCAACTCCCACTGTCACCGGAGAATTTATCCGGACAAGGTGACGCGCCCTCAAGTGGCGGAGTCCAAATCTGATTCTCAGTACTCTGAGCGACGGAAGGCGGGGTGCTGAGGTCTTGAGTGACAGGTGACGTCATCGCGGAAGTGACTGTGTCCATAAGCTGGCTAAACTGAGCGGCTAATCTCTGAAGCTGTTCCTGTGTTGAATTGACGGCTAAACCTAGCGACTGCATCGGTTCCTGCTGTGCGGCTATCTGCCGCCCGAACGTATCCGCTGGACTTTGGTGGCCAGAGCCTTCTTTTGTCATGGTTTTCAGGTGACGAGTCCACATGCAGATACGAACGGGAGGCAATGCACAGTTTTAAGATGTTTATTTTGGAAACAGGCAGATCTACGGACGGAACTACAGGTGATTCGGCTGGGTCAGAACGTCACGGCTGGAGAGTCTGCAAGAGAGAGGGAGTGAGTAACTCTGAAAGGAGAACCCGGAGAATTGCTAGAAGTGGCGCTGCTTACCATTGCGCTGGGCGGACCTAACCGGGGAGAAGTAGCGTCAGGAGAACTCTATGACTTTACTCTGCTGGAGATAGGCGGCTAGTGGCTGAGGACGGCTGATGTAACTGGCGAGGGATCCTGAGCGAGCCTCATCGGCAACGGTTGACAGATGGATTGACCAGAGTGAACACAGAACCAACAGAACCCGGGAGAGGGGATCTCAGGCCTCGCTGGGTAACATCCAGGAAGTATGAGGGGAGCGCCAGAGCAAAATCTGAGCAGACAGGTTCTGCTGGTCTGTTTCTTCGGACGAGACGTCAAGACAGGTGAGTGCATCCAAGCACCAAAATCTGAGGCAAAAACAGACAGATCCAAAAATTAGTCAAAGACGAAGAGCAAAAAAACTCACAAGCTGGTTTCCGAGAGTTGGGACAGAGGCCACGTCGTACCACGACTGGTTAAGGCTCTGGCGTCTTCCATCTGTCAGCGCTCTGCTTAAGAAGCCAGAGGAAGCCGCCTGCAACGAGCTGCAGGTGTGGGCCACGCCTCCTCAGCCAACTAGACACACCTGAGGAGTAGAGTTAGAGCAGGACAACACAGAGAACCCTGACAGTTTGTATGTCACATGAACGCAGCCTTCTCTCTCCCGACTAGTATTATACATGTTATATAAGTTCATGAAAGTTGCACTATTTTGGTATTTGAGAGCCAAAAGTTTTTTAACTATTGTCACCCATTCTGGGTAGGCAATAAAAAGTATGCAGTTCTTTATATATACACACACACATCAGTTTCAAACAGATGGTATCGGTTTCGGTATCGGGGCCAAAAATGGCATTGGCGCAACACTAATTATAATAAAATATTGTTAAAAAATATCAATAAAATATTGAACAATAAATATTAGTAAGGTGAAAATTAAATAATTGAGGAATAACTCATGCAATGATTAAATGTATTTTTTTCATATCTTTAATTCTAATAAAAACGTTTTTCTGAAAATAGAAAAAAAATCTGTAAGACACCCGTTGAGAATATTTAAAAGTGTTTTTTTAATGACATAAAGTTGGTAAAACATTCTCAAAGTACAATCTCTGACACATTGTTTAATGTTTGACTATATGTCAAATTACATTTGGTTCCTTTAGAACCAAAATGTATTTTTATAATTTGACATATTTACAGAAATGTAACAATTTTTGGGAGATTTTAGTTTGAAAATATTTTTATCGACTTTATGTCATCAGATGTTTTGTTTATATTTTTCCTGTTCAGAAACACTTTTTAAATATAATTTTAAGAAGTTAAATATTACATGTAATTATTGTTAAAAGCATGTTTTTTTGTCAATTATTTCATTTTATTAATTTACTGTAATTTTCTTTCAAATTTTTATCAGTATTTTTTTTAGTCTTTAAATGACATATCTCTTTCACTTTGTCATTTAATAATTATTTCGTAATTATTTTTTACTTATTTGATATTTAACATTATATCCTTTTATAAGATTTTTACACATATGCTACATCAGGTGACCGATTAATGGCCACGGGCGTACCTTTATGGACGTAAGTAGCCCTTCTACCCCTTTTACAGACCCAGTGGGCGGGGTGTAGGCTGTGTTGTTTCCAACGAGCCGTAGCATTGCTGAGTTAACCAAAGTGGACTATATTTATAGTCAGAGGTGACAGTTTGTGATGTCATCATTGACATTAAAGCCTTGGATGACATCAGTACTGATATCATCTGTCTTTCTTCCTTTATGTCTGATGTCATTAAAGAGATCATGAAAGGCTGTGATGTCACTGATGACGTCACAAACTGTTGCCTCTGGACTCTATAAATACAGCCCACTTTGGTTAAGCCAGCAATGCTACAATGGCACGCAGAGCACGACGCAGACGACGCCCCATCCGCCGTAGGAGGGGTCGTAGGGCTACCCGTGTCTACAGACGGAGGAGGCGCACAAACGTCTCCTCTGTCCGTAGACGTAGGAGGTACACCCGCCGCCGTTGATCACTCACGTTAAACATGTAGCAAATGTTTAAAAATAAATTTTAGATAGATTAATTAAAAAATAAAATTTGTGAAATAAAAAATAAGTAATTAGATAACAAAATTATTATTAATATATTACATATTAAAACACATATTTATTTAATATTGTTCAAAAATATCAATAAAATATTGAAAAATAAATATTAGTAAGGTGAAAATTAAATAATTGAGGAATAACCCATGCAATGATTAAATGGATTTTATATCTTTTTATTTCTAATTAAAAAGTTTTTCTGAAAATAGGAAAAAAATCTGTAAAACACCTGTTGAGAATTTTTAAAAGTGTTTTTTTAATGACATAAAGTTGATAAAACATTCTCAAAGTACAATCTCTGACACATTGTTTTATGTTTGACTATATGTCAAATTACATTTTGGTTCCTTTAGAACCAAAATGTAATTTTTTAATTTGACATTTCTCATCATCGAAATCAAAACCTTGGATGACATCAGTACTGACATCATCTGTCTTTCTTCATTTATGTCTGATGTCATTAAAGAGAGTCATGAAAGGCTGTGATGTCACTGATGATGTCACAAACTGCTACCTCTGGACACTATAAATACAGCCCACTTTGGTTAAGCCAGCAATGCTACAATGGCACGCAGAGCACGACGCAGACGACGCCCCATCCGCCGTAGGAGGGGTCGTAGGGCTACCCGTGTCTACAGACGGAGGAGGCGCACAAACGTCTCCTCTGTCCGTAGACGTAGGAGGTACACCCGCCGCCGTTGATCACTCACGTTAAACATGTAGCAAATGTTTAAAAATAAATTTTAGATAGATTAATTAAAAAATAAAATTTGTGAAATAAAAAATAAGTAATTAGATAACAAAATTATTATTAATATATTACATATTAAAACACATATTTATTTAATATTGTTAAAAAATATCAATAAAATATTGAAAAATTAATATTAGTAAGGTGAAAATTAAATAATTGAGGAATAACTCATGTAATGATTAAATGTATTTTTTTCATATCTTTAATTCTAATAAAAACGTTTTTCTGAAAATAGAAAAAAATCTGTAAGACACCTGTTGAGAATGTTTAAAAGTGTTTTTTTAATGACATAAAGTTGATAAAACATTCTCAAAGTACAATCTCTGACACACTGTTTTATGTTTGACTCTATGTCAAATTACATTTGGTTCCTTTAGAACCAAAATGTATTTTTTTAATTTGACATTTGTCATCATTGACATCAAAGCCTTGGATGACATCAGTACTGATATCATCTGTCTTTCTCCCTTTATGTCTGATGTCATTAAAGGGAGTCATGAAAGGCTGTGATGTCACTGATGATGTCACAAACTGCTACCTCTGGACACTATAAATACAGCCCACTTTGGTTAAGCCAGCAATGCTACAATGGCACGCAGAGCACGACGCAGACGACGCCCCATCCGCCGTAGGAGGGGTCGTAGGGCTACCCGTGTCTACAGACGGAGGAGGCGCACAAACGTCTCGTCTGTCCGTAGACGTAGGAGGTACACCCGCCGCCGTTGATCGCTCGCGTTAAACATGTAGCATATGTTTAAAAATAAATTTTAGATAGATTAATAAAAAAATAAAGTTTGTGAAATAAAAAATAAGTTATTAGATAAAAAATATTATTAATATATTACATATAAAAACATATATGTAATTACATTAAAATATTGTTAAAAAATATCAATAAAATATTGGAAAATAACTATTAGTAAGGGGAAAATTAAATAATTGAGTAAATAACTCATGCAATGATTAAATGTATTATTTTTATATCTTATTAATTCTAATTAAAAGGTTTTTCTGAAAATAGAAAAAAATCTGTAAAACAGCTGTTGAGAATGTTTAAAAGTGTTTTTTTAAGACATACAGTTGATAAAACATTCTCAAAGTACAATCTCTGACACATTGTTTTATTTTTGACTATATGTCAAATTACATTTGGTTCCTTTAGAACCAAAATGTATTTTTTTAATTTGACATTTGTCATCATTGACATCAAAGCCTTGGATGACATCAGTACTGACATCATCTGTCTTTCTTCCTTTATGTCTGATGTCATTAAAGAGAGTCATGAAAGGCTGTGATGTCACTGATGACGTCACAAACTGCTACCTCTGGACACTATAAATACAGCCCACTTTGGTTAAGCCAGCAATGCTACAATGGCACGCAGAGCACGACGCAGACGACGCCCCATCCGCCGTAGGAGGGGTCGTAGGGCTACCCGTGTCTACAGACGGAGGAGGCGCACAAACGTCTCCTCTGTCCGTAGACGTAGGAGGTACACCCGCCGCCGTTGACTGCTCACGTTAAACATGTAGCATATGGTTAACACTAAGTACACTCAACACAACACTTTTCTGAAACTCTAAAACCTTTTCCTCATACACAACATCACCATTTCCCTCAAATATTGTTCACAAACCAGTCTAAATCTGTGAAAGTGAGCACTTCTTGGCAGGAACTGGTACACGCTGTCGTATACGCCGATCCAGAGCATCCCGAACATGCTGACATGTCCGGTGAGCATGCCGGCCATGCAAGAACTGGGAGGTTTCAGCTTCCAAGAATTGTGAACACATCCTTGCAACATGGGACCATGCATTATCCTGCTGCAACATGAGGTGACGTTCTTGGATGTAATGCACAACAACGGGCCTCAGGATCTACGTCACGGTATCTCTGTGCATTCAAACTTCCATCAGTAAAACGCACCTGTATTCTTCGTCCATAACAGACGCCTGCCCATACCATTTGATTTGATTTTACAGTTTATGAT
Organism: Fundulus heteroclitus; assembly: GCF_011125445.2. NCBI lineage: Eukaryota > Metazoa > Chordata > Actinopteri > Cyprinodontiformes > Fundulidae > Fundulus > Fundulus heteroclitus. The sequence continues at coordinate 32,524,059 of NC_046366.1, read as the reverse complement.
AAGAAATACCTTTATTGTTCCACAAAGGTGAAGTTCAAGCGTGAGTGGTGACAGTGGCAAAAACATATAAGACAAGAGTTTTACACCAGGCTAGCAATGAATAACAAGTTAAGTTCTAAAACAACGGCGAGTGAATTTATCAGAACAGCAAAAAAAAAAAAGGGAAGTATTGCACAACTGTTGATAATAGCGCAAATATTTACCAACATATAGGTAAAGCTAACAAACTGTTGCTTGTTTATGCAGAGCAGGAAAGTTCTTAAATGTACAAAACTTTATTGCAGCCTCTTTATTATGTTTTATATTTGAGCTAGATGTAAAGGAAGTTTTTGAAACTACTAACTGGAAATCTGAGACATTTGTTGGAGCTGGTGTTGATGCTGAGGGTTATCAGAAAGCATTCTGCAAAAGTAAAAAAAAAAAAAGCTACGAGAAATAGGACAGTGTTTTTAGCTTAGAAAGGTAGAACACTGAATTATTCTCCTTTTATGAATTATCTGGATGGCATTAATTCCAAGGTAAATTACAACCTGTCCAAATTAACTGTCACCTCCACCTGCAATTCCTGTGTTTGAGGTAGGGCTTAAAAATACCATCTCCGATTTTATTATACCAAGTCTGAGTCATCAATTTTCTTTCCTCCTTTCCGTTTCACAAAAAGAAATGAGATAAATTATTTCAAAAACGTCCTTTTACGTCAAGCATTTCATCTGGGAGTTGACCTGAAATCAAAGTACAACTAAACACAAGCTATAAAACATGCTTGTGAAACAAGATGTCGTTGTAAGCAAGGAAAATATATGTTTGCTGCTAGCGGTTTTACACCATGAGCTAAGAACAGGATTCACTTCACACGTGTAACTTCAAACTAACTCAAAAATGAACGCGTAAATTAAAGTGTCTTGTATTATGGTAAAGGAAAAAGCTTCCTCTTTACAATATTTTGACAATATATTTTCCTAAACATATACTCAGCATTGCTGTTATTCTCTTCTTGGAAGCCCAATGAGTGCATTAGCAAAATAAAATCCAGATTTTCCAAAATAAATCTATTAAATTGATTTATCACCTAGCCCAAGTTTTGTTGTCTGTCTCATTGTTGCCCCTGCAATGCACCCGTTGTTGATTTGATTAACACCAAAACAGCCGACACTTAATAACAACCCCTTCTTCTACCAAACTAACCAGATTTATATTCCAGAAGTTTATTACCACAACTCACTACGACACAAGTCATTTTAAATATATGCTGTTTTATACTTGGGTATTTTAAAACCATTGGAGACTACTGCATGCACCTGCAGCTATTCCCAAACTGAACCTAAAAACCTGCTCTGTCCTCTAAAAGTATTTGCTATTATCTGTGTGGCCTGGTAAGTCTGAACTAAACAGGAGATTCAGTTTAATTCAGAAACACTTTATTAATACTAAAGGGGAATTAATTGCTGGTGTTACTGGGGTTTCTTCACCAAGTTGTAGATGGTGATGGCTGCAGGCAGGAAGGATCTCCTGTATCTGGAGAATCCTCTGACTGAAGACACTCTGTTGTCTGACCAAGAGGATGCTTAGGGTCGTCCATAATGTTCTTAATTTTATGAAAAATCCTTCTTGCAAAGACATCCCTACAGGTTCTAGAAGAGTCTCCAGAACAGAGCCGGCCTTCTTTATAGGCTTGCTCAGCTTCTTTAAGTCAGTAGCTCTGATGCTGCTACCCCAACTGTGTAGCAGCATCAGTTGGGGTAGCAGCATCAGAGCTACTGACTTAAAGCAGATGTGATCTCCTCTGATGGCAGAGGAGATCACATCCTCCACAACAGACTTACAGAAGATCTGCAGCATCTTGCTGCAAACCCTAAAGGACCTAAGCTTCCTCAGGAAGTACGGTCTGCTCTGTAGACAGCTTCACAGCTGTGTCTCCAGTCCAGTTTGTTGTCTAGGTGAACATCGAGGTATTTATACTCCTCCACCACCTCCACTTCTTCTCCCAGGATGGTAATAGTGTTTCTCCTGAAATCTACAACCATCTCCTTTGTTTTTATCCACATTCAGAATGAGAAGACTGTTTCCACACCGAGCCACAAAGCGGTCCACCAGCTACCTGCACTCAGCTTCCTGTCCGTCTCTGATGCATCCAAAGACTGCAGAATCTTTTGCATATAATAGGAGTCTGTCTTGTGCTGGAAGTCCGAGGTGTAGAGTGAAAAGGAACGGTGAAAGTACAGACCCCTGTGGTGCTCCTGTGCTGCTGACTGCCTGGTTAGACACACAACCCTTCAATTTCACAAACTGTGGTCTGTTTAGGCCCGTTTACACTACACTTTTTTAGTCAGCTAGTCTCTGATCTGGGCGATTGTTGAGGCCTCCAGCCGAGTCCTCTGGAGTTTCTGACAAAGCAAATCAGGCTGAATTGTGTTAAATGCACTGAAGAATTCAAAGAACATGATCCTCACAGTGCTGCCTGCCTTGTCTAAATGACAGTGGGTTTGTTGAAGCAGGTTTATGATGGCGTCATCACCTCCACAGCCATAAGCAACCTGCAGGAGTCCTGATAGCTGCTGTCTGCTTACTCAGGTGGGTCAACAGGAGTCTCTCTAGAACCTTCCTGACGCGGGATGTCAGAGCAACACGTCTTGAGGATGGATGGCTGAGTTTTCCTCAGTACCGGAACAAAGCAGGAGGTAGGGTTAGACCGCCATGTAGAAGTTTAAACTAGAAACTTACTGGTTCTGCCCGTCTTCCCTCCTAAAATGTTTTAAAGATTAAACTCAAATGCTGTAAGTAGATTCAACACAAGTTTCTACAAGTAACTTAACACATCACAAGCAAACCCAGTCAAAGTTTTCATTGCAAATGTCTAAACATGTAGAAGAAAAATGGCTCTTGGATGTTAATGAGATCTTTGATGTCGGGTCAGTGTTAAACCGTGATAATAAATTCTTTTATATGTGAATACAAAGCATTTTCAGAGGGCTACAGGCTTTCTTTTTTTATTCAGCTGTGCTGATATCTTCTGTGTTGTAGAAATTTTCAACATTTTATCTGGCCTCTGGCTTTACATCCGACTGCTCAGTTCCACAGAAAATATTTTTTTTTTTGCTCGTTGTGAAATGCAGATCAAATGTAATCCCAGAAAACAGAGATAAAGTTTATAATTTAAAATCTAGAGGCAGAAGCTTTGAAAGGGAGGTATCTCCCTAAAGTAAAAGCTGAGGTCACACACGCTCCTTCCAGAGCATTCAGAGGAGCAGACATGCAGAGGTCACATGGATTCATATCATGTGAAGTGCAGCATTGCATATTTAAAAAGCTCAGCATCTCCTGCTATGCTTCAAATTGCAGATAAATACTTGTTTTTAACAGAAATGGCATCTGAGACTTTTTGTTCCAAGAGGCTTTCAACCTTTTATTTCTACCTTTTTCTTTGGTGCCATTTAGAAAGTCATGCACATAATCCACATGGATTATGTGCATGACTTTCTTCAGATTCTTCAGTTTCCTTACCCGAATTCACTAGGAATTCAGATATACATACATATATTCAGGTACAATATATTTATAATTCAGGTGTATATATGTATATATATATATATATATGTATATATATGTATATATCTATCTATCTATCTATCTATCTATCTATCTATCTATCTATCTATCTATCTATCTATATATATATATATATATATATATATATATATATATATATATATATATATTCAGTAACTGCATAAAGTTGTCATCATCAGCATCATGATGGCCCACTGTCTGTCGACCCCTAAAATAAACTCTACTTTCCCTTCAACTCCTCCATTGCAAACAATAATTAAGATAATGACAATAACTTGTCTTAATTAATAGATTTCAAGACTAAGACCTTCTATCTTTTAAATAAACTACTTAAAGATGCATAGATCACTTTCTAACATTAAAGGAAGAGCCAGCTTTACCAGCGACTTCACTGTCCAGTTGCAGGACTAGACTCCTCGGGTTTTACCTGTCTTAGTGACAAAGGTGAAGTATAGCTTGATTATCAGGTATTTAGTCTTCGTAGGCTTTACGCTTCACCTCTAGCTACTGATTTCCTGTAAAGCACTGTGTGGGATATTAGTAAACTTGCCTTGCCAAGTGTTGCAGATATGTCTGAAAAGTTGTGCATCAACAACCCCTAGACTCCAAAGTCGCATCAAATATACATGAAAGGTTAGCATCGAGGACAATGAAAGCCCTTCCAACAGGCCATCTATATTGCTGTCATGCAGAGTTTGCATACGTGGCACTTAAACATAATATCCTGCCAAATTGCATTCCAGCAGCCCTTTGTGAATGCAATTTTGCACAAAAAAAAACACTGCTAGTAATTGCTAGTCAATACATTGTACAGCTTTGCATAGATTTATGTGCAAACGTTTTAATTTGCATGTTTTTGTTTATTTGTTTGCTTTGACCCTTAATTTCTGTTCAGCCTTTATAGCCGAGTGCAGTGTGTGCTTCAATAAATAGACTGAAAAGAGGGGCCGACGTGTGCAGCACACTGTCATGCCCTTGGGAAATGGGAAAACGTCCAGCAAATATCCGATACAGGCCCCATCATCCCACCAGTGGATTATCATGAATCTTTTTAACTCTTTTCTCATTTTAAAGTTTGAGGAAAATCTATTTTAATTTAATTGGTGACAAAGAAATGTGTTTTGGACATTGAAGTTGAACGCTTTTGTCTCGGGGTCCGCATGGACTTCTCTTTTCTGCTGAGCATGGAGGCTCCTTTTAAGCTCTGTCCTACTTTAAACTGTTCCAGTTACAGAGTCACATCTGCAACGAAGAGGTCACACAGGCACTTTTCCCTCAGTGTCGCTTTGCAGGCTCAACACAGATTTACAGAGTTTGGGAACGTCACGGGAGAACCGAAGGACTCCTTCTGCCCCATCCAACCATGGTGTTTGTGATGCAGATGAAATTTTATGAACATATATCAATCATTTCTATTTATTGGAAGTAAATGTGATAAAAAAATTAAATAGAAAAATGTAATAGCAAGGCTAATCTGCAATTTCAACATGAAGTGAAGGTTTCATAACTGTTCAAAGTCTGCAAGGACGATATATTAAAGATTTCAATTTTCTTAGACTGCTGTCATTGGCTTTACTCGTTAATACAACAGGATTTATGACAAATATTCTCAAAATGAATTTAACAAATAAAGAGAGCAAATATTTCAAGTTTAGAAAACCAAAACACAAATAGTTTGGCCCATTGGATGAAACTTCTGGCTGTTAACAAAGACTGCGGTATTCTTCCACGAAGGACATCAGCTAATTTAGCAAATTATCACTTTTTAAGTACGCAGACTTGGTTCTGAAGAACTTAATCCATGAGTTTGAGCGCTGACCTTGTGGAGCGTCCTGTGAAATACTTTTAGCTAAATTTAGAACCTTAATATCAATATTTGTTAACTCAGACCGTTCAGAATGAGCAGATTGTGCGCCGTCTTTGAAATTAGATAGCGACAGTCGCTGCTGGTCCTCCACAGAGATTCAGCGCCTCAGGCCCGGCGTCAGCCTCCATCAGTGGGGAGCATCATTAACGGGCTCTCTGAGGAGCTGCTTCCCTCTCAGCATCCGCTCCGCTCTGCCCTCAGAGCTTTGTGGCCTTCGCTGATAAGGCCCAGCTAATATCTGTTCATGCGTTGACTGTGAGGGAAGGATAAACACAGGCTGAGCTGCTGTCCACTTCCTCACGACAACACAAAGTTGGATACAGCTTAAAAAAAAATCCACTTAAATTCAATCCTTTTTAGGATGCAATTAATCACGTCCGTCCTGTTGGGAGTTAGTGCAGGAACAAAGTTCACCGGAACTTCTGCAGCAGAAAGTTACGACATCAGTTATCGTTTTAAATGTTTTCACTCAGGTTAGATAGAAAATCAGTTTGATTTCTTTTTTTTTTTTTTTTTTTTTTTTTTTTGCCCCAGTATCCTGTCTAGCAATATGGCAATAGGAATTGATGTCTCAATGCCAGATGGAGCTCGACAGATTTTGCTTTTACAAGTGGAGCGAACAGTTTTCGCCATAGTGCTCCACTTGATTTATGCTTGTAAATAGCTTTATTGTGATTCCTGCAAGGAGAATTTCAAATTATATGGACATGACAATGGGAGAGTAAAGGAAGAACAAAAAGTGAAAGAGAAAGAAAAGAAAAAAAAGAGTAGAGGTGAAAGAAAGAGGAGATAAAAGGGAGAGAATGATAAAACCTTCTCTGTCTGCTCCATCACCTGGAAAGAGACACAAAAAGAACAGCACAACCAACAGACATAAAGCAACAGATACAATCGAATAACACCTAGATGCCATTGCTAAATCATATGTATTATTATGTAAGCTGACATGTGTAATGTGATACTTGAAAAAAGAAAGTGAGAGAACATAAATAAATAAATAAATAATAAGATTACTGTATATAAGTGAACACTATATATATATATATATATATATATATATATATATATATATATATATATATATATATATATATATATAAAAGGACTCAAATTTATAGTTAAATATATCGTACCAGCCAGGAGTAGCTAATATATGTTTTTGATTGACTCTAGTTGTGTTTGTTGAAGCTGACTGGGCAGAGCAACCTGTGAAACTGTGAAATCCAACATTTAGTTTAAAACATTTCTTTGACAAAGACAATTAAACAAAATGATGTGAAAATCTAATGATCATGTGCTAAACTGTAATTATTAGGTGCCCCCCCCCCATCTAAACTAGAGCTGTGTGACCCTAAAGTTATAGTGATGATGGAAGTAAAAGAGATTAATGAGGTAAATCTGGGTTAACCCCTTAACTGGTGCCCCTGAAATTCCAAAAACCGCTAAAATAATAAACCCAAATTAAATTGGATGCTGCTCTTAAACGCAAAAGTTTGGTGTCTCTGTGAAGGTAACACTTTCAATCTTCAAACTAAGAAGTCCAGGATGGTGTTCTGATAACCAGTTTTTAGTTATTGAAGTTGTAATGCACACAAATTGTGTTAAAGGGAGTTACTACTGTCTATTCTAGCTCTACAGTTTACGTCTTATTTAACGGCTAAATGAGGACTGATGTGAGAAGGTTTGACCAGTCCAGGGTGGATGGAGGGGCCTGAAGATCTGATGGCGGAGAAAGTGTGTGAATTCACTTTGCTGAAATCTGACACGTGTCAATAAAAAAAAAAAAGTCCACCGTGGGGTATTTTTTTTACTGTCTTTGCAGAGTGAATATGTTTTTCTTAAGCAGCACACATAAATACCGCCTCGCATAATGATCACAGAGCCTGTGTACACAGGCAGGCTGGTGGTGCGCTCGCTTTGTGCTCGGATGAAACCCGCGGAGAGAAATCTGACTACATGCAGCCCAAACACTTCTTTCTGTTCTGATTTGACACGTTGACTTTTCTGTGACGGTCTGTCAACTGGTGAGGTTGTGTAAAACAAACATTTTCCATTGCTTTCTTTTTAACTAACTGGAATACATATAAGCTGGAATACAATCCATCCATCCATTTTCGAACAAGTCTATCCATTGTGGGGTCATGAGGGGTTGCTGCACTGCAAAAATAGAACTAAAAATAAGAAAATATTGCTTAAAATTAGAGTATTTTTCTTTGATTTGAGCAGGTAAATAACATTATTTGCCAGTGGAATAAGATTTTTACACTTAAAATAGGAACAATTCATCTCCATCATCTTATTTCAAGTGCAGTATATCTAATTGTATTATTTTAGGGGTAAAAATACTCATCCCATTGGCAAAAAATCCTATTTACCTGCTCAAATCAAGGACCAATAAATTAATTTCAAGAAAATTTTACTTATTTTTAATTCCCTTTTGCAGTGTGGTGTCTATCTCTAGCGTTCACTGGGCGAGAGGTGGGGTTCACCCTGGACATGTCGCCGGTCTATCGCAGTGCAACACAGAGACAAACAGGACAAACAACCATTCTCACCTAAGGAGAATTTAACCTAACAGTCATATTTTTGGACTGTGGGAGGAAGCCGGAGTACCCGGAGAGAACTCATGCATGCACAGGGAGAACATGCAGACTCCATGCAGAAAGACCCAGGGCAAGGGTAGGACTCGAACCCAGGACCTTCTTGCTGCAAGGCAACAGCACTACCCACTTTAATAGTTTTTCGTATTGTTGTGGAGGAATTTCGGCCCACTTCTCTCTACTAATGTTGGAGTGCAGGATTTCAGAAAGGTTGATACCTGGACTTTAACCGGGCCATGTAACACATTCTTTCTATTTTCAGTCGTTCTGTTGTAGATCACGGATTTGGGATCACAAACCCGTTAAAGACCCGGTTTACCTTCAGATGTAGCGCAGACAGCATCACATTTGGTGCAGCTAAACTTTGGCATACAGACATAAAAGAGGCTTAAATTGTAGGCAACCAGAGTTCCGCTCAGTTTTTTTTAAAACGTTTTTAACACCTATCCAGGAGTCTCTGTCAACGCTGGCGGCTCGCACCTGAGGAACCTGCCGTTGGATCGCTGCTGGTTTTAAGCACATGGAGACCCATCCTCCCAGGTCCAAGTCAGATGCAATTCAGTGACACGCCCGTCACCGTCCTGGGTCGTTAGAGGCTATTGGTTGGTGTGAGTGGAGTATTTGGTCACCTGAACCACCAAGATGTCGAATCATTTTCAGAAAGGCTAAGCACAAGTCCGGTTTCCTCTGTTTGCTGTCGCCATGACCCAGATGACTGAGAATTTATTTACGTGCCTTGGCATAGAGATGAGCTGAGGGTGAGCTTACTGACAGGAAGGTGCAGAGGTCCAGTTCTGGTGAACAAGCCCAAGTCATCATCCACCATACTTGAGCGTCAGGATGAGGTGCAGCTATGTTGTTTTTGTCTTTGTCAAGCATGGCCACTTCAGTTTCATTGGTTCAAAACATATTGTTCCTGAAGATCTGTGGTTAATTCAGATGCAGCTTTCTAAACATCGTCTTCTCTCCATTTCTAAACAAGCCATGTGTCGCTTCATGCTTGCTCAGTATGAGGGATTGCTGCAAAGCCATGGACAATGCAGACGACTCTCCCTGTAGCTTCTCCAGGAGTGAATGCTGCTTGTCGGGACTTTGAAGCAATCAACTGGTTCCCTTATATAGGACATTTTTGACCAATCTGTATAATATGATTGAATTTGACTTTGGAAAGTGCCTTGAAATTACATGTTTCATGAATTGGCGCTATATAAATAAAATTGAATTGAATGTTTGGCCAGTGCTTTTCTAACTTTTAGAAACTACGAGTCTAAGACGCAGCTCTTGGGTTTTTGTCATTTTCTCTGAGCGTTGCTTGTCCCCGCGGTGAACTGCCGGGATTTCCACTGATGGGAAGATTGACAGCCGTCCTAAATCTCCTCCGCTGGTGAAAAATCTGTCTCACTGAAATATGAATTTTTCAAACTTCAAACATGTTTGGAGATGACCACATAACCCTCTTCAGTGTTACGGGCAGCAACACCTGCTTGTCTAAGATCATCGCTGATGCCTTTCTGTTTTGGCATTCGGTTCACAGGAAAGCAAAACTGCCAAAACTCCTGCCTTTTTTTTTTTTTTTTTTGGATGCTGCAGATTGAGATCTGAGTATTAAGGCTCTCTCCGTTAGCATTTGTCTCCACAAGGCTTTGAGCTCTAACGCTTGCTGCAAACTGTGCGAAGGATCCCTTTATAGCTTGACCTGAGCGGCAGCAGCTCCAGGTTGTTAACAATCTGTGTCCGTCTCCTGCTGCTTGGCCGGGGATTGGACAGAATCAGTCTTCAGAAGGAAAAAAAAAAGTCTAAACATCAGGATAAAAGCCTCTCAAGAAACATTCTGAGTTTCTGCTGTATTTTAATTCCCGTACAGGGCTGGCTCCTATCAGTCAGAGAGCTGAAAACTCACCCTGTCAAAAAAGTATTTTTTATTCCACCTGGATCTTTCTCCCTGTTATCTGATCTTTTCTGACAGAGGCTGCCTAAAGAGACTGTACCTCCGCGCTGATTCCTTAAAAAAAAACCCCACACGGCCTTTTTTTGTAATAGCAGCATGTGTTCGGCGGTTTCTAAAGACCTGTTGCAACATAATAAAACTTATAAATCAGCGTCTGTTGAATTATAACAGCACACTCCAGAGCTTGATAAAGAAATATTCAAATTATTTCTACTTTGGAATAAATGTGGAGAGAAAAGTTGTGGGTTCTTCATCTCGTTTGTCCTAATGTAGTTAAAAATTGTTGACCTCCCAAAACAAACAAACAAACAAACAAACACGTACAGTCTATGTTTCCATAATATTGCATATAGGTGCGGTTTTATTCATTTCAGTAATTTGTGTGCATAGAAGATACGTTTATTGTTAATTGATATTGTACAGATGTTGTTTCTTTTAAAAGGATTGATAATTTTATTGTTACAGAGTGCGAATTGATCCCTCTTTTAACGCAATTATTTCATAAAAGACCCAGCACCATACTACACCGCACACATTATTACTTCAGTATCGAGTCCGTTTTCAGAAAAAAGCCCATAATTGCTAAGCCATCAGGCTTTACCAGAGCAAGAAGAGCGAGGTTTATGTCTCCTAACCATTTGACTCCCTTGTTTGAAATTTCTCTCTGCGTGGAGCAAAGGTCCCGGATTTCTTTTGGCATTCTGGTTTGATGACTGACAGCAGAATGGCAATGTTGCAAAGTTAATGAGATTTTTCCTCAAAGGCCAGCCTGCCGATCCACAGCGACGCGGTGACATTTGTAGATTGATCGATAAGTGGTCACACCATCCTCACAGGACAAACACAGAAAACAAAACTCTGAGAAAAGTATGAGCTTCTGGAGTTTGGAGAAACAGAACGTTTCAAAGCAAAGAGAGAAAATAGGAATGGATGAGTGCAGCGATGCTTGATTTCTGCTGCCTCCAGATACGGGTAGATCTCAGAGTGGAGAAGAACGTAAAAAAAAAATGTTTCTAACTTGTGGGAGGTGTTGCTGCCGAGCCTTCGGGTTCACACTGTAATCCAATCAGGGTAGAAAAACGACGCTGTGATATCTGCAGGAGTGTCTTGTCTAATTAGGCAGCTTTGGGCTTCCTCAGAGTGATTACACAGGAATGTTTTCTGTTTTTGTACAAAACGCAAATGTTGAAATTGAGTTTTTCTCCTCATAACAAATAAGCAAGTTTGCCCTAATCTTTCAAAGGTGCTTTGAGGGCCATTCTCTGATGAGGATGCAGAATGCAATGTAGTTAAAACACATCGTTGGTGCAGACGTCTGATAGCACTGTTAGGTCCTTCCTTTTAGAACCAATTTCTCTCAAGTGTTTCTTTATACAATGAAATTGTGGTTCCCCAAGTCATTTTCACACTATTTCAGGCTCCAGAAGGTGGCGGGGGCTTTATTAAGCAGTTACAGTAATCACCTGGTCAGAAGTTTGGTTGGAAGCAGATGTTCATCTTGTAAGGCAAGTCAAGTTTATTTATGAATCACTTTTCAGTAACGTAATGATTCAAAGTGCTCTACATGAAGAGAAAAACATTACATGGGAATAAAATCAGTAAATCTTTGACTAGACTAATTTCACACATTAACAAACATCCAGAAAGCATAAAATCATAGTACTTGATCAGGTAAAATCATAGTACTTGATCAGGTCTAAGACCTTTTGGGGCAAATTTCCACTGGGATGTTTTTATTTAATCGACTGAAACGTCTTACAGGTTTCAGTCGATTAAATAAAAGTGTCATACATCCTTTGTTTTCCATGGATAAGCTGAATTTTCATGATATATAACTGTGCAGTGCTCTTAAGAATGTAGTAAAAGATATAGAACCATAAATACAAAGAAAACCTTTAGGCGGAATTGATCCTTACAAAGTTTTATTGATAAAGACGCATTAAACACCAAGGACCAAGCTGAAAAGCATCTGAAATATGATCTGCATTGTCTACTTCAACAATGAGCATTTTTTTTTCATTTGTAGCATATCTACAAATATGTTTATTTGAAAAAAAGGCACTTATTTGTATGCAAGTCTCTACCTTATGCTGAAAAAAATCTGTTCCTATCAGCTATCAGGCACAGGGGGACATCAGAAAAATGCTTTTCCAGGGTGTGGACTGCTGCTTCTTCTGCTTGGCCAAACAGATCACACACTTCCTCCTCCCATAGGATGCTGGGATCATGTTCCCCTGGTGCTTTGGGTATATCTCTGGCACATCACCATCACAAGTCAGGGGGAAGTCTTGTGCAACTTGCAGTACTTCACATATAGCAGCTAAAAAATTAAGTAAAGGAGTAAAACTAATTTACTAACCATTTCATTTTTAGGCCAAAGGTGTGAAAAAAGAAAGCAACAAATAAGATCCCAGTAAAACCTAAAAATAGTTTATCCAAAGAAAAACTACTACTAGAAATTAGATTTTTATTAAATCAACGTTTATTAACATTTACTGGTGGCAAGTCTACTTCAGTCTTACATCTGACTAATAATTGTTAAGTAATAGACCTAATTGCTAGTTATCACCATTAAAGGCTGGCAGCCCTTCATCACAACCATTTGGAAACATTTTTCATTGTTGCTTTTTATTTATTTATTATGCCTAATTAGAATTCTTGATAATATTCATAATCAAATAGGTAAAATTTCAGCTTGTCTGTTAGATGTTGCATTCAAACTTCAAATGCAGATCCTCCTTTGTTCTCCCAGGCAGGATATCCGAGCCTTGAAGCAGTTTCAGGGTATGCACCCCCTTATCCCCAGCTAGGAGCACCTAGGTTAGGGCCAAATGCAGCAAAAGCAGGTTTGTGTGTGCCAAGGACCTGAGCGTGGCACAATATTTGTAGAGGTGGAGAGCTCTGATTGTTCACTGCAGCTGCAGGATTAGATCCTTTTGGTTTAAGAAAGCATAGCAGGCAGTCTTGGAACTCATGGCACCATCGCTGCAGACTCTGTGTGTGTGTGTGTGTGTATGTATATATATATATATATGTGTGTGTGTATATATATATATATATATATATATATATATATATATATATATATATATATATATGTATGTATGTATGTATATATGTATGTATGTATGTATGTATGTATGTATATATATATATATATATGTATGTATGTATGTATGTATGTATGTATATATATATGTATATATATGTATGTGTGTATATATATATACAGTTTTGTGTGAATGTTTTGTGTGTAGGACTTTTCAAGGCAAATAAAAGCAGACCAGCTTAAAGCGTTGGGAGTCAGCACAACCATTTGTCTTCACATTGTAAGAGGAGAAATATGCATTTCATAAAATAAATTACTGCTGTGAATTCTTTTGAAATCCACTCAACCCTGAATAGTTATTGTGTTTTGTTGTTGTTGTTGTTCTTGTTTGTTTGCTTAAAAGAAACTCACAGTGCCCGGACCTTGAATTTTTAAATCTATGACTAAATCCTGCAGCATCTGCTGCAGCGGCATGCTCCATTAGATCATCGAGCTCCACTGGGAGAACGTCACATGCTGTGATTTCACATGGTCTGTTGACTTTGTCCACCCTGTTGGCTTTAGGCCTCGCCGTCTTGCTTCATCAATTCCAACAAGTTCCACTTCTTCGGTCATTTGATGTTCCAGTGAAAAACATCTCACGCTTTGATTTTTCCTCTCATTTACATAATGAGATGTTTACTTTGCCCAAAATGTTAAACCACTCTCAAAAGTACACTCCACATTTCAACAAGTGTAGGTGGAGGAAATCTGACCAAGTGAAGAATTTTCTCCATAAAACGAGTAATCACATCTGTTTTCAGAGACTGGAGATGTGGTTCAAAAAGAAAACAACTTTGTCCCCCATCAGAACTGAAACGTGACAGATAGCTGCGTAACGCCGCTGTAAATCATCAGAGTGTAACTTCAAGAAAGGAAATCCTTTGACTGCATGTTAACAGGTTTAGCAGAGGAGCCAAACATAATGCAGGGAGGCTTCAGAGAGAGGGAAGCTTTCACTCTGAGTTATGTTAATTTTCACAAGCTGTTTCCAGTAATCTTCTCCATTGTAGTTTGTGGTGTAATTGCTCCGCTGTTTTCTGCTGATAAACGTGTGGAAGAGTCCAGTCTCCTCTGGATTGTATCAGGAAACCGTCAGGCTGAAAATGCTGGCTGAACCCGGCAGCCGGGAGGCTGTTTTAGCATCTGCACTCTTGAGTCTGCAGCAGCAAAATGACGCAGCACGGCAGGAGAAGACAGAGGCAGATATCCACACCTTATGTGTCCTCATACGTACGTGCAGCTTGCCGTACGCTCTTATCTGCAGCAGCTCATGGTGCCAGCAGTGTGATTCACATCGTCCCAGCAGAAATAAAACCGCTGACCGTGGATCTGCTCCTCTGCAAGTAAAGATTGGTTGAACTCTCTGTGGGTCACGTTGAGAACTTTCAGAAGTTTGCTCTGTAACAATCTAAAGGTTGAGGTTTATGAAAAAAGTTGCAATGTAAATCTTAGAATATCTATCATAAATGTGTGTTTTAGTATATATTTTGGCAAAGAATATATTTGCTAAACAAAAACATACAGAACTTATAGGAATCTGCTGCAAACGTCAAAATACCAGATACCGTAAGGCACGGTTCACTCCTTATAAGCAGTTTTTCCAGAGAAAATTTAAGTGAAAATATTTTTATACAGGCAAAAAACAATCAAAAATAGTTAAAAATCAAATGTCCTGTGATAACAAGATAAAACGTAAAGAAGCAAAGGTGCTTTACAGCTCAGTTTGATACTCGGCGGCCCTCTGGGTGATATCCAACAAAGACGTAAAAGCTTTGTGTTTTATTTCAAAACCTGTTCAGTCCAAAAGTGTGTGGATGATGTCTGACTGATCCTCATCAATTACTGCTTCCAAGTAATAACATAAAAAATTTAATAAAATCGGTTACATTCATTTCTAAGGGCTCTATCGGCAACTTTTCCAGAATAAATTCAAGTGAACAGATTTTTACTGGAAAGCAAAAGATAGTTTTCTTAGAGAAAACACTAGTGGTAGCAAGAGAAAATAAAATGCCAGAACAAAACTGAATTGAAAACCGAAAATTGTAAAAACTTTGTTTGCTGCTCACTGGTCTGAGTCTGATATTTGGTGTCTCATCAATGTTTGTAGTTGGGCTCTGAGCTGAGGAAACCCGCAGGACGGAGTGAAGATGTTCACTAGTGAGGCGACTCCTGTGTGGTACTTGGTTAATCTTCTTTAAAGGGAACAGCTGCTCACTCAGGTTTGTGCTACTCAACATAAAGAGTGTGTTTGAGTTACTGGGTGTCCAGCTGTGGCGTAGAAACAGCAGCGCCCAAAGACTCATACTTTACACTGGAGCTCAATCAGCTCCATTTGGAGGTTTGATGGCGCACTTTTCACGTCACGTGCAAATAGACTACTGAGTACGGTATTTTTCGGACTATAGGACGCACTTAAAATCCTTAAATTTTCTCACCTTATATGTGATTGAAGTTGTGCTTACTGGCTGGTTTTATGTGGAACAATGCGCTCAAAAATCTGTTAAAATGTGTAAGTACAACTTTGGTTAGCAATGAAGCCGCTCCGCTCAATGGATGTTCAGAGCATTATGGTACACTGTGTCACTACCTGATAGGACCCCTGAGCTGTCTACAAGACTGCCTGACTCTAATGTCTAAAATAGAAGTGTATTCCGGTAAAGGCCCCCACATTCTCGATGCGTACTCCGCACATACAGGTACGTGTCACACTATAAACTTCTCGGCGGCAGGAAGTCTTCACATAAAACAGTTTTCTATGTGACACTGAACTTGATACACTGAGCTGCTCCAAGCAGGCGGTCTCCAGGACGCAGCATCACATCCCTCTCTGTTCTCACTGACAGGTGGGAGTCTGCTGGAAAAGAAACGACTCTAGGTGCTCAGCTAGCTAAGCTAACATTTTACCATCCGTTCCACCGCTTCGTCCCACTGGCAGAAAGTGCGGGAATTGTAGGAATTTGCTACAAGAAATGTGGACAACAGTAGGCTGGATTATGAAGTTAAAACATCCAGAGAGTCAGTGCGGCTCACAGTATGCCCACAGTATGCCCGAGTATTTGGGAGCCTTTATGCAGCCTGCGGCCGGAGTATGCACTAGCAACAATGAACCTAGTAAGTTAATTCAATATGAAAGTTAATTTTATGTAAGGTTCCTTACGTTAGAAACAAGGCAGTGCAGTCCAACTACTCCGTCCTCCTGACAGAGACGGATGGAGAGCTGTGGACGTGAAGGAGAGATATTACACACTTATTATTATTTAGTGCGCCTTATGATCCGAAACATACGGTGCTATGCATTACAAAGTTGGAGGCACACTTAATGATCACCAGTATCCACACCATGTCTCTTTTTAAACAATCTCAATATCTTAATAATCTTGATATATTGCCCAACCTCACTGTGGTCGCAGTTCTGGATCAGACTTGGCAAAACCTGAATTATCATTGTTCCTACTTCCAACTTACAAAGAGTGCAACTTTTATTTATTGCTTTTACATTGTGAAGATGTTTATACTTAGTGCAATATGGTTAAGCTTTTCCACTTTAAAATGTGTTAAAATAATATATTTTCCAGAATTCATTTACTTTGTTGAGCTGAAGTAAAAAGGCTCTCTCTCTTGGCAAAGCTTTGGGTCTTTTAGATTAACTTAAACATCTCTGAAGTCCTGTTTATTTTGCCAAATTGGAATTCTGCAAAAAAAAAAAAATAAAAATGCAAAGTTGGAAATATGACCTGCAAGTCGATGAGAAAGATATCACAAGGTGATAGCAAAAATCATTTTGTCAGCATGGTAATTGACTGTTTTGACGCTTGGTTGGCACAATTTGCTAAGCTGCTTAGCTCACAAAATCCATTATTTCCCCTCATCAGTGCAGAAAATATTGAGTAACTGAGTAAGGAGTGTTGTGTGCAGGAACGAAGCAATGTGTGTGCTGGGATAATAAACAGGTGTGACATAAACTGGGACAGTTTTTAAAATTGTAAATAAGTAAGGATTCTGCAAACCAGGATCTACATTAGATAATATTTTGATTGTTTTTGGGGACAATTCGTACCAATATAATTACCAGCATAACAAAAAAGTAAAACTTGAAGCAGGAAAGCTTTGATGTCCTTTCTTTTTCTGCCGCCATGTTCCAGCAGCTCCCCACGTGGTCCTGAACTTTTATTTTTTAAATCCATTTTGTAAATCTGTTGTATCTGTTTTTCCACCGTACCTGTACACATTATGGAGCCGACTGTTTTGTAGACAAACATAGTTTGTCTGTTCTTTTTTTAACGGCCGTTGTGTTTGGAGACCACAGCCACGTTTCCCGTGCTTTACACTAGAGATCAGCCGTCAGCTCCCAGTGGCCCCGCTGGGCCGCCTCGTACCAAGCGACCCGGTATCAAACATTCAAAAGATTATTTATTGTCTTTTACGGTGGTGAAATCTCTGTTTTTGACACTCTGGTTAGAGAACACATAACAAACAATGAACAAGGGTTACAGTTTTTTTTCTTTCACATTATAAAAAGATGCTCAAAAGTTTGCATCAGACTCCGAGGTCTTTGATATCAGTCCCTTTGCGAGTGAAATGAGCCCTGTTACACAAATTAGTTGTCCTTCATGGGTCACAGATAACATATAACGAGGTGCTTTTGTGCAACAATTTGAGGTTTCATCTACAGAAACGTACATTTAGATATTCCTGAGATAATAATGTGCAAATAGGCAATAACAGTATAGTTGATTGCAACATATGATGGACTTGACCTCATTTTTCAGAAAGGTGTAGAAACCTGAAGATTTTATTTGTCAAGCGGCTTTAAAGAAATGTAATTTTTTGGGATTTTCTTGTAGAGTAGTGAATCAAATGCCCTCCTGAGATGAGTGCAAACTTTGTGAACAACTATAAGAAAGCTCTTACTGCTGTGCTCGTAAACAAACATCTCTCCACCAAGTACTAGATCACGTTTCGCTAGGGGGGGTCAAATTCTTTTATTCATACACTCAAATGCAGCTGAATTTTTCAGTTAAAGTCATGCAGATCTTTTTTTTTTTTTTGAAGGCGAATAAACTTAAAGGCCAGATATGTTTTTCCTCCATGATATAAAACACAACAAAAGAAGCTGTGAACTCTTGAACCCGAAACGGAGAACATCTCCCCTGTGAAACCAGTAAAGCTCGCGTTCTGAATTTCTCACAGTCTGAATGCTCACTGAGTGTTTTTCAAATGAGCGATAATGCAAAACAAGAGCAAACAAACCCCTGACCAAACACAAGGAGCAAGCTCTTTAACAACAAGCAAAAAAAAAAACACAAGCTGTGTAAATACAGGGTTACGGTTTGGACAAAGTATTGGTAGTTCAAGGAGAAGAATCCACTTTAATCAGTCTCTTAAAAGGGATATCCAGCCTTTTTTAAACCTTCCACTTGTTGCTTAGATGCTGTGCAGAAAACAGAGCAGGTTGATTATTTTATGCCACCTAGTCAGGGTTCATAATCACTCCTGTGCAGAAGCAAAACTTCCCATTCTCAAAATGCCTGTTTGATACGAAGGATCGCCTTGAATCATCCATGCTACCCAGGAGAGCCATGCAAGGAGATACTTCCCCGACAGGAGCACACGTAGTTATCACAGATACTGCAAACACTCGGTCTAATCTAATAATTACCACGCTGGGAAATTATCAACAACTATTGAAGCATTTATGTAGTAAACAATCGACCAATAAGCAGCTCGTCTCCTGGAAGATTTCCAGAAGCCCCAAACAAATGGCCGTGACAGAGGCTGGCTTCCTTTCAAGGACTTTTTTGTCAATGCAAAGCAAAACTTTGAAAAAGGTTTGAAATGTCCCAGAACATGAAGTCCAAGGTCATTACATCCCAGCAACAACAACAACATCACGAGACGTTTGAGTCCGATGGGACGGGGATTTGTTCCCTGACTCGAGCCCGCTGAGGTGGGCGTGTGTCCTTGGCTAAACTCCTGTTGCTTCGTCTTAGCAGGATGAACAGTGAGCTCAGCTGTTAAAACTCGGGCTGGATTTGCACAGACGCTTGGGATTTAAAACTACTTTGTGTTGCTGTAACCGTGGATTATAATAAACTACTCTGAATTGCAGATTGCCTTAATCTAAATTCAATGCGTTTTTTTATTTTTTATTTTTTTGGAACAGTCCGAGGCTGCCTCTCAGTTTCTAGCTGCAGCAGATTAAAACAATTTGTTGCTCTGTTGAACAGAAGAAGATGATAACTTATGCAATCCTTCCTCCTGCCTAACAAAAAGCAGACTTTTATCACCGGTTATAGCAGACGTCTAACCCCGGGATGTAACTTTCTACAAACTTATTACAGTCCAAAGTTAAAGAAACAGCGGGTTTGCAAGTGATTTTCATTTTAGTAAAGGAACACTGCATGTCCCTGGACTAATATTTATGGCTATTTAAGGTTTAGTAGTGCTTATCTGAAATGTATGTTGAAGATTTGACACTTGCTGGTTATAAACTTGAGCAGCCAGATGGAGTCATGACAATGAAATGAAACTAAACATGTTATAAAGTGTTCACAGAGTTGTGACGATCTAAATATCACAGCAACTAAATAAGGCTGTTTGGTAATGAGACTAAAACTATGGTTAGAGTCTGGCGCACCCTCTGCATGCATGCAAGCAGCAGTTTGATGATGAGCTGTCTCATCCAGCCGTGGAGGACGTGGCCTATATAAATGGACAATGTCCTGTTGAAAGATGTGCTGTCACAGGAGAACTTGGAGACCCCTGAGTTACTCCCAGAGGGGACAGAAAGTCTTACCCTATGACTCCTAACCCTATGATGGAAAAAGTAACTCTTTGTTTGGTTATAAAATATCCTGGTTTGATCTCACACAAGATACAGGACAGCCGTTTGTTTGTGTTAAGCCCACCTGTGGATGTGTATCAGATTATCTAGAGAGATCCATTACCGAACATCCGGGGTGTTAACTTGAATTTATATCGTCATTCGGCATTTAGTGTAAATTATAATTGGCCTAGTTCTTCGTTTGAATCAGGAGGTTATTTCCATCAATCAGAATCAGAATCAAGTTTATTGCCAAGTAGGTTTGCACTTACAAGGAATTTGACTTGGTGTTGATGGTGCAGACAAAAAACAAATAATAAAATAAAGTAGATATGTAATAGTAGTATCATCTTTATTGTCATTGAAACATACATTGCTACGAAATTTGTTCTCTGCATGTAACCCATCCCCTTGGGGAGCAGTAGGCTGCCATGTGCGGCGCCCGGAGAGCAATGTGGGGTTAAGGGTCTTGCTCAGGGACCCAGAGTGCTGGCACTGGGGATTGAACCGGGTACTTGCATCCTTCTCTGAGTGCAAGCGCGCTGCTCTAACCACCAGGCCAACACTCCCCCCATATATATACAGAAGCTATATACACTCAGTAAACTGTGCATGGGACATCCCATCAACTATGGGATGTCACTTTGTGTGTCGTACTGCGATGAAGGTGTTGCTTCTTTTGAGATCAGTACTTAATGTTTAGATCAAATTTAAGCAGCTGGCTTTCCCTAAAATTACATCATGGCCGTGCTAAATAAAAAACAACTGTCCTGTTTTAATTAACCATTTCAAAAAAGCTGTAAAGCAGCTTTAATTGTTGCTAAGTCCAGATTTTGGCCATTCTGTCTACTTTATTCTTTTGTTCTCTTAAATTTGAAAGTTGGCCACCCTGCATTATATTATCTTCTAGCTTCACAAATTAAAGGACAAATTAATGTGGTAACATCCGCTTCCATTATTTAATTACCATGTTGTAAACGGTTGACATTCCACGTATCTTTTAAATTAAGTATTGCTAATATTTTTCAGTTTGCATGTTCATGAATCCCCTGTTATAAAGATGTCCCAGAAAGAAACAGGTATTTGGATGTAAATTTGCAGGCGAGTCCCCGCAAAACGTGTACTAATTATGGGTGAAACAAACCCAAAATTCAGTCCCAGTTAATTAACTCCTGTGGATTGTTGGTGTAACCCTGGGAGTCATTCAGCTGCAGCATAGCTGGTCCACACAGCATGCAAATGCCTTCAGGCAAACCCATAATTTAGTCCAAACTTTCAAGTAATAGAATAAACAAATCTTTGCTTAAGGCTTAAATGGGCAAATCTCCATATGCCTGATCCTTGGAACTGAAAAGAATAACCCCAACTAAATGTGAACAGTCAGGACTAAACAATGCAGGATATGTTTCAAAACTGAAAACCCTGACCTGTTCTGTTGTGTGTTGAAATGTAAAAATGGTACAAAGGCTTTGAAAGCATTTATTGATTCATAATCACAACACTGAAAAGCCTTGTAATGTAAAGCCCAGTTCTGAGGTCAAAACTTATTCAGTTCAATTCAGTTTCAGTTTTATTCATATAGCGGCAATTCACAACACGTCATCTCAAGGCACTTTCCAAAGTCAAATTCAATCAGATTATACAGATTTGTCAGAAAGTTTCCTTCAAGGAAACCCAGCAGGTTGCATCAAGTCTCTCCAAGCAGCATTCACTCCTCCTGAGAGAGCGTAGAGCCACAGTGGACAGTCGTCTGCATTGTTGATGGCTTTGCAGCAATCCCTCATACTGAGCAGGCATGAAGCGACAGTGGAGAGGAAAAACTCCCCTTTAACAGGGAGGAGAACCTCCAGCAGAACCAGAACCAGGCTCAGAGTGAACGCTCATCTGCCTCGACCCACTGGGGCTTAGAGAAGACAGAGCAGAGACACAGAAAGCTCACGATGATCCAGTAATCTGTTCTATGTTAGAAAGGGTAATGACAAATGATCTGCCCACTGAATGGCATCACAGCTAACAGAACGCCAGACCAAATGTATGATGGAAAAAAAACAGAGGAAAAAAAACAAAAATTAAAAGTTAAAATAACTGCAAACAATACAACATTGGAGAGCAGTAGGGGAACTCAGCAGAGTGAGAGAAATAAACCCTGATGTCCTCCAGTAGCCTCACTCCATCCTGTTAGAACGCCTGGAGAACTGGGTCGGCCTCTCTGGTACAGCTCTCCACTGGTTTAAATCCTACTTAAAGGACAGGGACTTTTTTGTATCAGTAGGTAACTTTACATCAGAGATGACAAAAATCACATGTGGGGTTCCCCAAGGGTCCATCCTGGGTCCCCTCCTATTCAATATCTACATGCTCCCTCTAGCTCAGATAATAAAAAATAACAACATCAGCTACCATAACTATGCAGACGACACACAGCTCTACATCACCATGTCACCAGGTGACTATGAACCAATTCAGGCACTGAGTAAATGCCTTGAAGAAATCAATGCATGGATGTGCCAAAATTTTCTCCAATTGAATAAAAACAAAACTGAAGTAATAATATTTGGACCAATAGAGGAGAGATCAAAAGTTAGCACACAGCTTCAGTCACTTCAGCTAAAAGCCACCAATCAGGCCCGAAATCTGGGAGTAGTGATGGACTCAGACCTGAACCTTCAAAAGCATCTAAAGACAATTACAAGGTCAGCTTTCTATCACCTGAAGAACATTTCTAGGATTAAAGGACTGATGTCTCAGCAGGATCTGGAAAAACTAATCCATGCGTTTATATTTAGTAGAATTGATTACTGCAACGGTGTTTTCACAGGTCTGCCTAAAAAGTGGGTCAGACAGCTGCAGCTGATCCAGAACGCTGCTGCCCGCGTCCTCACTAAGACTAAGAAAGTAGAGCACATAACCCCAGTTCTAAAGTCCTTACACTGGCTCCCTGTATCTCAGAGAATAGACTTTAAAATACTTCTGTTAGTCTATAAATCCTTAAATGGCTTAGCACCTAAATACATCACAGACTTGTTATCAGCGTATCAACCCTCCAGACCACTAAGGTCTTCTGGCTCCAGCCTACTCCACATACCTAGAACCAGAACTAAACATGGAGAAGCAGCATTTGGTTCCTATGCTCCGTTTATCTGGAACAAACTTCCAGAAAACTGTAAAAGTGCGGAAAGCCTGAGTTCTTTTAAATCAAGATTAAAAACACATCTGTTTAAAATTGCCTTTGACTGTTCTAGTTAAACAGTTTTACTGTTTTTAATGTTCTTTTTTGTTACTACATTCTATCCCTACTTGCTTTTATTCTATTTTCTATCTACATTTTATTATTTTGGTATATCTTAATCATGTAAAGCACTTTGTATTGTCTTGTACTGAATTGTGCTATATAAATAAATTTGCCTTGCCTTGCCTTGCCTAACCCTATAGCAGCATAACTATAGAGATAGCTTAGGGTAAAATAAGCCACTCTAACTATAAATTTTGTCAAAAAGGAAAGTTTTAAGCCTAGTCTTAAAAGTAGACGGGGTGTGTGGCTCACAGATTATACAGCATGGGTTGAATCAGTGAATACATTTCTGTGTAAGTGGTATCTGTGTGGAAAAGTAGCTGCACTTTAGACACATTCACTGCTTTCAAGGCGACATATTTTCCTGCCATGGCTGTCCATTTTTACAAGAACAAACATTCTACAGACATCAAAAGTCCAGGTTATGAAAGAAGAAGGCACGAGTCGTAGACAGCCATAGCCTCAAAAATGAGTGTGTTGAGACTACTTAAACTGTGACATGACATCTTTTAACTGATATTATCTGACTTACCTGGCATTGCTGTATAACATTAGTTTGTGAACAAACAAAAAGTAAAAATTGGGTTTCATATGTTAGTTTTATTATATCCTCCACCAACCACAACCTTCTTAGTACTTTTGCTTAAAATACGATACCGTGATTTGATGTTGCTTGTTTCCGCGCTCAATCTTTTAGGACAGATCTGTGAATACGGCACAAAACATGAAGCCAAAGAATCCGTTTTTGCTCTCTTAGCCAAATGCTACAGCAAAGAAAAACTTTGAATCAACAGAATTAGGTCAAAATTAAATGTTACATAATCTGACTTGGTAGAGTTTTGTAGTAAATTAGATTTTTTACACATAGACTCTTCCAGACGTAAGGATTCATTGCACACCTGAACCAGTATTCAGTATCTAACACGCCTGCCACGGGGGAGACTGGGACTTGTTGGGTTGAGTAGTCGTCTTGCAATCGAAAGGTTGTGGGTTTGATTCTAGCTTCCCTTTGTCACATGCTGATGTGCCCCTGGGCAAGGCATTTAACCCCAAGTTGCCTACCGAGCTGTGTATCTGTGTATGAATGTGTTTGGGTGAACGTGGCTCTAGTGTACAGCGCTTTGAGTGGTCAGTATGACTGGAAAAGTACTTTATAAGTTCTCACCATGTATTTAGCTTAATCCAAGTTGCACAAATAAGAAGTTGCATACGTACAAAGTACTGTATAATTTCCATTTTGGAACATGCTTTGTATAACATTTGAAAGCAGAAAATCCAGAACAATATGTTGTTAGTGACTTGAATTACTAGTGGCTGTCAGCCTGGTAACTAAGAGCAACAAACTCTGATCTTATATCGGCTCACAAAATCCATTATTTCCCCTCATCAGTGCAGAAAATACTGAATATCGGCTGAAAATCGGGTCCACTAGCATCATTCATCACAATCAGATACAAATATATTATTATTATTACTACCACTATATCTGATTCTGTTTTGTTTGTCACACTTGTTGTGTCCCCTTTTATTCTTTCCCCTCTAGATCTTTATGATTGTCGTGGCCCGTCCAGTTTTTCTGTCTCTCCTGTTCCATCCATGACGTCTACTGTGCGTCTGAAGAAATGTTTAATTTTAATCTTTTTTGTAGAGGAAGTCTGCCTTTGACACAAGACAACCAGACTCACTGTTTATATAAGCGAACAGGACACAGAAAAAAAAAAGATCTGAGCTCTGAGATGAATTGAATGCAGAGTGACAGACTTTATCTATACCAGTTCTGTTTTTTTTTTATCCTTGTATCTTATTGCTGAGCAACAAATAGAGTTTTCTTTTTCACAAATTTCATCCAACACCCTATTCTGTTGGAACATCTAAGAAGTAAGATTAACAGTAGATTAATTTTATATATAAAAAAAGGAAGAAAGCAAAAAAAAAACAACACAAAAAAAGGCAGTAGCTGACCGAAAGCAATTTCTCAAATAAAACGTAGCTTGTATCGCTCTGGCTGCTAGAATGCACAGAGACTCTGAAGCAAAGAGGGCTGAGGGATTTCTCTGCTGGGTTTTGCTACCTACTGGGAGCATGTGTTCTACCAAATGCACAAAAACTTTAGATGAAAGCACCCCAAAAAACATTTTTATTTAGTTCTCTTTTCTTCTTCACTTCCAAATCTCCCATCAGGCGAGAGGAGAAAGCGGAGGAGAGAGAGAGAAACGAGGGCAAGGAAAGAAAAAACCTACTGAGAGGTATGAGGGCGACGCAGGAGGTGGGAGAAAGAGAAAAGCAGGATGTTGAGCACGGTTCTCTCATTATAAAGGTCGTTTACGGCTCTAGCCTCCAGACGCTGATTAATAACATCATTTAGATCAAAAAGCAGCTTAACTGGAGACCTGTGCGTTAAATTTAAGCACAAAATAAGGTCGTCGGGGAGAGAAGAAAGTTTTAGGGAGGGCTTTTTTTGCAGTTGAATAAAAATCCTATCATCAAAGAGTCAGACTTGCACAAGTCTAGATTACGTTCATTTAATTGTGTGATTAATAAACGCCTTTGTAAGGCTTCGAAAACGAATTGTTCAAACACTGGATCAGAAAAAAAAAAACAGTTTCCCTTTATCTACTGTTGGAGGAAAATGAATTTTCTGTTTTAATTTCTGTATTACTCGCTTTGCTCTCTGATCTGAAACCAGTGGAGGGGAAATATAAGTCCAGATTGTTTATTCAGTCCCAACTTTTTCCTAATATCGTTTGTCTGAGTTAATAAACCTGTTCGACTCTCTCACTCAGCCGTGCACCTGGCTCAGTTTAAAATTTAATTTCTCCTCTCGGCAGCGTTCATTATGTTTGTAATTGGCCTGCTTCTTTATTAGCCGACTTTTGCCTGCAGCTCAAAGAGCAGAACGGAGCTGCGGCTGGGTTGTTAATAGGAGTTCAGGCTGAAGGATAAGGAGACTCGCTGACAGAGATGCTGCTGTGCTCGGTTCACGGCTGACGTCAGCGACATGTTGCTTCACAGCAGGAGATTCACACGTCGCAGTTCGTCATTAGTCAGCCTCCTTCATGCTGTGAGGGTTATTGTCTCTCAGTGCTCTAATTGTTTTATAAACTTCCAAAAAAAAGTCAACAAGGAACATGGCTAAAGAATCCTGGTTTGAGACTTGTTCATTTAGGAAATTGATGAATACCTTAAAAAAACAACAACAACAACCATGGCATGAAAAGATAATGGCCGTCACAGTTTAGCATGATTTAGATGTCATTTGGTGCACATGGAGAATATAGATATTAGGGGGTGTAACGGTGCATGTATTCGTACCAAAAATATCTGGTTCAGCCCTGTCGATTCGGCATGCACATGTGAAACAAAAATTAAACATTTTGCATCTGTTCAAGCACAAAACAACTTTTTTTATGCTTAAGTGCACAAATCTACGTTCTGTAGCGCAACTTTCAACAGTGACATCAAAGCAGAGTATAATGTTGACCACAGAAGAGGCCGCTCGATAGAATTTATTATTTATTTATTTATTTATTTATTTTTAACCTAAATTTCCTGCTAGGGAAATTTGTGTAGTTGGGAGGTGCATCTATTGAGATAACTTAGCTATGATTGTACAGGGAATCATACCATCCATATAACTTGTGGGTGGTAGGTGGTAGGGGTTTGTAGTGTTAGTGTGATCGTCCATTTATCGTCATTGAGGTAAGCTGCTCAACATATCGTGATGTTGATTTTAGGCCAAATTGGATGGGCCACTAGGGCTGTGCATAAAAATTGATACAAAAATTAATGTCCATCTTTTTAAAAACGATTTTATATCGATATTCTGCCTTTCCATTTTGATATACCTCCCAACCTCTAGGGGGCGTTATTACAGCACACCATCACTGTTCACAGCGAGGAAGAGCAAGGGAGATTAATTTGTGGAATCGCAAACAGGATTTTAGAAGCGCCTTCGTCCCTAAAATCAGACGTTTGGGCTCATTTTTGGTTTCTGTGATACGTTAAATGCATTGAACCAAATGCACTTTATTTTCCTGTTAATATGTCAGTGTTCAATAAATTGAACATAAATACAACATTTGGCTGGTTTTGTTGATTGAATGACTTTGAGCATTAATTTGAAAGTAATAAATATCAATATTGGAGTCAAATCAAATCAAGCTGAGCTATATCGAGAACCGTAACGAATCGGCTCATCCTAGATGATACCCAGCCTTACTGGCCACCCCAGTTATAATTGACAAAGATGACAGAGACAAAGAGAAAATAATGCCCACAGAGTGAACACAAGTGAAGAGCCTGCAGGTGCCTTACGCTGATCCTACATAGAAATCTCCATTAAATCTCCCTCCTACCCACTCACACCATCCATACAATGTAACACCCCCACCCCACCGCCAAGTTTTATGAAAAAGAACCTGCCACCCTGAAATCCCCACAGAGGAAAGCAAGAACATTGCCTAAAGACTGATAATTAGTGGCGGCCCCAAAACTCAGGCCCAATGTAGCCCACAACACTGGGCAACACCAGCAATGCCCTGCAACAAGTCAGACTGCCGTCTCATGCAGAGCAGAGCACCTCTCACACAACCAGTATCTGAGCTCCGTAAGAAGGCAGATATATACTCATCTCCTTGTAGATAGCCATTAGAGTTGGTCTTCCAGTACAGCCTGTTCCTGTGGTTTTCACCAACCTCCACTTGTTTTGCAAAGATGCTTCTGGCGCTAATCTGAAATTTCTTCCTCTTGCAATTGATGGGTAATTTCTTGTACTTATTTACATTCACAATCATATTATATTTTTTTGAGCTAGTCTCAAAAGCACCAGTTGCCTCTACCTGGTTTCCTATTCATTTCTTATAGATCCTGTCTTTGCAGAGTCATTAGAAGACGTCTTCCTGGTGCCATGACATAGATCTGTATAAATAGATCAGATATGTGCAGATTAAACAGAAACATAGAAACATTTGCCTGCCTTGGTCCTGTGATACTGATTACCACATTAACAGGATGCCTTGCTACGAATGCTGAGATCTATCCAGCAGATAATGAGCCTCCCAGAAGAGGGTAGACCCACGTGCACTCATCTTAAGCAGCTTATCACTCAGCAAAGAGGCCTTAATAGTGCCGGAGGCAGTGGGGGTGAATAATGAAACAAAAAGATTCTCAGAGTACTTCTGACTAACATCCGGGGGGGGGGGTATGCTGCAGCACACTGGTGACATTCAAGGAACTGGAGCTGAAGAAGTG
The DNA here is from genome assembly GCF_011125445.2 of Fundulus heteroclitus. Taxonomy (NCBI): domain Eukaryota; kingdom Metazoa; phylum Chordata; class Actinopteri; order Cyprinodontiformes; family Fundulidae; genus Fundulus; species Fundulus heteroclitus. The sequence goes on along the minus strand of NC_046366.1, from coordinate 32,495,621 downwards.
GCACACCTGCTTTCACCTGTGGTGGGTCAGAACGAGGTTGTGCCAAAGCTTTGTGACATCAGGGGAACAGTTCTGATTACTGATTTTCAATTTAGTTATAGAGTGCTACTGGCAATGTGACCACCTTAATTTAGACAAAAACATGTTTTTATGTCACTGCATAATTTATGGGTTTTTGTCTAATAATATGTGTTTAGTTTAGTTTAAAGGAGCACAGCATAAGCTCCACAATTTTTGCAGAAGTTTGCCCCTTCTGGCGAGAAGTTGAAATGACACCTAGGCCTGTCTCGATAAACAAAAAAAAACCTAATAATTGCACAATAAATTTTAATCCCATGCTTAATTAAAATAAGACTGATAATTTGCTTATGCATGCTTGCTTTTTTCCGCTTGTGTTACCCTGTCCTGTCTCTAAGACTGGATAACAAAAGGTGCTTGGATCCAGGTACTTACAGGCTCACCTTTATACAGAAAACCCCAATTATTATCTTCAGATTTCACTTTATACATGTCGTATTAATTAATACTGTATAATCTTCAGTGATGATATCAAGGCGTTACTTGACTGTATCTGTAATACTTTATCGGCTGGTTTTGCTGTTCTTTTTATATCTTTCTTTGCAGGCGAAGAAGCAGACTGAGGATATATTGTTCTCTTCATTTTCTCTCCTGTTTCTCTTTCACCTTTTCTCCTTTTTCCCTCTACCTTCTTCTATATAATTTTTTTTATCACACAATAAATTTTAATCCCATGAATAAACTCGATAATTTGAGTATGCATGCTTGCTTTTTCTGCTTGTGTTTCCCTCTCCCCTCTCTAAGACTGGATAACAAAAGGTTTCAGTACGGCGTAATGGCGTCTCCTCACCCTTTCCTTCTCGTTTCCTAAGTGTAGGAGGAATTAAATGTTGTCAGGTAGACACGTTCTTCATTGCTGGAATCTAAACCCACCATTTGTTCTTTTTCAGATCTGGTTTCACCCTGGAAGGGGAAACATTTGGCTTTAATTTTGCAAGTTATTCTAGTACGTTTTCATGATTGGTCTAAAATTGTTACACATACCAAAGAAACATCCTTGTTGTTTTGTCGAGAATTAATTTGTTAAAAGCCAAGTTCATCAAGAGCATTTCTAGACAAAAGTAATGGGTAAAAAACCAAATCCCAGACGCTACACGTTGTGTTTTTAGTTCGGTGTCGGACCCAGAGGCAGTCAGGAGGCGGGTTGAATCATGACGTTGTGTTTTTAATGAGAAAACAGACTTGCAAAGACATGGCGAGCTTAGAAAGATGCAAACCAGCAGAATAAACAGAGAAGAGGGTGATTGCAGAGACAAGGATCAGTGAATCCAATGCTGCTGTGAGGGTGGCAAAAAAACACAAACAATCAAAACACAAGGAAACACTAAGAAAAAGCAGAAAGCTAAACAACTTGCATAAACCAGAGAAATAACTCAGAACAATGACCTCAAACCCCAACAGATGATGAGAGGATGCTGAAGGTGAACCAAAAATATTAAGAAAAACTGAATACTGGTTTCTTAAATGCAACAGCCAAAAATATCGATCTGTGTTTCTTCAAATTCTGTTATAGCTTTTACTTTTCAATTTCAGCTCAAAACTGTGTTTCGCCAAACAATTGGCTCAGTAGCTTTTACGCTTAATGAATTATTGATGTTTTTTTTTGTTTTGAACAGTGAACTTTACTTTTTCTCTCCTTCTTCCCTTAAAAGCTGCACAAGCAGTCACCTTTCTACGAAACCGCATTAACGATTTCTCCTGAGAAAAAGTTTCAGCAGTGACCGTCGTCAGACCGGGCCTTTCCCCTCCTGAAAACCGCTCGCAGAGCTTTTCTTCGAAGTTCTGCACTCACATGCTTTCATTAAAAGCCTGACCCTGTCCAGGTGAAAGCACTGACGCTGCTTTCTAATGAAAAAGTCTGCGAGAGCGCCGAGCCTGCAGAGACAAGAGCTCTCCTCCTCCGCTTTAACTGCATCACCGGGAGCGTGCTGCAGGCATCCTGCTGCACCGGTCTGAGTCAGAGATCAAGCAGAGAGAAAGAAGGGAGACACAAAAAAGATTGATTCAAACGAGGGAGAAGTGCGTGATTCAGCAAGCGGAGAGAAACACGTGGCTTCATGCTACCTGCTCGTTTCTGCGTTCGCATCTCATGTGGGGGGTCTCTCATTTCCCCGCGCTCGCTTTAATACCTCATCAGTTATCAAATCATTAATTAAGTCTCCATCAAATCTGCTCCCAAAGAGCCCATTATGTGTGTGGGTGCATGACCTGCAAGCAGTTACTCCCCCTTCTCGCTTTCAAGTACAGAAATCATCATGTTTTCACTGGAAAATGTCTCCACAAGAAAAAATGTGTTGCCATCAAATTAACAACATAATTTCACAGGTTTTAAATGAAAAGAAGGCATGTTTTGATTTCTTGGAATCTGCTAGACAGCGTTACCATCATGTTGTCGTCATCTTTTGCCGGAACGTCTTTATTTTGGAGCATGAGTTATACTTGTAACACTTAATTGTTATCCAGATTTTTCTGTTTTAGTATCAGATACCACTGTAAAAAAAATCTGTTCTTCTGTACCCTGATCCCAGAAACTAATTAGTGGATTATAAAGAATTTGAATTATGCAATCAACCTTTATGATCAGTTTTAATAACTTTAATGAGTGATTGACAATTCAAGACTAATAAATGAAGACTAATAAATTAAGATTAATAGAATAAGACCAGTAAAGACTCACATCTTTATTGTATTTTACAGATTATTCTATTATGTTATAGAGTGCTACTGGCAATGTGACCACCTTAATTTAGACAAAAACATGTTTTTATATCCCTGCATAATTTATTGGTTTTAGTCTAGTATGTTTTTAGTTTATTAGTTTCTTTATTCGTTTCATTTTAGTTTATAGGAGCATAGTAGAAGCTACGCAATTTCACAGAAGTTTGCCCCTTCAGGCGAAAAGTTGAAATGACACCTAGGCCTGTCTCGATAAACAAAAAATCAATTAATCGCACAATAAATTTTAATCACATGATTAATTAAAATCAGATTGATAATTTGCGTATGCATGCTTGCTTTTTTCCGCTTGTGTTTCCCTTTCCTCTCTCTAAGACTGGATAACAAAAGGTGTCAGTACAGCGTAATGGTGTCTACTCACCCTTTCCTTCTCGTTTCCTCAGTGTAGGAGGAATTAAATGTTGTCATGTAGGCACCTGCTCAAAGTTTAGCATGAGAGCCAGTGAAACGTCAAAATAGGATCCAATATTATGGTTTATCGTGATAATTTTTGACCGATCACACCAGCGCACACTCCCAGAGGATTAAGCCCGAATCACTTTGTCACATAGAGGCAAACTGCAGTAAACAGAGGATAACTCATTTTACTCCTTAGGCAACTGTAAGGGCATGTATGGGAAAGAAAATAAATAAAATTCAACTTCAAAACTTGCACTATGCACCTTTAATGTTACTTTAATGTTCAAAGAGTTTGTTGACTAGTAATTTAACTGGAAGTTGAAGTATTGTTTTAATAAAGTTTTGGTATTTTCGATAGAAGGTGTTTGTGTTTATAGTGGAAATGTTAGTAGTGCTTGCTGTACGAGAACACCAGAGCGAATTTGCTCCATCTATTTCTCTAAAAATAACATTCCTCACCGGGCAAAGAGCTCAAACAGGGCTACAAAGCATGAAATATTTACATCCAGGTGTGATACCAGTCGATGGCTGGTCATCAATCCTGATGAGTTATTTTATCTTTCAGGTTATTTGCTTAGTGCTCTGACTAACATGCTTACATGGGCGAGTGGTGGCCATTGTGGGTGGTGTTAATTGCTGTCTTACTGCTCCAGGCATCTTCTTTTCATTCATTGCAGTGAGCCTCAAAAATCTCACCATACTCTGCCACTCTTTGTCGTTAAAAGTCATAATAAATTTGTTATGTTGAAGCATTTCGTCATGCTTCCTCCGCAAGGTATCTTTGTGTTGCATGAGTTGCAGGACGCAAACTTTACATCGATCTCGCAGTGTAAACAGTGTAAAGGTTGGAAAGGTTCCACATGGCAGACATATTTGTTTAGGATTTGCTGCCGTGTGCTTGAGCAGTGTGAAAGAAAGGGAGAGACACTACGCTGCACATGGGGCCTCTGCAGGCAGCAATTATCAGGTACAGGGGATCCTATTTTGTGATTGGCAACAAAAGACATTGATCGGCACATGCAGGTTATATTCGCTTTCACGGTAATCGGCCGATAATGATCAATTCAATTCAATTCAATTCAATTTTATTTATATAGCGCCAAATCATGAAACATGTCATCTCAAGGCACTTTACAAAGTCAAGTTCAATCATATTATACAGATTGGGTCAGATTATACAGATTGGTCAAAAATGTCCTATATAAGGAAACCAGTTGATTGCATCAAAGTCCCGACAAGCAGCATTCACTCCTGGGGAAGCGTAGAGCCACAGGGAGAGTCATCTGCATTGTCCATGGCTTTGCAGCAATCCCTCATACTGAGCAAGCATGAAGCGACAGTGGGAAGAAAAACCACCCATTAACGGGAAGGAAAAACCTCCAGCAGAACCGGGCTCAGTATGAACGGTCATCTGCCTCGACCGACTGGGGTTACAGAAGACAGAACAGAGACACAACAAGAGAAACAAAAAAGCACAGAAGCACACATTGATCTAGTAATCTGTTCTACATTAGATGGTAGTAGCGGGTGAGCCGTCTTCTCTGGATGATGTCACAGTTAACAGAACGCCAGACCAGGTGTACCTACTATGAAGAGAAAAGAGAGAGAACAGAAAGTTAAATCAGAAATGACAACACATAATGCATAATTGAAGAACAGTAGAACTCTATAGAGTGAGAAAATTAGATCCTGATATACTCCAGTAGCCTAAGCCTATAGCAGTAAAACTATAAAGGTAGCTGAGAGTAACATGAGTCACTAGTTATAATTTTTGTCAAAAAGAAAAGTTTTAAGCCTAGTCTTAAAAGTAGACATGGTCGATGAAGCGGAATGCCAGTAGTTTCTAATCACGTGCATCTGATTTCATATGCCTATGTTTTTGACTTGTTAATGAAATGTGCGCCCTGCGATGGACTGGCGACCTGTCCAGGGTGTACCCCGCCTCTCGCCCATTGACAGCTGGAGATAGGCACCAGCACCCCTCGCAACCCCACAAGGGATAGGCGTGTTAGAAAATGGATGGATGGATGAAATGTGCAATACAAATAAACTAGCCCTAAAATGGACAAAGCGCTTTACATGAATAGAACATAAGAAAGAGGAAAGTACGTTGCATTGGAGTAGTAGCAGTGTGTCAAGATAAGTTGGACTGCAAACTTTATTTGATGAAGTTATAGTGAACTACAACAGTTTGAATTGAACAATAACATTTAAAGGCAACTCTGAACAAATAGGTTTTTAATCTTGATTTAAAAGGAACTCAGGCTTTCAGCACTTTTCCAGTTTTCTGGAAGTTTGTTCCAGATAAGTGGAGCATAGGAACTAAATGTTACTTCTTCATGTCTGGTTCTGGTTCTGGTTCTGCAGAGCAGGCTGGAGCCAGAAGACCTGAGTGGTCTGGAGGGTTGATACACTGATAACAAGTCTGTGATGTATTTAGGTGCTAAGCCATTCAGGGATTTATAGACTAACAGAAGTATTTTAAAGTCTATTCTCTGAGATACAGGGAGCCAGTGTAAGGACTTTAGAACTGGGGTGATGTTCTCTACTTTCTTAGTCTTAGTGAGAACGCGGGCAGCAGCGTTCTGGATCAGCTGCAGCTGTCTGATCCACTTTTTAGGCTGACCTGTGAAAACACCGTTGCAGTAATCAATTCGACTAAAAAAAAAAAACGCATGGATTAGTTTTTCCAGATCCTGGTTCATGTAGAGCTGTGTGTCGTCTGCATAGTTATGGTAGCTGATGTTTTTACGATCTGAACAAGAGGGAGCATGTAGATATTGAATATTAGGGGACCCTGAATGGACCCTTGGGGAACCCCACTTTGTTGTGTCTGATGTAAAGTTAAAGTGGCAATAAACATGTAGATGTTCAAATTTACTCCTCATGACAAATTGTATTTATTATTACATATCACATAAAATTTTAAATGCTAATTCTCACGTTTCGCCCTCCAGCTTCTGTTGTGCAATTATATTACTTGAACTGTCCGGTATTGTTAAAATGTAAATTGAATATCTGCGTTGATATGTTAGACAAACATCTACGCACACACTCTGGCTTCACTGTTTATTTGTTTAGACATAAATCCATTGCAGCGTATTGAACCTTGAGATCTGGATATCCAATGTCGTCTAAAGGGGGTTGTGTGTGTGTGTGTGTGTGTGTGTGTGTGGGGGGGGGGGGCACCATTCTCTGCCCTCTTGAAGATGATGTTAAGTTGAAATTGTCCTAATCAGACTCTTTGAAAGAGAATTTCAAGATGGCACTCAAAGTATCCTTTCTGTAAGTCAGACAGAGTGAAGATTTTTGTTTCTGAAGAGCAATCAGAGCAGCGCCTGAAGGGCCCTGATTGGATGAGTATCTAAACTGACAAAGAGCCTCTTCTCTCTCCAAGGACAGACACTGAATGTTAAGACGGATCTAGAGGACTTCAGCAACCATTTGACGAGGAGAGACAAGGCATTAATCTGCATCAGGGAATGTTACGTCTCCTCAGTTTAGTCTTGCTATCATTCGTGTAAGCATCTATCAGAATTTCAAGTAAACAGTGTTTAACAAACAAAGTTCAAGAAGTGGAAATAGTTACAGGCTTGCCACAACACTGGTCACTGACTGATCCGCAGATATTTTTTGAAAAGCAAGCAACAAATTTAAGGGAACATCACGGATTTGTCTATATTGTTCAAGAGGAGCAAAAGTAGCTCTGTCTTTATTTTGACATAAACACCTCTTTTATTCAGTCCATGTTGGAGTCTAATAACACATTAGGTGACAGTAAATATACCTCTCCTCCTGTTCCCTTTCACCATCATTTCTCCTTCACTTGCTCTTATCCACTCTGGTCTGTGTAGCGTTGTTTTCCTGCTTCGCTTTAAATGAAACCCTCCACTGTACCTGACAGAAGTCTTTTGGAGGTCTGTTAAATCGTGAATGGAGCCGCGTTAACTTCAGATTGAAGGAATGCTATTGAGGTGCAGCCAGACATCTACAGTGCCAAAGAACGGCAGCATTCATTGATTAACCTTCATTTAGACTCAAGAGGCTATTGAAGGGTGGCCATCCCTTTCAGTGACATTCAGCTCATTACAAAAGCAAGAAGATAAAAAGGAAAATGACCAAAAAGCTATACAACATAGTGGGAAGACTCTATCGCTGCTTGTTATAATGAAGAAAGTATTTGTAGAATGCGTCTGAAATAACCTATATATACCAGACCTTTGATTCAATGTTTATTTAATTAGAAAAAGGAATACTGTTTATGCAAAAACTGTACGTATGGGAAAGAAAAATAAATAAGATTTAACTTCAAAACTTTCATTATGCACCTGAGGGTTTTAAATAACTGGAATGTGCATGTTAGTGACATGTTTGATACTTCAAGTGATACTTCAGTCCAGCTTTGTTTCATAGCTTGTTTAATTTTGCATTTTTGTTTTTCATATGTGGTTGTGTCGATTATCACTATTTACTTTATGTTGCAAATCATCACCACGTTGGTGTGACACTCTCCAAGCATTTAATGAGATTTAATGCATTTAATCAGAAAACATTTTAAATTAGGGGTCGACAACCTAATAAAGTCTGCCGTCTAAAATTTCCTCAGAAGTCAATGTGCCATATCAATCGTTGCGATACGATAAATAGCGCAAGAACGCTGAAAATTAATGCTTTTATTCTATAGATAACTTTATAGAACTATATCTGGCAGATTTTGACAATGTGCAGATCAGTTAGTTTCAAAAAACCCTTTTTAACCAAAACGTGTGCTGCAATTTCGTGTCCTCTGTATCCAGCCAACTCAAGAGGGACAAATCTAACTGCTCAATAAAGCTTTCTAGTTTCAACAGAACAGAAAACATGGGCCCATACCTGAAAGTCCTTAAAACACCTTATGAATTACGTCTCGGGTCTTCAGATGAATCCTGATGTGTCTGTGGTCCTGATGCTGCACTGAGTGTGAAGCTCCGCGAGGCGTTAGAAGTGGCAGGACGTTGAAGTTTCCACATCGTTTGGTTAAAAAAGCTCCAATTTTCAAACAAAATCTTCCAACGTGTCTCACGTGTCCCAAATTGTTTGTCCTGCTCCCTGCAGTTTCAGATTAAGCTTGCTAAGTTGTCCAGTCATATCTGCGAGTAACAATAGTTTTGCAACCCACTTTCTGTCCTTTTAAGTGTTGGTTGGTGGATGGTTTTGCCTCTTTTTTTGTTGTTATTGCCAGGACTGTTTTTACTCCATCAGAACAATCCACAAATCCTACCAGAACCTTTCCCCAGCCAAACCATCTAACAGCTCAGTGAAGAGGCATGTCTTTACATGAGATACCCGTCTCCTCAAACAGAGATGCTTCAAAGCACTGCATAAAGGGAACTTAAATTTTCTTGAAATGAGTGTATTTTTCCTTGATTTGAGCAGGTAAGTAAGACTATTTGCCAATGGAATGATATTTTTTGCACTTAGCAATTCCTCTCCATCATCTTATTTCAAGTGCAGGATATGTAATCATCTTATTTTAGGGGTAAAAATACTCATTCCTCTGGCAAATGGTCTTATTTAGCTGCTCAAATCAAGGAAAAATATAATACTTTCTAGAAACTTTTACTTACTTTTAGTTCCCTTTTGCAACGAGCAGATCACTTAACTATAATGTTGACTTCTCCTGCCACTGCTGGCCATGATAGCGTTTGAGTTCTCAATTTGATCTCCTGCCACAGAAGTTTTCTTGCTGTGTAATACAGCGCAGTTTCACGATGGGATGGCTGACTTGTTCCAAGCATAGTGATGCACCATCAGTTGTCACAGCAAAAATCTTTGTAATGTCAGCGCCTCACTCTGCAGAATGCTCCTTAAAAACTTTGTACCGCCGCATCGCAGTATCTTAGTATGACAACCAAGTGTGGCTCATCTGTGCTTCTTTGGTTCGTTTGAAATGGCTTTGATTGACCATTTGGATTTTATTACCACCAATGTTTAGATCAGGATAAATTAGGATTAAAGAAGGCTTCATTTCGTTAATGTTTAATCAGAGGTCAGAGAAATGTTCTGCTTTCTCATAAATGGGAAATGCATTCCCAGCTGAGCGAACACTAAACATACAAAATCACAAATCGTTAAACCGTGATTAGATGTATAACTAAAACCTGAACACATCAATAGCATGCCTGGGCTTGCTGCCAAACACTCTTTGCAGACCTGCAAAGGGGGCAAATATTTACCATTTACGGCAAGGATTCCCGTTTAAAAGTAGCCTGCAGACACGGGGAGGCAAAGTGGCCACAGATGAGGTAATTGTTTGTTAGCAGGCGCTCGATGAGAGCATTAATGGGAATTGGGGCGCTGCTAATTCCTTTAGATATGAGGCTTTAGTTTGCTGTGATCTCTTTATTTTTAGCCTCTCATTTATATTACAGACAGGATACTCTGACTGTGTCTAATGGGCGATAATAACACAGAGGTGAGAGAGTTCAACTTAAAGGGACAGCGTTACGTGACGATGATGGGAGGAATTCAGTGTCCACCGATCAATGCAGAAAACCATTATTGAATTTCCAATATAGCTCGGTGTCAGTAAATATGCAGTCATGGGATAATCTAAGGACACCCTTGCTGAACAAGATTTATGAGCAAAAGTAGCAGATGAATGCTGCTAATCCAATGGATTTAGTTAATTGGTCGTCATCAGTGTGATCCCTTTTTAAATACATCAACAACAACCTTATTGAAACAACTGTTACTGCCCATTAACTTGGTAATGGTTAGAAGTCAAGTTTAAAAACATCATAATATAATGAGACATCTTTATTCACAAGTAGAAAGTGTTTAAGTCAACAGTAGGACTCGTCTGGAAGGGTTTCCAGAGCAAAAGCTTGAGAATAAAGAATGTAGTAGCATGAACTTGGCTTATAAAGTGTATTCTGAATGTTTGGAAGAAACCAAACACAGTAAATTATTGTAATTAGTGTTGGGTGGGTGAATTTGGCTCGGTTTATACCCACAGGATCTGAACACCTTGCAGTCATCGGATCTGTCATCAACTGTACAGTTTATGAGATGTAAACCAAATTATTCTCCAGTCAAACGTGATCTGCCGTCTTTCTGACAGCTGAGGCTTTGCTCAAACCGGGTCATCAACAATACGACGATCCTAAACACAGCAGCCAAGCTACAGAAAATTACAGCTGGACCAGTTAAACCTGATTATAATGCCGTGGCGGGACCTTAAGAGAGCTTTGCAGCAACTGCCTGAAAATTCCCAATAAAATGTTGGCAATGTCGCAGACAATATGGCTACTTAAAGGTTTTGCTGCCAAAGATATTTCTACAAGCTGCTGAACCATGGAGTGTATTACGTTTTCCCAATTACTGCATTGGCAGCCGTTGGACACCTTTTCTTTTTCCACGGCAGTATTTCTAATGAATATGGGAGTTTAACGTTGTCCTTTCCGCTGGTCGGTATGTTAAAATAACTCTGCTCTCACAAAAATGAATTATTAAGCAATTCAGAATGTATGACCAGCTGCATTCTGGCTATTTGACATCTTCAAGAAAGGCTGAGAGGCAGCCCAAGCTTAGGATGGAGAGTAAAAGAGCGAGAAATAAAAAGAATTGGAAGCTCTCCTTTCTTCGAATTATTCCAGCACATGATTTGCCTTCCTGACCCTGGAGCAGAAATGATCCATTAACCCGTTGTACCTGCAGCTAGTGAAGCACAAAAAGCTTCACTCTGAGTCATTAGTGTTGCCATTAATCACACACTCAGCACTTCAGCTCCCGCAGACAACAGTTTAAACAGCCTGTGGACTAAATGAGCTGGTCCACAGCGGAGTTATTCATTCATACTGGGAGCAAAAGCAATAATTCAAACAGGCAGGAAAAACTGAATGAAAAGATGATCAGCGGCAGTTTGAGACGGACTGCTGGGTTTGTGCAGAGCTTAAAAAAAATGCAACAGCATGACAAAGAAAAGGCCAAATTGTTCAATAATCCATTTTTTTTTATTTTAAGTTTAGGGAATTGAGATGTTGAATTTCTTCTCTGGGCATATTTTGAAAACCTCAGTGTGGGCAACATTGTTTCATTCGCCTGAGAATGACTTAAAGTCAATGACAGCTTCATGCTGGCATGTAGTAAATTAAGGAATGATTAGGCCAGCAAAATATTAAGAAAACATGCAATTGCCAAAAAGAAATAGTGCAGTTACTATAATTGATTATGGCACATTTCCTCACTCTCTATTGCATCATTAAAATGTGCAACCAATATTTGTGAGCCTGAGTACCTCAGTCACCAAAGGGAAGGAAGAGTCCATGCAGATGGCCAAAAATTATATTGGCATTCATTTCAACCAGATGTCATTACTACGACCTCATAAGATCCGATTTCCTGTTAATTCTGTTTTGGTGTCAATACCTCTGCAAAGTCTGCCTGGAGCAGCTCAGTGTCACATATGAAATAATTCGATACGAAGACTTCTTACCACTGAGCAGTTTATAGTGTGACACAGAGCACGTGTTTGCAGTCCTAAAAAATCATCTCTCTGCACGGAACCCGCCTTGAGTCTGTGCTTTATTTTTTGGTACTGCTTTACATCACAAGTTTGTGGTTGCAACATGATAAATTGTGGATAAGGTTAAGGGATATGAATACTTTTGCGTGACACTGAAATCCACTGATCAAGCTTTAAAATGAATATATTGATAGAAACATTTTTAGTCTATTACTGCTCATTTTACAGCCGAACAGTCTGACATTTGCACGTAAGCTGCTGAAGTGTTAATATTTCTAAAATAAATTGCTAGTTTTTACTGCAGGTTTGTCCATCTCATTTCAGTTGCTGCCACCATGGTTGTTACAGATCGTTTTGGCCGAAATTCTTTCAGAAGCGACTGAACCTCAGAGTTTTAGTAATAGAAGCAGGCTGCTTCATAATGCCATTCCTACCTGTTGCAAAATTGAGGTCATAGCTTTCCCCGGGCTTTTGTTTTGTGGGAGATGCAAACACCTCGTGGCATCTTACATCCTCTCACCACCTCTAACTGCGTCTCTGTCGGTGGTCAGTAATGGATCTTTACAAAAGGAGGCGACATAGTTTGCTCAAACCGGCTCTGGAGCTGTCAGCAGGAGATTTGGTGCAGCCACGACAGGAAGAAACTCTGCAGAAAAGAGTGACTGACAGAAAGATGGAGAGAGGAAGGGAAAAGGGAAAAATGAAAATGGGCTGACTGATGAGAAATGGGGAGAAAAAAAAAGAACTGATGAAGACAGGGACACGATAGCAGAGGAGGAAACCATGTAAGTGAAGCAGAAACTTAATTTAAATGGTCAATGCAACCTGAGACTTTCCTGAATGTATTGAATTCTAGTGAAGAGCAGGAGAGCAGTGTACACCAGGTTGTTAACAATAATAATTGTTCAAATAGTTATGTAAGGAAGTTTCTTTCAATAGATTAGATAGATTTTAATTCCTTAAAAGAGACATATCACGCAAAATGCACTTTTTTAGCCCTTAAATACATTTTGTTGTGCACTTTCTGTCTCCCAGAGGTGCAGAAAATTTGAATTTAGTCTGTCAAGGAGCTGCGTAGATGTCTTTATATTCTTTTTTGGTTCATATTCATCTTGCTGTGCAGTGGCCTCAGCCCCCTGCTGGGAGACAGTGGGCCAACACATTAAAATCACTCCACTGTTATTGCGCTGGCTATCACCCTCTGCTGAACGTTTGTCCATCAAATATTCATCATATGTTACAATCCATCTAATGTTAAATATGTTAAAGTCCATCATATGTTACAGTCACTTTACAGCTTCTGCCTGTGTGCGCATTTCCCTCAGGAATATCTAAATGCAAATTTCTGTAAATGAACACTCAAATCACTGCACAAAAGTACTTCATTATTTGTGATTCACGAAGGACGACTAATCTATGTAAAATGGTTCATATCACTCGCAAAGGGACTGATATCCAAGCCCTCGGACTCTGACACAGACTTTTTTTTTCTTAATCTTTTGCACATTAATTGAAGAAAATGTACACATTATTTATTGCCTGTAGCTTGTACTCTAACCCGAATTGACCCGCGGTGACAATAAAGAATCTTTGAATCTTACTAGTGATATCTGTGCTGAGATTTCTGCGGTTAACAGAACATTACTCAGGTATGATTTTAGACATGGCAAAATAAGGCCTAAGTACATTTTATACTGCAACGCTGGCACCCTAACAAACTTGGCGCTCTTGTCACGTAAATAAAATTATTTCTTGGAATATGAGTCTTTGAATATGAACAAATAAGCCTTTTTTTGTTTCTGTTTTAAAGTAATTTTACTTTTTGCTATCCGAAATGGCAAAGGAAACTGAAATCATTCGTCAAATTGTTCTTATTCCTTATTGACACCGTAAATAAGAAACATTTTATATTTCTATTTTAATTCTTGAATTTTAAAACAAAAACAAAAATGACCATTTTGTTTTTTTTTGTTTTTAATCCCCATTTCTAAAATGAAAATACACTGACATTGTATGCATCACAAAAAATTTGTTGTTGAGTTTTTGTGCCACACTTAACTTGCCAGACACGCCACTGCATACTCAGCGGATAAAACACATACATTTAGTTTTCTTTATAGTTCAGTGAAGAGCATTTTGCGCTATCAAAGAAATCGAACTATAACAGCAGTGATTTCTAAAACCGTTTCATATGTTTTTATAGATGATAAAGAAAGGAAATGCACCAAATCAGGTTCCTTATTTCAACATGTGATTCTGGCTGTAGCCACATCTTCAGGCGCAGCAGGGAGTCTCTCCCGGTCCGTGTGACTTCCAGCGGCGCCATCACCCTGTCCAGCGATCTGTGTCTGCTGTCCACTGTCGTAGCAACTCCACTAAGTACCATTTAAAGCTGACAGCGCTCTCAGTTTGTTCAGCAATCTACAGACAGTCTTTCCTAACGGCAGGTTCAGTTCGTTGACCTTCTGCCCTTAATTTCACACTATTGGAGCGATGTTTTGTTCCAGCTGCCCGCCAGTGCCGACGGGTCGCAGATGCTCACAGATTGTTAGGACTCCTGAGGCTCCTGCTGTGAACTTCAGGGTCCAATATCACGCTTCATAACTCTGTTTAGGGCTGCCCAGCTGGATGGAAACCAAACAGCAGCCCCGACAATCAAAGAGTTGGTTTTGATTCAACTATATAGCATTTTAGAAATCTAAAAAACAGAAAAATTAGTCAAAATGACCTGGGAATGTGTAAACGCCCCAAAGGAAATCAGTTGTAAGCAAAAACATTATAAAATAAAGTAGAAACTTGTTTCCCAGTTTTATTTTCATAGTACGATTTATTAACAAATAATTATTTTTTTTCTTATCAGTAAATTAAATTTACTGATAAGAAAGCATGAACATCTTTGGAAAAGTAGAGGTTATGATCCAAACCGGTGTCAGCAATTATTTTTGGTATTTTGTAGGCTTTAAAATTTCAAGTGTCCTTCAGTCACGCTCTGAATCTTAATTGATTTATTTTGTCAACTAGATGTACTCCTACCGCCCTTACCTCCCACATCTGATGTATATCTTTAAAGATGGAGATGCTGAAGCTCACAGAGTGTGATGGGGACACTGTGTAATGGTGAAGACAAAGGGGTCGGCTAGTGGGTTGATTGAATATTTCTTCAAGATAAGCAGCCCTAGTGGACATCAATACAAGTTCAGGCTGAGGCCCTATTGCTTAATACTCAGAAAGAACGAAGGACAAAAAAGACAATCTACTTGTCTGTCCATATGTCTGAATATATATACGGGTATGAGCAACAATAGAACAAATGAACAAAAGATACAGCTAAAAACAATAAAACAGTGAGTAAAAGATAGTTAAGGACGCCTCGTATTTTGCTCAACTGAAATTAAAAGCCAAGTTCAAAAGACGTTTTTTTTTTTAAAAAACGGGCATTAAATCCGTAAAGGTGTTGGCTGTCCTCATAGTGAGAGAAAGATTGCTCCAGAGTTTAGGAGCAACAGCAGAAAATGCTTCATCTCCTCGGGTCACAAGACGAGTCCCGGGAACATCTAAGAGCAACAGAAGCTCTGACCTCCGACTTCTTCTGGGAACTTGTTTGTGCAAAACCTCAGTGCCCGTATTCAGAAAGATCCTCAGAGTCAAAAGCTCGGATCTCCACACAACTCCAGACATTTGAATTGAGAAAGCTGTCTGGATGGGAAGCAAAATGTCTTCAAACTTTGGAAAAATGTCCAGTTGTTTTGTTTTTCACTTTTTTTTTGCAATGATCGTGACCTGGATGACCTGGATCTTCACCAGCATCCCCAGAGTCTCTCAGGAAGCTCCTATCTTTTCCTACCTGGAGTCTGAGCTTAAAAGCGATTCAGATAGTTGCTGGCAGAGATTTTTTACCTTGGTGAGGAGGTGTGGTTGACCCTGTAAGTGTGGCGCTGTCTTTCAAGAGCTGTGATTGGTCGACAGGACAAGGAAGAAAAGAAAATACACAAATGTTCTCCTAATAATGAAAGGAGAGAAATGAACTGATTAGACTGGATTCAAAAATGTGTTTCATGATGCTGAAACTGAGCAAAATTAATTAATTGTCACACAGCTTTAAAATGTTTGGACGCACCTTATCTACATCCTAATCATTATTTTGATTTGCTGATTTGTTTTTCCTCGACGGTCATTTTACTACTTTATCTATTTCATATTAATGCACAATCACCTGTCAGCATTTTACTGGCATCCTTGTATGAAGCGGTTGCATTTGGCACGACGACCGACAGAAAACTGTAGAAAAAGGTGGAGAAATCCGACTTGGACAGCAGCTTAAAGTCCTCCTAACTACTCTAACATTTTTCCATTTTTAGGAGCTCTCTTAAGGCCTAAGATGTTTTGTGAATAACCTTTATCTTACCCAGGTAAAATCCTAAGACAAATGGTAGAATTCGAGGAATTCTAAGATTTTTCCTAAAATGACGTTACTAAGAGCTACTTTTAGTCTTAGGATTCTTTGTGAATACGGGCACTGGTAGATTAAAAGGTGCCAAACCATCTAAACACTGAAAAACCAAACTTAAAATCTTAAAATCAACCCTAAAACATACGGGCAGCCAGTCTAGAGGTAATAAAAGCATGACCTACCCTTTCAAACTGCACTGACCTGTTTATCAGATTTGAAGCAGTTATCAAAGATCACATCAACATTATTGACAGTAGTATCATTAAAATAATTCATGATCTAATAAATACACTGCAACACTAAACATACGCAACATTGGACAACAGCAGCTGCTGCTGTTCTGTATTCACAGACCATCTTGTGTTGTATAAGAAGCATATTTGACTTGACATGACAAATCACATTTCATTTCTCGCATTTCAGGATAACATTTGTTTTTCTGCCTGAATTTCAGCTTTTTTTTTCTTTACGAACATCTCAGCAGTTCAAAGGTTGTCTCACATTTATGATGGCCGTCTCTGCAGATATTCTGTCCTTAAAGTGTTGTCATATAAATAAACTCACATCATAGTAAGTAATGAACCTTATCATAGGCACGTCTTAGCTGTGTGAGGCAAATGTTTACCATCTTCAGATTTGCAGATGGAAGCAACTGAACGGAGCCAGCTGGGGTGGTTTGGGCACCTCATCAAGAAGCGCCCTCACGCCTCCCTTTGCAGGTTTTCCAGGCACTTTCCAAAGGGGAGAACACGCAGGGCAGAGCCAAAAACCTGCGTGGCACGATGTATAATCCATTTACATAGCAATCTCTGTTTCTGCTGATCCATCCTCACCATTTTGACAGATTGTCAGATGGTCTGGCAACCGTCTGATCATTTTGTTGTACCAAATGACATCAATATTGGAGTCTCTCTTCTGGGTTTGTCCTTACTGTGTAACAGATGGCTTAGAATCGTCTCTGCAACATTTCTGATATTTTTAAGTAAAGGGACCGGCAGAGTATCTTCTAATTATCGAGAGAGTACGCCTCTCTGCCTCCTTGGGAAAGCTTTCTCTGGGGTGTTGGAGACCAGGCTCCAGCTGAAATTTAAACATCAGATCAGGGAGGAGCAATGTGGCTTTCGTCCTGGTTGTGCTACAGTAGTTCTGGGGTCTCATTTATAAAACTTTGCCTAGAATCCATACTGAGAGTGTACGGACGGTAAGAAAAGTTCTGATTTACAAAACCATGTGCACTCACACCAGCACACAGTTTGCCTTTATAGATCAAAGTTTGCGTACCTGGATCCTCCTCAGGTTCTGCCCTCTACACGCCCAGATTCAATCATGAAATGTCAATGCAAAAGCACCTCATGAATGTTAATGTGTATAAAAAAATTAGTCAGCTGATCAGGTTTTTTTCCATCATGGTGACGAGGCAGCCATGCAGAAAAAGCAAAGAAACTTTTTCCCCATAGAGGCGTTTATTAAATTTGTAAATCAGAGATAAAAGCACAGATGTTGTCCACATTGAAATAACTTGTTAAAAATTAAAGGAACAGTAAGTAATAATGACGCCTACTGGTTAAAACCGGAACAACCCATACACAATGCCATTTACCCAAAGGTCCTGTGGCTGTGAAAGCCCACTGAATTTTTACTTCCACAGGACAGGTATATAATAGTATATTCGGTTCTATTTCTGGTCTGCTTCTCTGCTGGCATCCATGTTTGCAGGCTTCTGCTCTTTTGCCTAAATAAAATATCAACTGCTGCGCTCTGTTTTGGGAACTCTGGGATCTCTCATATGATTGGCTCAGGAACCAGGAACCAACACGCTAAAAGGGCTAACAAGGCGAAGAACTTGACTGAGACATTGTTGATGGCGAGGACAGATTGTTTATAGGGAATGTTACTTCCATCCCAGGTGACAGATGAGAATGATTTAGGTTTATTTTACAGTAAATATCTGACTGATAGCTCCTTTAAACCAGATTGCTGTTTTAGCCATATTACTCTGAGGCTGTGCCTTCAGATCAACATTCAGAGGAGGGAGCCAGACCAGGAGGAATGAGAGGTTTCCCCCACAATGATAAATTAAATTAAATTAAAATAACAAAAACACTGAAAAAAGCATTTTAGGAAGCTGACGGATGCTGCACTACATGGGTTTGAGCAGTAGGCACTCTGAGGGCTGGGGAGTTGCCTTTCAGCACCTGCAGGGAGGTGTAGCCACTTTCCCCTGTAGGTTATATCAAAATGCAATGCTCAAAGTCTATAGCAGCATATTGGCCAGTCATCATCCTTGGCCAGGAAATATTCCCATCCCATCTGCAAGGTCTTCCAACTGTGCCAGTGCTTCCACCACACAGCATTACGCATGAGTGCTTTTGCCCTTTTCTAGCAATCAAAGTAATCGCCTCACACCTTGTCACAATAATCTGTGGAACACATCACCCTGGTGATCATCGAGAGTGGAATGTGATGGTTACAAACGAAGATAAACGTTTTACGGACTTGTAGTCAACATTTAAAATGACTTACAGGATTTATTTTGTTGTATTCAAAGGTCCTTATGTGTAGTTCAATTCAATTCAATTTTATTTATATAGCACCAATTCATGAAACATGTCATCTCAAGCCACTTTCCAAAGTCTAATTCAACCAGATTATACAGATTGGTCAACAACTTTCCTATACAAGGGAACCCAGTTGATTGCATCAAGTCTCTCCAAGCAGCATTCACTCCTCCTGAAAGAGCGTAGAGCCACAGGGAGAGTCGTCTGTATTGTTGATGGCTTTGGAGCAATCCCTCATACTGAGCATGCATGAAGCAACAGTGGAAAGAAAAACTCCCCATTAACGGGAAAACAAAACCTCCAGCAGAACCACACTAAGTATGAACACATCTGCCTCGACCCACTGGGGTCGAGTTATGTGTCACCAGCGCAAGCATGAATAACACTGCGGTTTTGAACCCTTAAGACGAAGGAGATCTATGAATGAAGTCTGATATTTAGTGAAATTGAACATATGAGAGGAATCAATCAATCAATCAATCAATCAATCAATCAATCAATCAATCAATCAATCATTGCAATCGAAAAATCAGTTCTAGTACAACCGTCCATCACATACACTTAAACAAACAAACATTTTGGGGGAACACAAACATTTTGGGGGAATCATGGTGCAGTTTGGCTGCAATTCACCACTTTACTATCTGTGTCTCCAAAATGAGCGTACACCTGGGTCAGAGTTGCCGAGAGGACCGCACATTTTACAGTCAAGTCATTTTTTTTATAGATCCCGACTTTGGCTTAAAGTGGCGTACACACGTTTCAGGTCCCATTTTGTGCCTACGCCAGCTTTATAAATGAGACCCCAGATCTTTATCCTCTGGGGATTGCTCAGGGGGTCATGGGACCCCTTCTCTAGTCTATTTGTGTTTTATAGAGCAGGCCTATGACCATGTCAAGGTATTTTACAGGGGGTGGTGGGGTATGGTGAGATTTCAGATACAATACAAAATGAAAAAGGAAAGTCTCTAGTCCTTTCTGAAAGATCTCTTTAATCCATGCTAACCATACTGTTTAGTTTTGAAGGTCTGAACATCTTCCTCTGCCAGATGAACAAAAACTCTTGATTCTTTGTCCACTTGGGATAGAGCCGGTAACAATTAGTAGAGCGGAGGGACCATCCTGATGTCTGAGCATATAGCTCTGCTGTGGATGCGTTGGTGGGTGAGTAAGAAAAGCTTTACGCTTTACTTGAAGGATTGTGCATAAGACTGACATAACACCTGTCATGAACATGAAGGAGTCTTCATGAAAGTTTATGACTGTTTTCATTAAGTGTCATTCAGCAAATTATGACTTTTAATGCAAAGTTGACATCGTTTAAACTGTCGTTTAAACTGTTGTTATGAGAAGATGACATTAACAGAATGAAAAAAAATATTGTTATGACAACATGAGATTAAAAGAACCAAAACTTTCTTTGTAATGACAACATGACATTAACCATGAAATCATAACCCATCATAAATATGTCATAACAGGTCTAATTCTAAACCTTTAAAAAGTTATTTAGATGAATGTGTAAACATTACATTACACTGTCATATGTGATTGGGTTTAACCTTGGCTGTCATGAGACCATTTTATTGTGTCATTAATATTTTGCCATACCTCAACTAAAGTTGGACAAGTAGAATTAGTTGCAAAGTGGTATACTGACAAATTAAATTTTTGTCACTGTAGATCCTGATCTGCCTATGTAGAAATGTTCCAGCTACACAAAATCGTGATCGCAAAGCTAAAGATTTATCTTGTGGCCCATAATCGAAGTTTCCTATACAAGTGGGAGTTATGTCAAAATTGCCTAAAAAAAGGAAAGCACCATAAGACAAAAGAGCAGTCCTAACCATATTAAAATCAGTTTTAATTTGTTCAAAAGGGCTTGAGGAGATCTGCTATCTTAACGATTACACACAAAATTTACAATATTTAGCCTGCTAAACATAAAATGTGTGTTACTGTAAGATTGGAAATAGGTTATCCGAGTAAGATAATAAGAGAAATATGTGTTTATAAAAAAGCAAATCTTTAAATCTCTTTAAACAGTTTAGGAACATGTAATATCCTGTTAAAGAAAGGAGGAGACTTAATCCGTTAAACTCATTTGAGAAATGAAATAACATAATTTGCTCAATTTGTGATGTTTGGATTTTAGTCTGTCCCTTGTGCCGGCAACAACTACGGACAACTGAGAATGGTTTGAATGGTCCGCCTTCATCTCTTTTCTAGATGAAGGCGGAGATGGGCGCTGGAGCACTGGAGAGTGGAAAGGCAGGTGAGGGATAATGAGGGAGCTGTATAGGAGTCCAGACAGTAAATCCAGGACAGCCGGCAGAGGTGAGGTGAAGAGATTAACAGAGGGATTCCTGTAGTGACTCCTCCAATGGATACTGATGACTAGGAGGCAACGGAGTGAGATCCAGGAACCGTGGACTGGAAGCAAGGGTTACCGCAAGGAAGACAACAGGGAGGTAAGTGAAGGGACATAGATAAATGAAGCTATAATACTTGAAGGCCTGATTACCACTCAGTGACTAAGACCATTCTGACATCTGTACACAGCACGCATACAATACAATAAATATATTTTTCAGTTTCTGCAGAACAATATTAAACATTTTGGACAAACTGTTGATACTTTCCATAGCAGGGAAAGCCCCATTTGGGTGTGTATTTATTTGGCATTTAATAAATCCTTATCTGGCACACAGAATGCATATCCAAAGCCACGAACTGTAGCATGAAAGTGGGCCTAATTTAAACAAGAGGCATAAAAAACACATTCTTGCATTAGTTTGGTGTGGAGCGCTTTAGGTAGTGATAAGATCAGCTAAACTAAAATGTGTGCATCTTCTTCTGACTGAGTGAATGAGAGTTGAAAACAAAGGTTGATATTAAGCTAAATGCAAACACTGCGTTTTATACTATTGTGTTTT
Source organism: Fundulus heteroclitus (assembly GCF_011125445.2). Taxonomy (NCBI): domain Eukaryota; kingdom Metazoa; phylum Chordata; class Actinopteri; order Cyprinodontiformes; family Fundulidae; genus Fundulus; species Fundulus heteroclitus. The sequence goes on along the minus strand of NC_046366.1, from coordinate 32,473,958 downwards.
ATACTAGAAATTGCTAACATTTTTGCGAGCTATCTAACATGTCAACATTCTTTTTTAATATGAAGTGAAAATCGTTTGAACAGTTTAATTAGTTAACCTCTGACCAATTAAACTGAACTGGTGTAAATATCTTTACAAAGACGTGTAGCACTGTGATTTATATATAAATATAAGTTTGACATAAAGGGGCCAAAGTGAACATTTGAGAATAATAATCATAATCTTACTTTGTCAATGCAGCAAACATTCCATGAAATGTGTCCGCTACATTTAAGCCTGTGTACGGGGACATTTCGGGCTTTCCAGGATTCAGGTGCCCTGCTCTAACTACTACGCCAGCCACCACTTCCCCTAATAGTAGATCAGTGAAAGCCAAATTTGGCTCTATCACGTCCCAGTGTCTCTGTAGTTTCTTCTGTTCACTTAGAACAAATAATTTTCCCACATCCCACAAGTTGTTGTGCAATTATACACTGTTTAAAGTTATTTAATGTTTCGTAAATAACTGTTAAGTATTGTCTGGTGATAATCAGCTCTTAAGCTGTTATCAGGACAATGGTTTAAAGGGATGAATTCAAGCACTAGGGATCTTTTAACAGCAAACTCTGCACACACATAGAATAAAGGAGTGACACCTTCTTCAAGTTCAAGAATTTAATAACAGAAATAAAATTAACATCCAGAGAACATCACTATATAATGCTGTTTACCTGAATTAACACTATATTTCGATTAACAAACCCTCTCTGCTAGACTAGTGAAACTTAACTAAAGTACTAAGCAAAATGAAGATAAAAGAAACTAAGCTAAGGAACTATTTACATGCAAAGGTAAACAAGAGACAAAACAAAAGTGGTTGATCATAATCAGAATAATTCAGTGAATCCTGGTTCACTGCAGATCTTATCCAAAGAGCATGGAATGGAGTTTAATTAGCTAACTAATTTAGAAAAACATTTGGCATGTTTTCAATCCATTCACTATGCGAATCCTGAGTAAACAAAATGTTATTTGATGAAATAACATTTTGTTTGAGTTAAAGAACCAAAGTTTATCTTAAAGAATGTGAACTGAGGTTAAATTAGCTTCACTAATTCAGAACAACATTTGGTATGTGTTTCAACCCATTCACAATGCAAATCCCAGATTGCACAAAACATTACTTTGAGGAAATTATATTTCAAAAAATAGTTTGCTCAGTAAAATCATTTCAACCGAGTTTTTAATGCAAATCTACCTCTGGGTGCTAGGGGTCGCTGTAGCGATCGGTCGCTAAAATCGGTCACTCCTAAAGTTAACGAAAACGCCTTTAAATCAACATCAATATTCCATATTAATGTGGTAATAAGGCTCATAGCACTAGCGAACGATGGTGGAGCGAAACAAACAAGCCTTATGCTTTAAAACAAACTCCTTTCAAAGTCTGGAACCGGATGTAACCAGGAGCTAAATAGCATTTTGGCTAGCGGATTTTTGGCGCTGACTTTAAAAGCTTCGGCTTTTATTTTACTCATAAAGAGTGGCCGGATAACATAAACATTAATATCCCATCAATGTATGAAACACCTGTGGAGATAACGTTTGTTATAACCATAAACCACATCAGTTGCCATGGAACCGAATGCTAGCAATGAGCTATCTCCGTTAGCTCTTTCATTGTTTTAACCACCATGCACAACGCATTACCCAAACATTTCCAAATGACAGTGTAACCTTTCGCTCTGGTTTCTCTGCCGAAACTGTCAGTACCTCGTGTGAGTTCGGTCCACTTTGGTCATCCAAGGAAGGCAGTGAAAAGGGAACCGTTGTTTCTTCAGCAGCGGCTAGTGACTTAGCAACAGCAGACGTAGCCATGAGTTGACATGTGGTCGGGATCAGCCTGGTCGGGCTCTGCTACGTTCTCTGAGCTAGATCCAGTCACGATTTCAGCAGATTTTCCCCTCAGCATGGGAAAGTGGGTCGTTTGTCGGCTTTCCAGCTCCGTCTGGAGTCCGCTTTCCTATAAAGGCTGAGAAGAAATAAAAAAAGCTGTTTTTGGCATGGAAGGATTCTTTTTCCTCCGGCGTTTATGCTGAAGTTAAGACAGTAGACTTAACTTTGATTTGCCCAGTCATGTTCTCCGGGCGAAACGAGATTTCTCCCAGGTGCTGGCTTGTGCATCTTTCTGGCCCTGCCAGGGCCCATCGTTGTTCAGGCCAGTCTCCCTCCCCTCCTTTTGTCTCAGGGAGGAAGCAATGGTGAAGAAGAAGTAGCTTTGTCCTAGACTGCTTCAGGAAGAGGTGGTCTGAGAGAAGTGAGGGTCTGGTCAGAAGGGCTCTGACCCTTTGTCTGTGGGGAGTGGTCTAACAGCATGGAACCCTGCTGAGAGAGAGGCCGTCCCAGCCGGAAACTCTGTTTCTCACAACCCAATTATAATCATCCCCAATGTCACATAGTGTTCAAAATTCACAATTTAGCCATGGTGTGATGGCATAACAAAGTTGATTCTTTAAAATTATTTTTTGGTTTAGCGTTTGAGTGTAAAACCTTCTTATCTTTCTTGCTTTGCTTGTTCCCCAGCCATCCATCACTAAATCAGTTTGACTTCTTTTCATGTCTTTCCCTCTTGCTGCCTGTCTAAACGCTTTGTTCACTTGCCAATTCTCCGGGTAATTGAGTCATTTTGGATGAAGCTATTCTCCATCTCTGTACAGCTACATACATTCATACTGGTGCAGAGTGAGAACTACGCATGGCAGCAGTGACTGGACAAATCACAGTGCTTTTTTTATAGGAGGGCCGTTACAATTTTTTACTTCCAAGGATGCAGCTTTTCTTTTTTTTCTGCAAAGATGTGAACGAAGAAAAGCTCTAAAATCTATTTATTCTGTAGGTTTCCACAAAATAAAACACTTCAAACTTCTTCATTGGCTCTCTGCACATTTATTTTAGGGCACCAACCTACCTGAACTTCCAAATTCTTGAGTGCTGCCCGTACATATTCCCACATATTAAACAGTAAGTGATTTATTTTTAGCTACGCCAAAATGTGAGTGTTCCAGTAAGAGTTGATCATTTGATTACATTCAAGGGGATCATCTTACTTTAGTAAGTAGAGTTATCAGCAAAGGATAATAAAATCTATGGAAAAGTGCTTGTCAGCCCTTAGTAGCTTTTATTTTAAAAACAGCATCGACCTTGGTAATTAATCGTCTTGAATTTTCCATCCATTTGGCTTTTATTTGGGACAAATAAACGTGCTGGATCTTGCATGTGCACAGGCAAACTAAACAAGCGTCAGGTCGGAAAACCTTATCAGCAAACCCAATGTATCTTCTGTAGAAAACCATCCTTCTGATAAATGCTTCGACTTAATTATCCCCTCAAGCCTAATGAACAAAGAAAAACAGAAAATCTAAATTTAATTTAGTATGGTGTTTCATTTTGCTGGGGAATTGCATAAAGGTAGAGCTACTGAGCAATCAGCTCAGATTTAATCTTCAACAATGCCTCAGGTTGAAACGACTTAGTTAAAAAAAAAAACAAGAGGGACCTAAAATATAGAGAAACTAGATGGAATAGTTGTGTAACATGGTTTCAGAGGTAAAACAGATGAAAGTTATGCCTAGTTTGCTTTTAATCTGGTTTTCCTTTCTCCCTTCTTTCTTTAGCTTCTTTCTTCACCTTCCAAGTGTTTTAAAGTCTGGTTTAAATAATTGTTTAAATCCTTTGAGTAAAATGAAAATACTGAGTTCCTGCTGCCAGTGCAATCCTGCTTTAGATTAGCAGAGAGGAACAGATGGATGGTTGGATGGAGGGTGGATGCTTTACTCAAGCATTCAATAAAACCCACAACTGGTAAAATAATTTGCAATACACACTACAAAAGGAAAAGGACACCACAAAATTGAAAACAAAATACAAAATGAAATTGAAACAACTAAAAAAACAACTGCTGATGAATTGCAGAAAGAAAGCTATCTTAAACTAACGTTTTGAGTCGTGATTTTAAGGTTGTAAGTAATAAGTGTGCAGAGACAGCTGGAGACCTATGTTTTGTGGCTCCAGGCAGATTTTACAGGCGAGAATTAATCTTTTGATCAATGCTAATCATATCTTTTTTATTCTTTAACTAGATGCGCTGACAGTCATCAGTACACAAGGACTCTCTTTTTGTAGTTCTCTGCACTTCAAAAGAGGCCATACTCCAAAATGTTAAAATAAACACTCCAGGTACCACTGTCTGGACAGATCAGCCTCAGCAGCTGCAACACAAAATGTCTGCAAAGGCCCTGTATACATTTGTCAAGGTTAAACACAACATCTGGTCAACGTTGTCCTCCAGCTGTTACCAGTAACTACACAAATATCAGAGGCTTCAGTAAAGAGTAGCCCGCAAATGACATGTGAGAGTGAGCCAGCAGCCAATAGCCCAATGGTGCTCCATTCCATGAAAAATGCAGATACCTCCCTGCGCACTGATCGTTTGAAGTGGTTCATGGTCTGGAAACCTGCTTCAGCAGACTGAAAAAGAGCTGTGTGAGGGCAGGATGTAACCAGCTATATGGAGGTACGCAAAGGCAGCAAATCTGATGGAGGTTGGAGATCCTGAGCCAAACCACCTGCCAAATTTTGGCCACCCTGTGGAAAGCCAGACAAAAATTAAATGCTTTGGAATTAGGGGACAAAGATCTCATTGTATCTTTGCAATTATTAAAACACAGAACAGCTCACAGTGGTAGCTTTGGAGCTAATGGAATGGACACGTTTTTTTGTCACTATTAGCTGCATGTGTACAAGACATTGCCCAAGAATTGTCCTACTGAGCCGAGTGGCTCAGCAGTGAGAAAACTGGTAAGCCCAAATGGCACATATGACCGTTTCTTCCTGTTTCAAGGCTTTCGTATAGAGCACAACTCCAGCGTCCCAGTGGTGCAAATGCTGTTAGAGAGGCATGACGCTGCCTTTGCAACTCGGTAAACCGAGCGGATTCATTCTGGTGCAGCTGTTCCAAGGGAAGCTGGGAGAGATTTTTCACTGGCTATTCTCAGAGGTCTGGTCAAGGGCTTTATTCCTCATCCTGATCTGGAGGCTTACATTAATAAAGGTTTTCACCTCTAACTTGGGAATCAGTCTACAAAACTTCCCCCTTGTTTTACCAGACACTGCATCAAGATGATCTGCCAATGGCACTGCCTGAAAAGCTTAACACTCGGCGTGCTGGTGATGCAGCAGGTAACGCAACCCATGTATGGAGGCCTTAGTCCTCGACGTGGTCGACCTGGATTTGACTCTGACCCGTGGCCCTTTGCCGCATGTCTCCACCCGCCTTCCTGTCAGCCTACTGTGTTAAAAAGTGAGCCACTAGAGCTACGAAAAATCTCCAAAAAAAATGCTTAACACACCTTGGCGTCAGGTCATCAATAGCATAGCTTCTTCACTTGGACCATGCAATACACCTCTTATGTGCAGGTCTGGAGCCCCTCTCGTATCAGAAAGATGCAAAAAAAATACCTAAAAACCCAAATTGCAGAAGACTCCAACATTATTCTGGATGAGGAGAGAGAGAGAAGGGACCTTCACTTTGAGGGCAGTCATCACTTTTAAAGAAAGGCTTGACCAACTACAGCCTGAGGCATTACGCTGCATACTGCAGGAGGACGCCATGTGTGTGGGAGCTGTATGATGACCTGAGAAGCATCTGAGGAGAATAAAAATATAACCAATGCAGTGTAATGTACAGCACATTGAGGATTTACGGTCAGAATGAACCCATTACATTTTGGGGGGAGTCGGTGGTTGTGAATGGACAGCACTGCAGATCAAAGGGAGCCCAACTCAGAAATAAGTTCTGTTTTTAGTGGTAAATTCTTTGATTGCATAGCTGTCCCACATGCTGTACTTTGCCCGTCCTGATCTGAGAACGCTTACATCGTGGCTCATGGGAGAGTTTTTCATCTGTAAATTCAGTGTATAGAGTATATATTTTCTGCATGCAAGACAGAAGTAGTTCATGTTCAGTTGTTGTTCATTCAGGACTTTAGAATGTTGGTTTTTATGTTTAATTGTTTTGTTTGAACACAATGAATGAAATAAACTTATTTTTTTTTAAAGAGCACATTTTTTGCTGTTGTGACACAAACCAGATTTCCATATGAAAACAGGCATTTTGATTAAAGATTTTGGTTATCAGTATGTTCAGTTATTCAAATAAATTCAAATTTCCAAACCAGATTTTTTTTCTTCGTCTTATTAAGTCTTTGTTTATTTGATCTTCAAACCCACAGTCACTTTCTTCTGTATCCTCTTGGAAGTCAGGGTTCATTATTTCTCTCAATTAATTAACTGTATTGATCATGCGCTGACCTCATGGTCTCTTTGCTGTGACATGGTCCCTTTTCTACCGATACATGGCAACCTCTATAGTATAAATGTAGCATGCTCAAATTAACACTTTTAACAGGAATTTAATCTATACAAACAAACAAACAAACAAACAAACATCTGTCCTAAAATAGCTACAGTAATAATGGTGATTAATATAGAAAAGCTGTATAGAAAAACTGTGTCTATTAAACACAAGTAACTTCTTGTAACATCAAGGTTCTTCTGCAGCAAGAAATCAAAGATTTACGTTTTGTTCCTACTTGTGGTTGTGACATCCGATAACTGCACTTTGTTGCTGACTTAATGGCAAACAAGAACCTACTTCAACATACAAAACTAATGTGAAACTGGGAAAAGGTGCCGGATTACACCCTGCAGTTGGTGAAATCCATGTCAGAGATGATGGTGTTGATGTATAGCACAGATCACAGACAATTTAATCAAGTAAAGTCATGGGATTACATAAAGTAGACCAGTATGGGTTATTTTTTTTAGCCTGTGCAAATGAAACTTTAATGCCATAAACCAGCACAAAGAAAGCACTTAAACTGACCAGTCTGATCAATTTTGGAGCAAACTGTGGGGATTATGACGTCTGAATGTACTAAATAATAACCTTAGATTATTTCAGAAACTAAACCAGCAGAAACAAAGCACTATCCGCACCTATTTGCCTGAATTTTTCATTTGGGCGGAGTGTCAACTTCTGCCTGCAGATCTTGGATGGTGCCATTAGCTGTGTTTCCATCTGATTCTCATGCAAATTTTGAGCAAATTTTTAAAATATCCCAAAAAAGAAAATGAGCGGCAGACATGTTTCTAATTTACGGGTTAGTAGCAAATTAACCAGGAGACGCACAGAGTAACGTCGTCATACGTTGACGTTGGCTGTAATAAACAGGAAGTCGATGGTAACTAGCATGGATCACAGATCAGTAATAGAGCGAGGCTTTAATGAATGTGGCAACCTTTTTATTTATTTATTTATTTTTACGGCTGAGACTTAGAAATGTTTGCTAGCGTTACGAGAATATCTGAGAAGTGAGGTAAACCTTTGCTATGCCAGAACTGATTCGACAAATGTGTTTCCATCTCCTCTTTAGCACATTTATTGTTTTTCGAAAAAGTCAAAACCGCCTCAAGCGAGCGTAAAAATCTTTTTGTGAAATTTAGTGAGTTAATTTGAATTTTGCCTTTTCCATCAACCCCTTCTAATGCGATACTTCAAAATGCACATCAATAAAAAGTTGATGGAAACGCGACTATAGGTAATTTTGTTGCATGGAAAGACTCTGCCACTGACAAAGATCTTGTCTTGGAGACAACTCAGAAGTATTCAGCTCTCATTTAATGATGGTCCAAGTCTTGGGTCCACAGAGGAAGATGAGCAGTATCTGCGTGTGGATGAGGCTCATCTTGGTCACCCGTGGAGACATAGTGGTCGTTTTCCAGCTGCACCATCAGAGAGTCATAAATACTAACTCAGAAGATCACAGGTCGGAAGTGGATCTGACCGGTTGATGCATACCTCCAATGTTTCTAGAAAGCCAAGAAGTTGGAATGTTAGAGCCGGTATCATCGAACCTCACCACAGATGAATTTTAGCTGTTGAGCCAAGCATTGCGTTTCTTAAGGCCATGAGGCTTAGGCATGTGTTGAGTGTCTGAAAAGCTCTGCAGGGCTCTCAAGTTGACTTGGAGAATGAATTTTAGGTCAACGTTAGCAATCCCCCCACAGGTTCCTTTCTTTACTGGCAGAACATTAATTTCTAGTCACAGCATATTTGTCCAGGTCAGACATCTGCGTGGTCTTTTCTGCTGATTTGCTTGTGGAGTTTTTAGAGCTTTAATTGCCCATTTATTCATCAAAATGGATGAAGCAGTCGTTCTTGCACATTTGACGGCCCTGTTCAATCCCATATTTTTTGTCTCGTTTTGCTCATCATGTTGAGTTTTAAAACAGCACTTAAGTTCTGCATTGATTCCTTCAGTTTGGATTTGAATGATTCCAGAGGCCTTTTAATTTTCTGATGAACTAATCGTTAGTTTAAACACCTGGAATGTAATCTCAAAACCATCATGATATCATGAAAAGGGAAAGTTTATCGTGGGTTTGCCGGTGGCCATTGAGGCTATTTTGGATTGCAAAGTTATTGAGGAATAGCTGCAGCCGTTCAGTTGATGACTGCAGAGACTGCAATGTCTGGTTACTACGTTTTCATTGATTAAGGTTTTATTTTCTACTTTGGTAAATCTAATGTGGCATTGTTCCCTAACTACAACAGCTGGTACACCAAGTAAACCATTCATACAATATTAGCCTTAATATTTACTACTGTGCCCCTCAGAACCAATTCTTATTAAGACATGTTCCTTCAGTCAAAGAAAAAACCAACAGCATAACAAAACATGATTGTGTGCCGCTGAAAGAGCAGATGAAATACAGCTCACCTGGTGTTCCCTAGGAGGAAAAGTTGAAATCTACTTCAGTCTCTATCAGACTGTCAGCCAGACTGACAATATTTCTCAACAGATGGCGTTCTCACAAGAGCTCTTTATGAAGAGAACAAACAGTTAGCAGAAGATGCTTTAAGGAGAATAGGGAATTTTCCCCCTAGGTATCAATTTTTTACATTTGGGGAGAGTAAATACAAGAATGTCATCAAAGTGCTTTTGCTGGTTGATAATATTTATAATATATGTTTTATCTAATAAATGTATTTGGGATATTGTTGCACGTTGTCGGATGTAAAGTTAGTTTGTTTAATACCGTATTCTTCAGACTATAAGTAAAATATTTTTCATAGTTTGGTCAGTCCTGCGACTTATTGTCAGGTGCCACTTATATTTCAAATTTAAATTGTAATTCATACTGACCAGCATGAACCATGGAGTAAACATTGCTGTCTATAGCCTCAAGAGGGCTCTCTAGGCTTGTGAAAACTATATGCTGCTCCTGTACCACTTAGAAATTAATTGAAACACTAACTTATAGGCAACAAACACAGAACACATGTTTGTATGTTGTTTTACTGTTTCAGTCTGCATTCCTGCAGTGGAGCGGAGCATGGTGCAAAACGAAGGGCCCAGACCGCGCCAGAACCCTGTTATTGGGGTGTCTGTGAAGCCAATACCAGCTAGCGCTAGCTTACAGCTCTATTGTACGGGCGGTTTACTAACCTGACAACAGCCAGCTGCATGTATCGCTCCACCTAGCTCCACTCACATACATCTGGGACACGGCCATAGGCATTGCCTTTACTGAAGGCTGGGCCTTATCAAAACTCCTTGCATATGATTGGATAAGCCACTTGTCTGTCATCTTTATCAACGTGCTATTTCAACCACTCACACCGAAGCTAACCCGTGACGCTGATGAGACCGACGCGGAAAAAAAAAAACTTTTTTTTTTTTTTTTATGTGTTCGCGGCTCTAGTGCAGGGTTTCCCGCAGCGCTATCTTGGCGAGGCGGCCGCGGAAAACGTGTCGTCCACCCCCCCGCTCCGCGAGCCGGTCCGCGGAAAACGTGTCGTCCACCCCCCCCCCCCCCCCCCCCCCGCTCCGCGAGCCGAGGCGCTAAGAAGAGGGGGGAAGACAGCCGGCAAAGCGCCGCGGGTCGGAGTCGATCCCGGGCTGACCGCCCGAGCCGTTCTCTGATGTTCTTTTAATGAAACAATATCAGGTAGATTGGACAACACGGAAGAAATAGCAGCATCAATGCTAACGCTTGCTTCCTCGATGCGAGCCGCCATTGTTGTTGGAATCTCACGGTGGCTTCTCCACTACGTCACATCCATGAAACACCCGCCCTGCGTCCTGATTGGCCAGACCAAAAATTTGGTTGGGGAAATCATTTTCAATGAGCCGTGTCCCAGATGTATGTGAGTGGAGCTAGGCGGAGCGATACATGCAGCTGGCTGTTGTCAGGTTAGCGGTTTACAGCTTCACTGATACACTTGAGCTTTATGTTGCTCTGAAACATCCGTGTCGTACTGTTAGCTTGGCACGTAGCACCTTTACGCTCACAGTCTAATTTCAGCGTAATTTTGACAACTTTCAGCGTAATTGATATGCACTGGATAAAACCTTCCCGGCTGGAGTTGCTGGCTTGTTTGTATGGCAAGCCGTTTTAACATAAATTCGGTTTCGTCTGACTATCCGTAATTACATTCCAGATATCTTAAAATGCATTTGACTAGACAAAACTACATTTTGACTATCCGGAATGGTAATTTAAGATATCTTTATTTACATTCTGACTAGGAAGAATAATAATTCAAGATATCTTCAATTACATTTTGACTAGTCAAAATTCCTTTCAAGATATCTCAAATTACGTCACCGGATTCGTCATTGAAAGCGTCACACATCCGTAGATGTAATTTAAGATATCTCGAACGTAATTATGACTAGTCAGAATTACAATTTAAGATATCTGAAATAAGACATTGCGTGTAAGCCCCTTATTGGCTGTAAGCTGCCCAAAGCTGCCTGAACATTCAATGGCGCTGGCTGTTTTCGACAAAATTGTAAGAAAATGCCACAATATAGAAAGAGCTTTTTAAGTATGGGATATGAGGAGAGGGCGAAAATAGTACACTTGAAGAATGCTTAAGAAATTTGCAAAGAATTTCGGATTTACTTGCTGCCGACGCACACAATGCACTGAAAAACGGCTAGCTGAAAGCGCTACCGTCGACTCATGTCCAAGCTGGAAATAAGGAATATTCCTCAGCCCGGACCAGTTCTGTTAATAACCAGATGCAGTTTTTATACTGTGGTAAAGCATCTGCCTCTTGGGAATTATGGTAAAGCCAGCTAGCTCTTGATTTTCACAGGCGAGACGGCACAAAGCGTTACAGCACCCTCCTTTAGCTTCTCTTAAAACAAAAGCGCACGCCTCCGGTTCCTGTGTGATGACATATGGCAAGGCGTTTCGTAATTCAAGATATCAGTAACGTCATTTTGACTAGTCAGAATGTCAATTTAAGATATCTTAAATGGAAAAGCTGAATAATTCAAGATATCTCTAATTCATTTAGAGATATCTTAAAAGGAATTTTGACTAGTCAAAATTACAATTCAAGATATCTTAAATTTATTTTTTACTAGTCAAAACTGCATTTCACCTATCCAAAAATACATTTAAGATATCTTGAATTATGGTGGCATTTGAGATATCTTTAATTAGAATTATGACTAGTCAAAACTCAATTTAAGATATCTTGAACTGTAATTTTGACTAGTCGTAATTTAATTGTAGATATCTGAAATGGGTATTTCAGATAGTCAGTAATTCATTCGAGATATCTTGAATTGACGTCTCCATACAACTCAATGGAAAATCTGATGTCATTTCGACTAGTCAGAATGTAATTAGAGATATCTCGAATAGGTATTTTGACTAGTCAAAATACAATTAGAGATATCTTAAATTGCTAAAACGTCTAGTCATAAAACAATTTGAGATATCTCGAACTTAAGGGCGGTAAAACCGAATTTATGTTAAAACGGCTTGCCATAGTTATGCTAATTTACTCCATTCATCCTCCCAGGTATGTTCCATATTATTCAGCCGATTGTGGATTCAGCTGTGTAATTGAATACATTGGTTTACCAGATTAAATGTCAGTTTTTAGTCTTGGATAAGTATTATAAGGATTATGTTTAGATGTTATTTGCAGCTCATACAAGTTGTAAAAAAATCAATAAAAGTACATGAACGGTTATAATTGTAAGTTTAATTTGAAAACTGCCTTAAGTGTGGTTCCATATTATCGATCTGGCCAGCCAGATCGATAATATGTAGCATTTACACTATTTACCCCATTTACACTACTCTTTTTTTAACCGTGCCGAGAACAGTCCGAGCTCTGTAACTGAAATAACTATCGAGCGTTAATGGATCGCAAACTGAACTGCACCGTGCCAGACACAACCGGACCGCACTAAATCTAGACCAGTTCGATGAGTGGGCTTGACCCGGTTTTTCAGTGGCACGGTTCTCTGATAACAAAGAGTGCATGAGTAGACCACATCATCTCCTTACAGCTGACTAATTTCGCGGTTTCAGACATTCATAATAATACTAGCTTCCTTACCGTGCCACACGGTTTCCAGTGATGATTCTGTTTAGCAGTCTGTTGTTGTTTCCTGCGTCTGTAAGCCCTGATTAGACGTTCGTTTGTCTTATCAACTTCCCAAAAGCCAACTCCGTCAAGTAAATTCACCAAAGGTTGCCTTCTTCGCCCGACTCTCCGCAAACAACGAAGTATCACAATTATAACCAAGCATAACTTCCTAAATGTTACGGACACCGCCATTTTGATTTGCTTGAGTCCCTCCATCAATCCTAGAGAGCAGTAGTATCATAGATCATCACTAGGAGGCGAGAAACCGTGCTAGCGTGATGTGTAAATGGTCGTCAGAACCAAGCTTGGCACGGATAACTGATCCAAGCTCGGTCTGACCTCGTCATGGATCGGTTTAACAAGGGTAGTGTATATGGGGCTTATGTTCTGCACATTATCCATCAGGGACTGCTCCCTTTAAATCTGTTTGGGGAAATCAGGGACATTCAGCAGACCTCTCCGAGCTGATTGGATGGAGCGACACTTAGTGCCCGCCTACCGAGGGTTGGTTTCAGCCAATCATGGTATCAAATGAAAATGAAAGCAGCAGGCTCCATGAGAAACTACAACAACGTGAGCTATGCAAAGCACTTCTTGCTGATATTCTGTCATAGAAGGAAAACAGATGAGAACTTACAAAACAGATGTTAAAGCAGCAGCTACCTGTGCGTCCTCCTGTGCTGCCATGTTTATGTTGGCTCAGCTGTGGCCCCGGCAGCTCTTGCTTCAGTAACAGCGGTATTTCCAGCCTTAAACCACTGTACTGCAACGTGATTAGCCCAAACCGTTTTTGGTTCGGTCACAAACGGTTAAAGCCGGAGTGGGACAAGATGCATTGTCCTGTGTTTGTGAAGGAACAAATACCGTGAAAACTCCATCTTGCAGGCATGGTTAATTCCAAGCAGCAACAATCTCTATCACAATCTCTATCATTCTTGTGTTGATCTCTACACACTGTGTTTATCACATCATTGTGTAGAGATCAACTTTTGAAAATCAATAATATCTTGGAAAGCCAATTTAATGAGCAGTCTCGTTAACCCTCCGTACAACATCGTGTCAGAAATTTTGGATGTTTCTATGGTAACGCCGGACCCATATGTTTGCTGCCTGAAAGGCTTTCGTTAACAAACTGAAATAATTCATATCGGGATGCATTAATTACTCTTGAAATCACACACTTTGAATTCTAGCCAGTCACCTGTGACTTATCCACATCTCAGAACAGTTTAAATGACTTGTTGGCCAACATTTCTCTAAATCAGGGGTCTTCATCCTGCAGCTTAAAATGTTCACACACCTCAGGATGCTTGATACTTGAGGCTGGTAGTGAAACTTTACCTACTTTTTCATTAGTTTAGCTAATTATCTTGTCTTTTGGCAGCGCTCATAGAGCACTAAAATCTCATTCGTTTATGATCAATTCATCCTTAAATATGAAGATTAAAAGCTGACTGGGATGCCATAAAATAGTAAGCAATTCTGTACTGACATCTCCAAACACTGTGAATGCCACACCCTTGATCCAAATATTCATGCTGTATTCAAACATGGAGCACATTAAAAAAAATGACATTCGTACCTCCAAGACAGAGGAGTTGATGTTACACCGCTTCATTTCCTCACGTTCAGGCCTGCACAGAACCCATTTTTTCAACATGCCAATTTAACCTTTAATGCTTTGGGAGCAGTTTTGTGAACTTTTCTGAACATCTGCTGTGATGTGAGAAACTGTCAAAAAAAGTTGACCTGAACAGCACAAGCATATTTGGTGGCGATAGGAGACACTTTAAAGGATGGCAGATGTGTACTGTCTGCTTTTTAACATGAGTTTAATCATGATATTTAATTCTGAACTCAGCCGTCTTTAAGCAGATTGCACACTTATGCAGCTCCCCTATTTTAGTTTTATTTTATATTTATCCCTAAATAATTTCAATTGATTTTACCTTTGTGCTGTACATGTTCCGCATCATGTAAATGTAAAATTATGTTTTTTTTAAACTGATAATTTAAAGCTGGCTGTCTGCTTAACAGTACCTGTAATCTCATCAAACTACACCTGACATCAGTAAATGTTAGATGAAATAATGAAGGCGCCATTAAAAATGTTCCGTCATGTAATAAAAGTCAATTACTGGATATCGTTCCTTCTGAAGTGAGAGAAAGAGAAGGAAGCTAGCTTTAATCTTTCAGATAAAGGGAGGTTTTGGAGCAGAGACAAAGCTTTTCTCATCATTTGCTGCTGCATTTAAAATAAGCATATGGAGAAAATGTTGTTACGGGTCAGAGTTATAATCAGATTTTAGTCTCATTCTTCAAAAGTAACTTCAAAGATAAGCTAAAAGCTGCAGAAATAGAATACGTTTGGCCGACAAAAACATAACTACAACACAAAATCTCAGAGGAAAATTTTCTGTGTTGCTCTGCCAAATCAAAATGTGTTACATTAATTATTTACACTAAGTAAAACTGGAACAAGAAGAGCTAAAAAGCACCTTAAAAACAGGAGGAAAAGCCTCTGTTCAATCGAAGCTGAAAATGTTTTTTTTTTTTTACAGGCATGTAACACAGAAATGCACGAAACAACCTTCAATTGAATTCAGGCTGTGAAAACAAGATTTAGAAAAACAACAAGATTTTAAACACTGCCTCCAAGCAATTCACATCAGAAATGTGGTTGTTGAATCACAAGTTAGGCATGCTGTGTTTAAGGTTCCCGTGATGGAAAAGCTGCAGGAATGTTTTAATCAGCTTAAATATCAAGGATGAGGACTCTGAAAACACATTATTACACCTCTAGCCTGCACCTCTGCCTTAATGTGTTATTTATAAAGCTGTGGGCCAAAGCAAAGGCTTTTACTGGATTTCTGAAGGTTATGAACACAGCTCGTTCACCCACTAACTTGATAATGAAGCAAGCTCCGGGGAAAATCACTCCTATTTGAAAGCATGTAAGAAAACGTATAATACGTTGCAATACTTTGTACCAACACTGAACTCAAATAAAAAAAAGCTCTCAACGCTGGATTTCAAAAGGATTTTGGAGTTGCTCAAAAAAAAAAAAAAAAACTCTGACCTTAAAAATGAAAAGACCAGTTGAAAACTGAGTATAATGTTTTCTTCCTCGCAGTCTGACATTAAAACAGTTTGAAGTTTTTCTGTTAACAAAGTTATGATTGCTAAAATAATGTTTATGTCATGTGAGCTACTAGGACTATTATAAACCTTAAACCAATTTAGAAACGCCCAGGTGAAGATACAATATCATGGCTTTCTAAGACTCTGATAAGTGAATTCACATCATTTGAGTTATACTTGGAGGCACACCTTAAACATCCTGTTTCCTTGTGTAAAGTCAAAACAAAAGGTGCTACCTCCATCTGTTCAATGTTATGTACAAGTAGTGTACCGTAGTATTGTCCAGCATATATTTTCATATATTTTCATTGGAAATGTGTAGCTTAAGTCGAAGAAAAACAATTGAGATCTTGTGAACATCATGACCGAAGCTGGTAAGAGAATGTCTTTATGCACAGTAAAACAAGTCCCATGTCCTATGAGCTGAAAGGCCGCTCATTGAGGAAGAAGCCATTATTATAGAAGCAACATACAAAGCCAGCTCACAGTTTGGAAAGCCACTCAGGAACTGAGACTTTAATTTTGGGAGACATGTCCAGTGATCTAAATAAATCACAGTGTGTGGTCATAATGACCACCATTAGATTTGGGAGAAGCTTTGAAGCCTGAGACCAAGGGGGGGAAAAAACTGCAGTTAATTTATTGCAGACAGTATTTTTATCAATACCGCTCTGAATCTGAGCTAATCCCGAAGGTTGTCCCATGATTGGGTTGCGGTCGGAGTGGCAGAGTTTGTTGAGGCACTTCTTTGGATAAACAAAAAATAATCGACAAATGGCATATCTATCCCCAGTGCAAGAGGAGACACCATCAGCTCAGGGTTCACTTTCAATAAAGTCAATATGCATTTGTATTCCAGAGGAGAGCCCAAACAGCACCGGAGTCTAACAAGAGTCCAGCAGGGAGTCTCATCATAACCGGCAACACAAGGTTGACTTGAGGAGACGGTTAAAGTTCTCAGAAACAACCAATGTGACCAGAAGTGGTCCAGAAGATTGTTTTTGTTTGTCTGAAACAAAACAGCTAGTGGTCTTGCTGGGAAAACAGACATTCTGAGGCATTGAAAAAAAAGGACCAAATACCAAGAGACTGTGAAACGTATAGCTTCCCCACACTCCCCTGGATTTATTGGCCCGTTGCTCTAAGGAGCCCTCATCCGTTGAGGAGACAGAATCCAGACAGCTGTGGATTCAGCCGGGTGATCAATAAACTGCACAAGGTACCCAGACACAATTAGAGGTCAGAAACACCCAATAACCCCCAGTTAGTTAACCGATTATTAGTCTGAGTTGCAAAATAAGGTTTAATTCAAACATGCAATGGTTAAAAAAAGTGCACTCACTTTGAAATGTTAAGTTTTATATCTTTTTAAATAAATTTTTTTTGGGGCGGGGGATTCAATACTTTCTGTACATTTCTGCCATTTTTTTAAATAAAAAAAAAATCACCTTATTGAATATTTGGTTTTGTACACTTGAGGTTAGTTTGAAATTAATTTTAAAACTTGGCAGAGACCACATTGTAAAAAAAAGTAAAACACATCGACAGCGGGAATATGTCGTCCCCCCCCCCCCCCATGACTATCAACAGTATAAAAAAATAAAACAGTTGAAGTTATTAATGTTATTTTTCTGTAAGCCATTGATGCTACCTGTTCTTAATTGCTAGAATGAAAATTTGGAATTGGCTGGGTTCAGACAGTCAGGATTTTAAAAGACTTTCTAATTTTTTAACAAATGCTATTAGGGATGCAAAAGCTCAGCATTTTTAAGCAAAAAGTACAAAAAATCTTAAAGCCTAAGAAATTCCGTAAGAGCTTTAAATTCTTAAATGCATATACTAACTCAATCTTCCTCTGTATATTTTAAAATACTGGAAAATAACTACTTTAATACAGATTTTATTACTTCAGGTTCTTTATTTGATTCTGTTAGCGCTTCTCCTGAACACTCTTCTGTCCAGATAGTCTATTGATGATGTCATAGCCCTTTCATTCTCAGCATTTTACTTTATTAAGGGAGCAATAAGCAAAGTTTCATTATTTTAGATGGAATTAAAAATTATTACCTTTTTGGATGGACTATGGCTAAACGTCACACACCATCTCTCTGTGCTGTTCTCCAATCTCTTGTTTACATAGCTTGTTTACACATACGTGCATGTGAACAGCTGCCCCCTCCCTGCCCATCAAATGCCACCAGCAGGCACAAAATGGCAAGGAGCCAACTTACAACATGCAAGATACACATCTTGTTTTGGTCTACAGACAGTGCTCAAGCTCCACCTAGTGGTGAAAAATCTCTTATTCATCCTTTAAAGGTGCAATGCGCAAGTTTTGGTATAAAAATATTATTTATTTTCTCTCCCATATTTACTTTACAATTGCTCGACGTGTAAAGTGAGTTATCTTCTATTTAACGCAGTTGCTTTTATAGGCTTCATTAGTCAGTTTATGAGAGAGTTATTCAGTCTTTCTCATCCCATTTTACAAGTCCACCTTTTTTGCCCTTAAATACAAATGGTTGCATACTTGAATGCAGAAAAGTTGAAAGTAGTATGTCCAGGTGCTGCGTAGATACCTTTATTTTCTGTTTGAGTCATATATTTAAGCCGTTCAGTTTTCTCTGTTTCCTATTAATTTTTTAAAACAAATACATCACAGTATTTGCTGCGGAGCTGCTAAACAAGGTCATTGACTTACAGCTTTAACTCGCTTCTGTCACTGAGAGCTTTTAAGGTCACCCATAAAGATCTTGAGAGGGAATCATTTGTCTATAAATGTTTTAATTGTGGGGTGTTTCAGTATTTTATTTGTGATGGTGGTGATTTATTTATTTTCTTTATTCTATGTTTTGTTGTGATTGTCATGTGACTGTTTGTGGCTGCCATTCTCGGTTGGTATTCTCTTGTAAAAGAGAGTCTTAATCTCAATGGGGTTTTCCTAGTGAAATAAAGGTGAAATAAAAAAAAGCGATTTGGATTGTGCATGGAGGCATCGCTTCCTTCAGAGAGAAACACAAAATACTTAAAACATGTTTTATTTTTTAGGTTACTTTAACAGTTTTAGATACTTTTCAATGAAACATTAATACAACATGTCTTAAGTCCTTTTCTGTCCTCAATCTTTGACCCTCTGCTGTGGGCAGTGTGACTGAGCTCTATGTGGTCAGGAATGTATGTTCAAAGCACTGAAAACTGCAAAAGCCACATAGCTCAGCTTTGTATTTGACTTCAATGGCTTTTAACAGTAAGTGAGGGAGAAAGACTTTTTTAGCCTTTTTAAACAAAGAGCTCCACTAAACTTGCAGAACGCAGCAGGCCTTTCTGAAAAACACAAGTTTTTGCTCTTCCTTTATGGATCCTCAAAGCTTGATCATCTCTTTTACTATGGAAAGAAAAGTAAAACCTCTTTTCTCTTTCATCCAATTGGCCGACTGGTTGGGCAGCAGGTCTCCAACAGCCTGCAGCTGCTGCTGTGAATATAAAGGGGAGTCAAAGATCATTGATCACCAGCTCACTCCTGGAATTCATCACAAATTCAAGTGTGGACAAAAAGCAAAGCTGAGGCCTGTATCATTCACTGCAAATGTTCTCATTGGCTGAAAAACACCTACAGCCTTCTGGCTCTGTAGCTTTTATAAACTAAACCTACCCTTCTTGTGCTTTAATGGCTTGTCTGTTATGTTATATCTAGGGTTTATGTGGTATAGTATCATTCCGAGGCTGTCTTTGTTTTCTGATTATTAGTAAAATAATTTACATTTGTGTGGTGCGTTGTCATGATGTTCATCTGTACAATCGCATGAAATTGTGACCCGTGAGCCCAGTAGCTAGGGGAACTAATCCATTCAGAAAATTTAAGAATCAATATTGAATTGGGAAAAAATGTGTTGCAATACATTGATGAATCAATATGTGACCTCAGGTACCAGACCACAAAGAAAGGTTGTAAGTATTAACAGAGGCACAGGTTCCAATTGAATATGATTTATTAGTTTTACATGACAATGGAAACAATTAACATGTTTTACCGTGCAGGGAAGAATAACCACCTTAACATAGGAGCCTATGCTGGCCTGGAATCCTGATAGCCGAGAGGAATAGTTAAAAACCCCAATTAACTAGACCATTTGGAGGAGAACTACTAAAGAAAACAAACAAAATACACCTCAGTGTCTCCCAACAAAAACACACTCACGCCACAAACCCTGGTACATACAACACAAAAGAAAAGAACTCTCCTCCCACTATTCCCCTCAATCTGATCTGAATAAAACCGGCATAGGACCCAGGGACAGCATAGGACCTCAGGTGAGATAAAACCAGCCCGGGGAGCTAAACAAATAAAAACCCTCTGCATTTGGTTAAAACTAGGAATAAATAGCTAAAATAGAGTCTAAGCAGTGATTAAAACAGTAAATAAAAAACACAACTGGAACAGTAGCAGGCCAACCTCTCCAAGGTGGAACCCAGTCCACGGCAGTCTGTGCGTCTCTATTACCGCATTGCCTTTGCTGGAATCCTTGTCTCAGATCTGATCTTCTCAGAAATCTACCCCCCTTTAACTGGAACAGCTGATTACCTGCCTCAAGTACCAGCTGTGCGCTGTCAAGCATCCTCCATATATGGGCAGGGAGAAGGGTGTGCAGCACCATGCTTCAGGGCCATAGTGCCCCGGCTACAAATAGTTTTTACCCACCCCTACAATATTTCGAATCAAACATTATTGCAATATCAGTGTGTGCAGCATTGCAATCCCCGGGGATGTGATATTTTGTAGAATGTCCCGTTTAAAGTGTAAACTATTCATGCTCTGCATACTGCTAATATACAGTACTAGCTCTTTTGGACAAACTAACTGTCCTAGTTTGGATTAGATTGGATAGATTAGAAGAAAAGATAGTTCACTACTTTTCTGTTTTTAGCACAAATACAAATGCAGTAGTCTCACAAATACATCCTGTTTTCTGTTAAGAATGTCGTATTACTATTGTTTATGTCTACAAGGCTCTTCTTTTTGCTTTAAATTGGTTTTGTAACTTATTTCTGTAATGTGAAAGAGGAAGACCTCATCTGTCAACTAGAAGGTTGGCAGTATGATCCCATCATTCCCATCACAAATGTTGAATTGAACCCTGGGCAAGGTTCGTCGGCCTCAATCTGCTGGTCGGTGTTTGTGTGGGTGTCTGTGAGCTGCAGTATAAAAGGCCTTTGGGTGATCAGCAAATCTAAACCTAAGAACTAAACACATCTGGTCCAGGATTAATGTTTTCACACATGCCCTTCCTCATTTCACTTCATGAGTCAACTCTGTCTTATTTTTAATAAAGTTGATGGAGCTTTAGTTTTTCTAAAAAACAGTTATTGCAAGCTACAGTTTCAGAGATTAAAACACCCAATTAGAATAGATTTAGAATTAAAAAACCTCCAAGTCCTCAGACTGTATGTCACGCTTTCAGTTACATTCACACCAAAATCCGCCTCTCTTCTTTTGATAAATCTGCTCTGCATCTCCTTGTAACCCTTTTAATATGTTTCTATGGCAAAGCAAAAACACTCCATCAGTGACAATGTGGCAGAGAAGAAATGTGTCGCTTCACCACAGGGATCATTTGAATTGTAGGGTCAAAACGTAAAAGAAGGCTTTGACCAGCGAACTTGGCAGCTCTGAAACAGAAATTGCTTCTCAGTGTTTTGATAGAGGAGGGAATACTTTAGTGGTGAGGGGTCCAGGCGAGCTGAATGAGTGCTCCAACAAAAACAAGTTGGAAGAAGTTTATTCAGCCACTGAATCCTTCACTGCTTTGGATTGGGCCTTATTGAAATAAAGCCATCTGGCCACGTTTGTCACAAGCTTTTTTAATTTATTTTTTTTAATGAACTGTCAAATTTACAAACTGCCCTCAAATACTGTATGCTGGAGGTTTCCTTCAAAGTCTTGGAGTGATTTATTTTCCAGGTCAGGATAAGGATGAAAAAACAGAATGAAATATGGAAAAAAGAAGGTGTTTTCAGACTACATTTAACACTGTCATAATGTTTCTATTCCTCCGTCCGTCCATCCATGAATGTTTAAAACTTGCATACATCCATCTGTTTGTGTCCACTTATTCATCTAACCATCCATCCATCCATCCATCCATACATACATACATACATACATACATACATACATACATACATACATACATACATACATACATACATACATACATACATATAAAATATAATCAACCTTTTTGTTTCTTGTGTCTCAAATCTCTGGTAATTTGTGTCTGAAAATTATGACAATTAAACATGAAAAATTAGTAAGAACCAGAACCACCACCACTGTGTCCAAATTTGGCAAAATGTTTGACTTAATATGATCTTAAAGAACACATTGCCGTTTTATTTCAAAATCCAGTTTTATTGTTTCCCCCCCATAAGATTAGCCACAACTTTCCCTATTTGTAATCTAAAATAATTGTTTAAAAGTTACAAGAGATAAAATTCTAGGCTGTTAATCAAAAAGCACTGGTTCTTTACTGGGTTCAAATATTTTCTGTAATTACTCGATAAAGATGAAACCAAAATAGAAAAGCTGTCTCTTTGAAACTATGTAGACTCTCGCTTCTAGCCTCAGATTAAAGGTGGAAATTAGCTGCCATATGATCCTGATCAAATTAACTTGATGAGCTGATTGTTAGTTACCACCTCTACTAAAACCACCTGTATAAAAGCAAGAGTTTCAGTAGTTTGCTGATCAGGTGTGCTCACAAAATACCAAGTTGAAAGATCACATCAGCAATGACCTTCACAACACAAAGGCTGTTGACCATCAACCTGGGAAGTGTTTCAGAGTCTTTTCCAAACTGTGTGCATGGTTTTACACTAGGACAGGTACCAGTCTTCTCAGGTATGGACGTCCCATCGAAGTCACCCTGAGGTCAGACCGCTCACTGCTCAGAGAAATAGTATAAAAACCAAGAGCGCCAGTTTAATCTCTCCTGGCCCTGGAGAGCTTGGATATTTTTAAACTGATTTCTTAAAAATTTACCTAATTTCACCTTTCTGAGTTTGTAACACTGTATGTTTATTCTTTGAGCAGCTGTTTAACAAATCTTTTCCTGAAAATAAAACAGTGGGAATCAGTTTTGGCTCTGTTCTCACAATTTGCATGCGTGCAGAAATAAAAATATTCAAGTTGAATCACTAGAAGATTATTAAATTTCCTCAGTCACATCCTTCCTGCTTATCTGGACTTCTTTACTGCTGCTGTTCAAACGCTCGCTCACAGTGGGTAGAGTGCTCGGTTACACATAGAAGGCAACGATGTGCCTTTGGTTGAAGAAACACAGCAAAGCTGATGGAGACGTTTCACTTTAAAGAACCTGCCGAGCAAGCTTTTACCGTTTTGGGAGAGCGTAAGACACACATCCTCATGGTGTGCTGTCATAAGAGTTTTAGCTTCACTGATATGGTTTAGTTTTGCTGAGGTTGACTGTTCATGTGTTTTAAATTACTGGAAAGTAGAAAAGTAACATTCACCTAACATTGAGGTGTCCTCTAGCATTATGTCTAGATAAAAAAATGTCAGCAATGACCTTGGAGCAGCAAACGTTACTACTCATCAATCAGAGAAGGGCCATAATGATATTTATAAAGTATTTAAGGTCTGTCCTTCTACAGACATAATTATTATTTCCATGTGGAAACCATTTAAGACAGCTGACAATCTTTCCTATCCTAACAAATCAAACCCATGCATGCGTCATGTTTAGAGAAATTACCAAAAAAACAGCAACAAAGAACTCTGTGACCTTATAACAACTTATATTTGTACTTCTCCACAACCAAAGAGATTGTTGCCAACTAATGAAACAAAAAAATACTATAAAAATCTTAAACCAGTATCAAGACTTGATAATTTCAGATTCCTTGGTACTAATGTGTCCACTGATCTTAAAGCTATAGTTGGCAATCCTGTTCAGAAACTCAGCAGACTGTGCCTCAATGTAACGCAGAAGCTTGTAAGTCCTGAACGGGGGAGAGAGACAGTGTCCAGATTCATGGGCGGCTCGTGGCTTTGTTCATAAGGCTGGTAGCAGATGGGAAAAATCTGTTCTTGTGGCATGAGGTTGTGGTCCTGATGGACCGCAGCCTCCTGCCAGAGGGAAGTTAAACAAAGTAAATTTACCATCACTAGTTAAGGCAAGGCAAATTTATTTGTATAGAACATTTCAGTACAAAGACAAGTGCTTTACATGATTAAAATAGTGAAAAATAAAAACAGAATAAAACAAGTTGGAATAAAATGTACAAGAAATGAAACAAAATAAAACATGGGGAAATGGATACTAAAATATTAAAAACAGTTGGACTAAAAACTTGAACTTATGATGTTTCAGTTAAACAGTTTAACTAGAAACGTCAAAGGAAATCCTAAACAAATGTGTTTTTAATCTTGATTTAAAGATTTATAAACCGCACTTTTACAGTTTTCTGGAAGTTTGTTCCAGATCAGTGGAGCATAGGAACTAAATGCTGCTTCTCCATGTCTGGTTCTGGTTCTGGTTCTGCAGAGCAGGCTGGAGCCAGAAGACCTGAGTGGTCTGGATGGTTGATGCACTGATAACAAGTCTGTGATGTATTTAGGTGCTAATTCAGGGATTTATAGACTAACAGAAGGATTTTAAAGTCTATTCTCTGAGATCCAGGTGTACTGCCTTCGACTCTAAATTTACTTACCATGTAACACGGTGGGTGAACCTTTTCTTGTCACTGTCCATAAAAACTGTAAGACAGATCACTCTGGAAACTCCTCTTAAATGAAACACAGTCTCTTGCCACCTTATTTTCTAAGAGGAGCATTTCAAACTTTTTAAGATAAGGAGACATTTTTCATTCAGATCTGTAGAATTTGTCACTGACAAAGCTGTAACTAGTGCACATTTTCCAAAGAAATCCTAACATCTAAAGAGGCTAATCCCTATTTCTTTTTGCTCAGATTCTCTGACTTTATGTGTCACTTTCTGTGGCTGAAGTTGATGGTCTGTAGCCAAGTCCTATTTTCCCTAGTCTCCAGAAGCCCGCTAATTAATCCTGTCACATTCTTTGATTTCTTTGCTTTGCATAGTCTTAAGAAACCTTATTTGAACATTGGCTTCTCTGTGTGGGAAACATCTGTAGACCATGTAAGTGTGTTAGGGTCATGTTGAGTGTGTGTTATCTGATTCCCATGCTGTGCTTCCTCTCAACAGGTTTTTTATCATCTCGTTCCATTTGCTATCCACGCTCTCAGTAGGTCTTTATTAACAGATCCCCCTCCTAACTCTCTGCATGCCCCCTCTCCTTTCTCTCTGTGTCCAGAACCCTTTTCTTGACCATGTAGTATTGACTGAAGGCTTTTTTTCTTCTTTTCTAAATGTGTTCACTTGATATTGTGCCCCAGACCCGATGTGTTGAATGTGACACCATCACTTCATCCCCAGGCACTTCTGTGTTACACAAATTGGTCTGAAGCACCCGCTGTGTGGGGAACGGCCGCTTCGATCGGAGAACATTCGGTTATGACTTTTACCAAGCCAGCCGCTAGCTAGCTGGCATCTTTAACTAAGTTTTCAGAAAAAATCTAATTATTCAGTCTGTTATCGTAAGTGTTTGAGAATAAGAGGGTTAAATGTAATGGCTTTAAAGGAGCTCCAAGGAAACAGCTTTCTTCACACGCACATGAACTTGAGTAACATCCCTTAAGTCTTAGGTTTTAATGTGACGCTGCCTCAACCTTTCTAGCTTTTGCACCTTCAACTCTTCTGGGAAACATTTGTACAAGGTATAGGAGGGTGTTTCTGGGAATTTTATTCCAGAAGTACCCTGCTGAGGTCAGACGTTGATGTTGGACGAGGAGGTCTGGCTCTCCCTCTCCTGTAATTCATCCCAAAGGTGTTCTGTGTAGTTGAGTTCAGGACCGGTCAAGTTCTCCCATACCAAACTCGTGTTTCCATGACTTAATAGACATTGCTTTGCACTGGTACACATTGATGGTAGAAGAGGAGGGGGCAATCGCTACATTGTTCCCACAGAGACAGGCGCATGAAATGGTTCACAATGTCTCATTAGAAGTTGCATTCACAGGAAGGAAGGGGCTGAGCCCAACTCATGAAAACAGCCCCACACCATGGTCCACTCTGCAGCAAACCTTACACTTGGCACAAAGCAAGGTGGCACAGGACCAAACTGGACCTACTTTCACTGTTTGAAGAAGCAGTCTGCATGCCTGGTGCCGGATTTTAAGCACCGGTGGCCGTGGAAGTGATTAAAAGTCTGACCCAATGCTTTTGTACTGTCTAATCATAGCATTTTGTTTTTGTTGCATTCATTTTAAATCAGCTTTTAACACCTTTATCTGTCTTTTTTATGTAATTAGCGGACCAGACATTGAACAATGTTAAGGTGAAGCAGGAAAGCTTTCTAATTTGTTTCATATTTATACATTTTTAAACTTTATTGCTGCAGTATTACTTAATCTTCTGGTTTTTGTTGTCACTTAATTAAAGTTGGGTCAAAGAGCATAAAGCTAAATGTGCTTTATTTATTTCAATTCCGTTTTATTTCTATAGTGTCAATTCATAACACATTTCATCTCAAGACAGATTTGTCAAAAAGTTTCCTAAAACAGCTGGAATATCAATGTTACTGTTCACAATCAGGCCTGAGGTGGGGGTCAACCAAGAAAAAGGTCAACCAAGGAAGATGGAGCTGCCATATTAGCAACACTTTCAAACTGTTGCTCTTCATGAACATGTTTGACTGCTAGCTCCCCCTTAGATCAGTTCAGTCAAACTATACAGAACCAAGTTACCCTGTACAATATTTCAAGGCCCTTCACAGGGCAAACAGGTCTGATTTACCCCCCACTATACACTACAACTACAACTGGTACAGATTAATTTTAAAATAATTAAATTTCGTTTCAGTATAATTCAATTACGCAGAGTCAACATCTGTTGAAATTATAAATTATAGTAAAAGTTACTTTGTTATTCAATGCCTATTGGCAGAGGTGGGTTGTAACTACATGTATTTACTCAATTACATTCGCTTGAGTAACTTTTCGAACAAAAACGTTTAAGATTAGTTGCACTGCACTGTGCTTTTCACTCTTACTTGAGTCGCATTATTAAAAAGTATTACTACTTTTATTTGAGTAAAATGTCTGGCTACCCACTGTGACTTCGCTGACTAAAGAACACATACAGTGAAAGTTCTAGTTTGCACACAAGCTTTGTTGTTTTCATGTTATTTTCTATCTGCAGAGATCACTGAGCCATTTGGAGGTCAAGTGAACATCAGTTGATACAGTTATTGGAAGTAAGAAAAAAAAATCAGAACAGCCTGTCTGAATTTGTTCTTCTGTAATATTTATTTTGTATACATATGTATTTTATTCTTGTCTTTAAAAATACCAACATTTGAACTTCAAATTTACATCTATCCATTTACGTCACTTTTACATATTAAATCGGATGTTGTGTTTAGTTACTCAGTGCTTGAGTAGCATTCCTACCCAATACTTTTTCACTCTTACTTGAGTAACTTCTTGGTTGGCTACCTTTTACTTTTACTTAAGTAAAAATATGTTGATGTAGTACTACTCTTACTTGACTTCAGTTTTTGTCTACTCTACCCACATCTGCCTATAGGTAAGAAGTTATCTATAGAAAGACTACCAAGTTGGACTACCAGGATTCACATTTAATCAATCCTGTTCTTGCTTTTCCGAGTCCAAATATAAACCAAAAGTTTTTGAAGAAACCGTTCAAAGTTTATTAATGGAATATTTAGGACAGCCAGTGGTTAGAAATGCTAATTTAGCATCCAGGAAGGTGTCTCTGTTAGTTTAAGGTGGAATAAAAATAGAAAAGTCTGTTGTCCAACTCACCTTGTAGCAAGCATTTTATGTCCAAGCTCCATGTACCGCAAACCGTCTTCTAAAGACACTTTAGAAAGGAAAAATGTCAACAGTGGTCGTTTTACATTTTTAGCTGCCGCAGCTTGAAAGAACAAGTTTGGGTTTTAGACATTTTTAAATGTCAGCACATTGTAGACAGGAGACCTTTTAAGGTGCTGCCACAGTGGTTGCACCAATCAGATTAGAGTGTTTCCTTTCTACATACTGTATACAAATGTAGGAATAACAGTCTGAACTGAGCACATTCTCTGGATCGTTCACCATGACCAAATAAATATGTGTCCTTGAAGAAACTGGTTGGAAAAGTCATTTACATAAGCATAAAGTCTTCTAATAGCAAGTTGCATTAAAAAAATTAGCCAAATGTATTGAACTGTTTTAGTCTTTTTGGCTTTCTGCCCTATCCATCGTTTTAAATGTAATTAAGGTTACAAAGATGTTTGTTCTCACAGTTTTCTATTTCCAATTTTCTGCAGTTTCCTTTTTTTTGTCCTTTTTGTGAGCAGCTTAAAGAATACCGCTCTTTTTTTTTCTAGGAGAAAACAAAACCATGATGTAGAAATCTGCTGAACACAGATAACAGATTAACTCCACAGATTAGTGAACAGCAGCGTCATTTGGATGATCGTTCAGCTGAGACTCATAATGGGGTCTCCAGGCAACTTCATATTTCCAACACAAAGAATAGCTCTGTTTTTTTTTTTATTTACTGTTCCCTGCAAATAAATGATGCAATAAATTATATTTTGTTCACTTCTTTGGCAGAGTTTCAATTACACACTACTATGAATGCCCAATGCATGTTGCAGATGGTAAGAAAAAAAATGCAACCTAAGTTTTTAACTCAGATGTTTTGTTTTTGAAATGTAGTTTTTACTCATTATTGTGAAACAGATTTGTTTAAAAAGGATAGCGATGGCAGGGTTGTTTGCAAAACCACTGATGCTTTTATTCAACCGATACTTTTGTCTTTCATCTCCTCCTCGTGTCCATGGGCTTTACCCGGCACGTCCTGACGGTCCGCAGAGCACCGTCTGAAAGATGGAAACGCAGATATTATCTGTTATGAACCTTTTATTAATTCTTTCCATGTTTTTAACAAAAACATTTCACTTTTTTCTCACCTGTATTCATTATAGGAAGTTTATTCTCTTTGTTGTTTTTTTGTTATGTTTTGCTTAGAGTACACCCAGGCAAGTGTTTAATAGATTAAAATAATTTAGTATGACTAGTTGGTGAAACTAAGTGGAATAATTGGTGAACAGAAGTTAATAAGGTGGGAGCTGCTGTATGTGTAATCTACTCACTGTGCTGGATCTTTGCTGAGTCCTGCATCATTTCAAACAGCTCAAACTCCTTCAGCCTGATGCACAGCTCACAGATTTCATCCTCGTCGCTCCAGGAAGCCGGGCCGGGCTCGTCTGCTGTCACGGCGAAGGCGTCCAGAGGCCGGTAATCAGGAACCTTCAGGTGGACGGTTGATGTGTTGCAGGCGGACGGAGCTGGGACCTGCTGAGCCGTCGAGCAGATCCAATTAACGGAGCCGCTTTTAGTCCGGGAGTCTCTCCTGACGGTGGTGGGCAAAGAGTTGATCTGTTTCAGCTTGGTGTCAAAAAGAGACCAGATGCAGCGGCTCCCCATTTTGTCATGGATGGAGGGGAAGTAGTTGCAAGCAGCCATTTTACTGTGAGGTGCATTTGTTTTGTTTGGATTTAAATCGCAGAGAAACCGGCTTCAAATGTTCTAGAACCAAAACACAACAGGAAAATACCAAAAGCTGGTCAATTCCCCAAAATCCCCCCCAACCTTTTGCTTTGTTTTTTTTTTAATGGCTAAGGGCTATATAGTGTAGAAAAGCTAAAACAGAATGCCATTTCCTTAATTTCAATTAAATAAATATGAATAAACAAAGAGACATAGCTTAAAATGTAACAAATGTATGATGTCACACGTTTCTGTGAGCAACACCTATTTTAAATTGAGTGTTTTGTAACTAATGACAGGGGCTATGTTGTTTGAATTTTCTCTTTTTGTTGGTTTTCAGGGTTTCGGCTAAAGTAATAAAGCTATAATAGGTGAAACGCTCTGGAGTCAGGCTTTACACTAACACACACTGAGCAGGTTTCTGCGTCAAAAATCTTTATGGTTATTATGCAACCATAATGAAATTTTCTTGTGTAAATAAGTCACCTCTTTGTGTCAGAAAGATGTGAATTTCATTGATATTTTAGGGTTATCACACCCAGAACAAAGCTTGTTCTGTGACTGAAGGGCGACTTTGGCTCAGTAGAAGTTGCAGCAATGTTTACAACTGGATCGGTTTCCTTTCGTTCAGTGCATGTCGTGGCAATGATCCCAGAAGGTCACACAGTTATTCATACACCTGGCAACTTTCAAAGTCACCTAAATCAGTCAAATCGTCTTCTCCTCATCCAGAGACCTAAATGTGGTTCGGGTTCATTTGGGATTAGAATGAATTGCTGATAAAATGGCTGTGGAGCGTGGATTGAATTTTGTTTTGTATCCATTTCCTCACACATACATTTTGTACAGTCATGTCATTTTGATCATTTGCAACCCCTCTGCTAATATAGCTTTAGCTAAAGGATGCAAAAATCAAATCTCTGGAGCCTTGTTTCAGGTTAAGGAGCTTTACTACAATTGGCTGCTTGTGTGAACACAAGAGGAGGGAAAGCTGAAGTACAACAAAACATGCTTCAGTTAATACGGTTATTCAAATATAAAATTAGCCATTTATGTTTTTTTTTTGAAAATTAATTGGACTGATTGTGAACTTGATTAATTTCTCAGTTTGGTGCCCTGAGAGGAGTTTGGTCGGCTTTTATTTAACCCAATTAGTCCATATTACTCACTTGTCCAGACAATTTTAGCAATGAAAGGATTCACCAAGGAGGGTTAATTTTGTTGTAAACACAGTTTTCCAGGCTTCTGTTGCCCCCAACCGATTGAAAACGAGTTTACAGCTAAATACAAACATTGCCCTCAACACACATCCAGTCTTTTGACTTCAGGGAACTCTTGATGACCAGAAATTCAGGCCCTACTGAGGAAGTGAGGCAGAATCCATGTACGGCTCACACCACATATTTTACATCTTCACACACACATTTATGCACTCACAACAAAGTAGTTGGGTTTCTCTGTGGTTCCCTCCATCAGCATCAACAGTTTTGTTTGATATTGTTGCTGCTGGTGTTGCTGTCTGTGTTTTTATTGTGGATTTTGTTGTGAGTTTTGTATCTTTGCCCAGTTTCTGTGTCGTTGTGGGAAAATTTGTTTTTCTAGTAGCTGGTTGTCATGTGTTGTCATTTTTGTCTACATGTTTTCTTTGTCCTCTTTCTCTATAACTGATCAAGGGATAAATTATAGAAAGCAAATATGTTTGGTACAACTATGGCAGCCAGAGAGGGCCACACTGCTAGCCATTAAGTTGATCATGACATAGAGGAAAAAAATCATATTTATAACCTTTGTATATGCACCAAATTGAACCTGAAACGTGTGTACGTCATTTTCCACACAAAAGTTGAGATCTATAAAAAAATAAAATTAAAAAAAACTTGACGGGAAAATGTGTGGTCCTCACGGCACCTCTGACCCAGACGTACACTTTGGAGCCAGGGGGAAATTGGCGACACTGATGGTAAAGTAGGGAACTGCAGCCAGACTGCATGATGATTCCTCTCAGTTCAATTTCACTCCTTGTCAGACTTTTATATTTATCCTAAGCATTCAAGTTATTCATGCTTGTGCTGGTGAATAACACTGGAGTTTTAAATATACATAGGGACCTTTTAAATATATAAACACAAACATGCCCATAGCACAACCTAAATCTGAAATAAAAGTCTCCACAACATTTCATCTCAGTTTTCTACCATCACAGTCCTCTTCTCGCTGATCACCAGGGTGAAGTGTACCACAGATTGACAGATAAACTGTGACAAGGTGTGAGGCAATCACTTAGATTGCTATTAGTCATTTTTGACTGTTAGATTGCTAACAGTCAAATATACTTGGGCGTAATGCTGCATGGTGGATGCATTGGTACCGCTGGAAATGGGACAAAGAGGTAGAAACGTGGTTTATCAAAGTATTTCGGATCAATGACTGGCTAGTATACTGCTTTAGACTCAGAGCTTTGCATTCTGCTATAGCCTACAGGGGACAGTGGCTAAAACACCCCAGTCTCTGGGTTAAACCCCAGAACACAGAGAAGGTGCACGCTCACTATGCAGCGCCCTGCTGAGAGTGCCGTCAGCTTCATAAACTGCTCTTTGCAGTTATTTTATTTTGGATGGGGGGGGAAACCTCTCATTCCTCCTAGTCTCCGTCCCTACTCAGATGGTCGATCTGAACGCAAAGCCTCAGAGGAGTTTCAACATGGAGCTCATGTGAGGCTTTAATCAGAAAACTGTACACTGTAAAAGTGCCAAAACCCTGAATTCTTTTGAATCAAGATTAAAAACCCATCTGTTTAGGATTGCTTTCGACTGTTCTAGTTTAACTGTTTTACCTAAACATCATTAGTTCAACTTTGTAGTCCAACTGTTTAAAATATTTATATTTTTCCATGTTTTATTTTGTTTCTTCATTTTATTCCAACTTGCTTTTATTCTGTTTTATTTTCCTATATTTTGATCATGTAAAGCACTTTCCATTGTCTTTGTACTGAAATGTGCTATACAAATAGATTTCACTTGCCTTACCCATTAGTATATGATTAGTTCATAGGGCGTTCCCTAACTCCTACGACACTGCCTCGGGGGGACAGTGGCATAAGAGTTATGGAGTTTGCTGGTTGCTGGTTTGATCCCTCGGTCTGACCGTCTCAGTCGTTGTGTCCTTGGGCAAGACACTTCACCTGAACTGCCTGGCTGGTGGTGCCGATGTTTGCAGCTTCACTTCTGTCAGTCTGCCCCAGGGCAGCTGTGGCTGCTAACATAGCTCACCACCGTCAGGGTGTGAATGGATGAATGATTGAATGTAGTGTGAAACTTTTTGGGGTTGTCAGACCAGTTAAAGCGCTGTACAAGTACAAGCCATTAATCATTTAATCATATTCTGTGTACCTTAGAGAAAGCAGACAAGTACAGTGGGCTAGGCTGGAATCGTGGTCAAAACAGTCCACGGTCATGTCCAGAATCAGAGAGCCGATGAGGTGTAAGGCAAACGGGGAAAATCCAAAACTTCAGGCTGGTGTCAAAACAGGCAGGCAGACAAGGAATGCTGGAAGGTTTACTCACACAATGGCTTTCTGGCAATCTGGCAGTGAGTGTGGGAGGCAAGAATAAATAAGCAGAGTCCCAGGTGAAATGACTTAAACGTAATTAAGAACAGCAGGTGAATTGAATGAGGTAAATTGGCTGGGGCTATGGTAGAGGGTGCAGACTGAAATAAACATGAACAGAGCTGAATGGAAACACAAGGACATAATCTGAATGAGAACATAAACACAAGACTCCAAGTACAAATGAGTGTAAGAAATGACTCGAAGGCAAAAAGTAAAGAAATGCAGTAACAAGGAAAAACATGTAATAATTCAAAAACATGAAGAAGTGAACCTTATGGCAAAACCTCGACGGCAAAACTAATTGCTGTGTATGGCAGGAACTATAGAACATAAATGACAAGAAAAACATGAATCTCAATCACGTCCAATTCATGACAGAATCTGGGCGTGTAGCGAGGATGGAACATGAAGAGGAACCAGGTACTCAAGCATTCAGGTACAGATGTGAGCTATAAAGGAAGATTACATGTTGGTGTGTGGGCACAGTGGCTCCATCCGAAAAACCTTATTGAGTAAGGACTCAAGTTTAGCCAAAGCGGAAGTGCGTCAGCGGTCGCCATGATAAGTGCTGTCCGAATTGTGCAGTTAGTTAGGAAAGAAGTAGGAAAAGGAGCCTGTAAGCTTCCCCCTGTATCTAGTTATGCCTTGGAGTCCCGTGACATCTCTTAAGCCGGACATAAAATGTATGATATTTTCAATTGTTGTACTTAAATATAGCTCAAACTGTACAATGACACCGCAGGGTTTAAAAGTTAACAGCTCTCCATATCTGTTCTTGCTGTACGGCCCGACGCTCTGATGCGACCTGACAGCTCACTATGGGGTGCCACCAGGGACATAAATCAAAATTAACTTCCATAAATTTTTGATTTATGTCTCTGGGGGCACCCCATAGGTCACACTGTACGTCTAAAAACCATGTCAGACTCAGCCCCGTAGAGAGATGGCGCAACTCGGACTCGTCTATCCGGAAGCCAAATGTCAACAATAGAAGAAGAAAAAGGCGGAAGTGTCGATACTCTCTGGTAAATGTGAGGCTCACTAGAACGAAACACTCTGCCTTGGCAATTCTACGAGTTGCTCCTCCGTAGTTTAGCGCCACGTCACATGTACCGCCGCCATACTTCTCTCCGCTCTTATGTTTTCGTCTGAAAAGCAGAATTTCCTTGTTTGCACGTGCTCTGTGAGCGAGGTCGGGGGAAGTCGTAGCTCTGCTTCAACAGCAGGAGGCGCTGACGATCACTCACCGACTGAATTTAAGACATTTGATTTTCAACCGACTGTCCGATTCCTGATGGGGAGGTGGTTGTGAAAGGCTAATCGTCCCTCGTTATCCCCTGTATGCTACATGACACAGGACACACGATCAAGCTGAAACTGGCCGATCCATAAAATTCTCGCACGACTGAAGAATCGGCACGAAAAGGGCAAAAACTCATACAGTGTATGCCCGGCTTTACTGGCGCTAAGCCTTAAGGTATCCCACAATCCTTTGCGTGACATGACATATCAGCACAGCTCCCACACAGAAATCATAGAAAATGTCTTTCTGTCACGTAAAGACGTCGGAGTTAAAGGCGGTCCGAATTCAGCACAGCAGTCTGAAACTTCTTTCCTACCAGCAGTGACGTTCTTACTGTTGACCCCGTGAAAGGTTACGAAACAGGAGCTAGAAGCTACTATTAAGGGTATTTGGATGGAGCCATTGTTTGTTAATCTGATATTTCCCCCATTTTTTCTTTTTCTTTTTTTTGAAAAGAAAAGGAAAATGGTTTTAAATAGATTTTTATAATAAACAATTAATTTTTGTGGATGAGATCTAGAGGTGGACACGACCATCCAGAGTTAGTTTAGAGGGCATGAAATGTGCTCATCCCCCACACCCTCCTCCCTCGGTGTCTCAACTCTGAAGATTGTTTCTGAGTGAAGCAAAGTAGTTTTTTTGGGGTATGAAAAGGCGCAGCCCTGCAAAGCTCTGCGCTTTCTCCCAAGGAGGAGGCGTTTCAGCGTCTCTCTCCCTCTCTCTGTCCACCTCTCCTCCCTCTCTGCCCGTCCTCCTCCGGCTGGATCAGAGGAGATCTCAGTCGGAGCCGGAGAGGAGTGGCGGTCGGTCGGCATCTCTGCAGCCTCCCCGCCGCTTCACCATGGACCTGCGGACTACGAGGGTGTTGGGGATTATCGCTCGGGTCGCTCTGCTGCTGAGCGGGACAGCAGCAGAAGGTGAGTCTGCGCTCAGTGCGCCTTTTTTTTATTTTAATTTCTTTACCTGGTTTCTGGATGGAGACAGACCGGGTCCGGGCAACGCGGAGCCCGAGGGGGACGCTTCGAACACGGCACTGGCCCTTCTTCAGACCCCGGGGGTCCCCGCAGCTCGCTGCCAGCGATAAATAAACTATTAATGGGTCTGAAAGAGGTTTATTCAGCGGAGTTTAGAGTGCGGAGCTCCGCAGCGCGTCTTGGTTTGCGCATCTGTGGTGTTGTAGTTGTGAGGACACATCGCGTCTGTTATCCCTGTTCTCAGCAATGTTTCGCAGTCAGAGTTGTAGTTTTAGTGCATAGGAGCGCAGTCGTCTCATAGTAGGGAACAGTTCCTGTGCGTAAAATCAGGCTGGACCCGTTGGCTTTCGGGTTAGTTCACTGCAGCTGCGTGAGGAGCGTCCTGCGTTTGCTCCACAAAGCAGAGAGGCTTCAGAGGATGGCTGTCTGACTCTGAGAGGTGCCACAGTCAGGTTTGACCTCAGCCTGCAGGTGATGCGCTGAATCCCAGGCTGAGCGAAGCTGTTATAATGATGATGATGATGATGATGATGATGGTGAGGTGGTGTGGGGTGGAGAGCAGAGCTGTCATGGTGACATATGCAGGGATTTATTCAAATGAGGTGCAAACAAACTCATTCTTTTAGCATTTTTTGGGTTTATTCCTTCTGTGTTTGCTTTCTCCTAAATCCAGATCCTGTCTTTCTCTGTTTTTCTTTTCCTTTTTTAATGTCTTTCTTTTTTAATTCTCAGCCACTCCTCAGTAGCGGCTCAATCTAAACTCATTAACCTCCTCATTAAATCTCACATTTAACAAGATCGGTGATGTGAGCCCAAGTATTTCTTAAAGGTTTAGGGTTTATTTGAACAGGGCTACCTTTCAGTTTTGAAGGGAGGATGATTGTACCTCATGTTTCAGATAATGCCCGGTGTCTTTTTAAGACGAAGCTCAAACAGTGAGACAGAGTAAACAATCTTATCTCCATTTACTCAGTCCGGCCATGTCTTTGCTCTAGACTCACAGAGCGGTTGCCCTCTGTTAGCGGCGTTGTTTGTGTTAATAACTCCACAACTGAAGCATCTTTCCATGTTTCCACATCAATGTCAAGCGTTAATGGCTTAAACATCAGAGGATTTAAAAAATTTTTCACCACCACCTGCTTAATAACTCATGGTGGAGCCTTTGTTTGTCTTTAACTGCGGGTTTTTAAAGAATCGTAATTCATTTGTGTTGGAATTGAGATTGAAATCCATATTCCGTTATTCATATTCTTTAAAGATATAATTTTGCATCCAAACAGTAGAAAAATAGTTACTTTTATCTCACCCAACTTGTGAGATAAGTTATTGCCCATCTTCTCACAGCACTCTGCCCCTTCCTTCCCTCCACCTCATTACGGTGGAGAATCAAAACACCAAGCTGCTGCTGCTGCAAGTTTACAACTCCAGGAACAAGGCAAGTGCTTTTGAAGAAGAGCCTCCGCCACCCTCTTTAGTTGAAAAGGCTAGGGAGATGTTCATAGGTCTTTGGTCCATGAAGGGGGCGAACAGGAAAAGCTGATGCTGCTGGTAAAACCTGGATTTAGAAAATCCAGTGATGCTCCATTATCTGCAACGATGACAAATTTAACACGCAGGACAACGTAACCTTTTGTGTTTAAATATTAGCAACTTACTGATGGCCCATTATGGTGTTACATCATACTGAGTTCTCCCATCTAGTTATTTCTCAGCTATGCAACAGCTCCATCCTAGCCTTTTAAATGGTGTAATAAACGTTAACGTTGGGAAACGTTCAGCCCACTCCCATCCATTAGTCCTCTGTTCAGGAGTGAAAGGATTGTTGCAGCTAATGTGGCTGATAATTAATCTATCTATCCGTTCCGCTTATCCGGGATCAGGTCACGAAAGCAGCGGTTCATTCTCTCACCAGCTCATTCTGGGGAACCTCAAGGCGTTCTCAGGCCAGATGGGATGTGTAGTCCCTCTATGGAGTTCTGGGTCTTCAAAAGGGAGGCGCCCAGGGGGTTTTCTGATCCGCCTCAATTGAATCCTTTCAATGCTGAAAAGCAGAGGCTCTACTTTGAGCCTCCCTCTGATAACAGAGCTTCTCATCCTATAAGGCTGAGCCGGGCCACCCTCTGGAGGAAGCTCATTTTGGCTGTTTGTACCCAGGATCTTGTTCTTTTGGTCGTGATCCAGACTTAATGACCATAGGTGAGGGTAGGAATGAGACGGGTCGGTATATGGAGAGCTTTACTTCTTGGCTCAGCTCTATCTTCGCCACCACAGACCGGAGCAGCATCCACATTGCTGCAGAAGAAGCTCCAGTCTGTCTGTCCCTTCCCTGTTCTAACCGACCATCACATGAAGATGTCAAGATGCTTAAACTTGTCCGCTTGAGGCAGAGACTGACCCCCGACCCAGAGGGGGAGAACCACTAACCTGGCAAGCCAGATTGATAATCTGTAGCACTCTGCGTTCTGCACATTATCAATCTGGGACTGCTCCCATTGAATTTGTTTGGGGAAATGAGGGACATTAAGCAGAACTCTCTGAGCTGATTGGGCGAAGCGACACCTAGTGCCTAATTATAATAATAATAATACATTTTATTCAAAAGGCGCCTTTCTGGACACTCAAGGTCCCCGTACAAAAGGATAAAAAAAACAAAGGTTGGTTTTAGCCAATCACGGTATCAAAAAGACCACAACAAGGTGAGCTAATCAAGGCACTTCTTGCTGTTCTTCCATTAAAGAAGAATAAAACAGGTGTGATAGCAGCAGCTAAGCGTGCGTCTTCACACGTTGCCGTGTTTGCGTTGGTTCGGCTCTTGATTTTGTCTCACTGGTATGTCCCGCCTTAAACCGAAAACTGCAACAGGATTGGCCTGAACCGTTTTTTGGTTCGTAAGTCTGAGCGGTCCAAGATGGATTCTCGTGTGTTTGTAAACGGTCAAAAACAGTGAGAATTCATCTTAAAGGCGTGGTTAGAAAACCACCCCTCCTAAAAAAAATCAAACCGAGTTATTATTTTCAGATGAAGAGTAAATATTACAAAAGTTGGACCCAAATAGAAACTGACAATTCCACCAGAAGCCTTTCAGGACCTGAAGCAACCTACCCTGCTGTCTGTAGCTTGATCATTGAAGAAAATATGATTACCACATCCACTGAACCCGAACAGGGGAGCTGCTGAAGACATTTGCACGGACCAGATCCTTGTTTACACTTTAAAACCATCCGTTTTATGTTTAGTTGCTCAACTGAATCCAAGACACGCACTTCCATAAAGGACATTAACACTTCCACTAAGCATTATCTTGTCTGCTGTTTTGCTGTACAGGATAATGACACAAAATTGTGCTAAATTGCTTAGTGCTTAGTGGAACTGCTCTAATTAGTTAAACTATTGTAATTGATTGTATTTTTCTGGTCAATATTAGAAGAAACCTGCTGTGACAACCCTACTATGTGATTATTACAATGATTAGACACAATGTCTTGGTACCGGAGTATACATATGGGAGCAAAACAGACCTGAGCTTCCTTGTTTGTACAAATTTCCTGCTAAGTTTGAATCCAGGTGTTGGTTGTGGCATGTTTTGGAGAGACCAAGAGACTATTGTGAAGACAGTTTGCCAAACAATGTCCAGATCTTAGTATTGGGTGTGGAGTTTCCTTGGTTTCCTCTCATAGATGACATTTTAAATTTTAAAGTGTCTCCCTGAATAAATAGAGAATAAATAAGCAAATCCTTCCCCTGAAATACGGGTTCCTGTCTCAGTTCAAAAGCATGAATATTAGTTTATTCAAAAATTTAAAGTGTCTGCCAGAATTGCCTTCTTTATGTCTCTGTTTTGCGGCTTTCCTCCACCTCTTGCCCACTCGTCGCTTCACCTGTTACCCTGAACAGGATTAAGTGGGAATAGAAGAAGGGCTAGTTACTGGTTTATTTGTGTACCACGGTTTCCCAACCCTGGTCATTTTAGATGCTTGGTTCCTTTATTACACCTTGCTTAATTAGCTCAATATCAAGCTCCACAATAGCTATCTAAAGTGCACAAGACTGGGTTGGGAAACACTGCTTTATGTTAAACACAACAAAGCTGCATTCAGGAATAAGAAGAGGAGCAGATATACACAAAAATGCATCAAATACTAATTATAAATCTTTATTAATTTGCTATTTTGCACTTACAGTTTTAGTCCTATGTTTAAAAACATGTTTCTGTTAAGCCGATTGTGGAAATGTCTACAAACTGTAACACAAGCGATCTTTGCGCGACGTAATTTGCAGCCATGTTTGTTCACTGTTGCAGTGCATATTCACATATTCCTTCACCTGATTGTCTGCGCTTCACTGTGGGGAAAGATTTGCATCTCTAACATTCAGGACATGAGGCTCAGAACTGTAGATTAAAAGCTGATACTGCTGGTCCTCACAGAGTGAATGAGTACATTTTATGCGCATAGGACCTTAAAAAGATAATAATGTATTTCACAGAAATATAACAAGTCACCAAGATCAAATATATCTTGTAAAAATTAAATAAGGTAAATCATGAACAAGTACCCCCATACCAGCCCAAACAGACGAGTCTGGAGCTGCTTCTTCTCTGGTTATGTTGGTTTTATTGTGGCTATACATGTCTCTCTTTGATTTGTCTCAGAAAGACATGTATGTCCAAAACATGCTGCAAATAAAACATGGATTCAAGGAGATGTTCAGTAGGGCTGTAATGCTACATAAAAATCACATCTCTGTACATTTTCTGTACGCTATAACAAAAACAAACATTGGAAAGTTCAGAACATCTCATTGGAACATCTCATTGGATTTTTCTTTTCAGTGAATAAAGTAGTATGATCCGGCATAGCCAGTGCACGGAAAGATAAATTATACAACAATATAACCACTAAAAATGGTCAGTGTTGGTGTTTAGACATTTTTAGCAACACATTTCAGAATAAAATGTGTTTAAATAACTTTAGTCTTGCTCTAATATTTAGACAACCCTGCTGTACCTGAATGTAGCAGAGTAGTTGTTCGGAAACTCGCCTCTCATCAACTGGGTTTCCCCCGACTTGCCTTTTTATAGGACGTTCAGAGTTTGGGCTCATTGGATGCTCAAAGTAGCAGAAACGGCCAGGGTAGAAACCAAGCAGCAGAAACCTTAATGTTCCCACAGAGCAGAGTTTAGTGATAGCTGGGAGTCCTCTCTGGGTTGTTCTGGTGTCACTTCTTTAAAAGTTCCCTACAGAACGTTGTATTGCGCCCCTCGTTCCGCACAGAAACATTTTGCACGTGTTCGGGTAGGAAACAACGCTGAATTTGTTCGATACATGCGTGCATTGAACCAACAGGGCTGTACTGAATGCTTCTGGTACGAAACCATTCAGAAGACATGCGCTGTTGATGTTGTTGGCCTTGCCTTCATGATTCAAACATCTGGGTCCAAAGTTACTGGGTTTGCTCTACAGAAAGAACTCTAATGTTGGAGAACAACAAACAGGCAAACAATTTCATCTATTTGTCTATTTCTGTAATCAAAACCAAACCCGTGTCTAGTGAATGGTTTGACTCATTAACTTATTAAATGCACTGCCACCACATAACTAGCAAAGCTCAGTTGGTGCTCTTTTCTTTTTAATCATCTCACAGACAGTAAAGTCGTCACCACTGTCACATTAGTAAAAATGCACAGAGAGTTTGGCAGGAGCACATAATCTGGAGATTGTTCTCCCCCATCCAAGACAATGTAAAGCAGTGATGATTGTGTTGTTTTTAATTTGAGAGCAACACTTATTATGCAAAATCCACTGTTTTATCCCTTAAATACGTTTTGTTGTGCACTTTGAGTCACTAGGAGAGCAGAAAATGTTAATGTAGTCTGTCCAGGAGATGCATATATATCTTTTTATTCATTTTGGGTCATATTTTTCAAGCTGTTCCATTTTCCCTGGTTTTTATAAAAAAAAAAATTAACAATTAAGTCACAGTATTTGCCACAGATCTGGTAAACAGTGTGATGGACTTCCAGCTCACTAGTATCGCCAATCCCCCATTTTCATTTCTCAAAGCAATTTTGTTTTCCTAGCTCAAGGATGCCGAACTTACAAGTGGACAAGTCATTGGTCTTTCATTACACCGTCCCACAGCATACTACAAAAATGTCCGAATGGGGTGGAGTGAAATGCTTTGCAACCTGGAGCCAGCCGGGTTGTAAAGTGCCTCCTTTAGATTTAAAGAGACAGCACCAAAACGAGTTGCTCTCAGAATTAAACCGCAGTAATTACAAAAGAGATGCTCTGATTGGCTTTAAAATACCACCTGATGAAAGAAATCAGACTGTATCTATTTGAGCTGTTGCTACTATAATCTAACCTGTAGGCAAGGAAGATCCATACATTTGTCTTCTGTCCCCTTTATGCAGATACCCCTGAATAAGATCCTACACAAATGCTGTGTTAGTTACATAAAAAGTAAAGAAAGACAACCTTTGTGTGATTTAATATCAATATACAACATTTGTTCTGTGAATGTCATTTTGGAGAACATGAGTAAACAAACAGTATGACGCACTTTTCCTTTGGTTAAACAAGGAAATGACAGCATAACGTTGTGTGGATTGGGACGTAATTTTCGTATCTTCTGGATGTGTGTCTGCTTTAACACAAGTTATTCAAAAATTTTGGTCATTAGCAGGGTGTCTGTAGAACTGAATGCAGAGAAGACAATTCAGCCGTTTTATTCAGTTGTGTTGCACCAGGGGCACAGTTCGCAGGAGACTCTCAAGGCCTGGATTTTACCACGCCTGGCTTAGATCAAAGCATATTGTTGTTAAGATGTCAAAACCTGTATCTAAATCCATTTATGAATTTGTTCCAAGACTTCCAAAAAGGGTTTTCAGAGACACCAACCATTTATTCTGACGGAGTTTGAGTCTATTTGCAAAGAATGGCCCAAAATCTCTGTCTCCATATGTAAAAAGCTAGTAGAGGCATACCCAAAGGACTCTGAAAACAAATGTTCAACACACTTTTCAGATTATTTGTAGAAAATGATAAAAAAAAAATGCATCCTTCTCCTACTACTTCAGTATAATGCCATACTTTGGGTTGTTCTGTCACATAAAATCCCAGTATTTCAATAGGCATTGAAGTTTGTGGCTGTGTAGTGTCATATAATTTAATAAATACTTTTTGTAAGCCACTGTAGTTTCCAACTCTACCACTCTAAAATCCCTTAACATAAAGCACCAAAGCCTGAGTTAAAAATCATCACTGTTTTAGAGAGGATCCGTCTATGCCTCCCTCCTCTGTGATTTGTTTGATTTTCTGCTACTTTCTTCTCAGCGTGGTGCATCTGCAGATTGATAGATGATAGGTGAATCTAGTCAAAGCTGTCTGGAGACTCTCAGAGTTGGTTTCTGTCTGTATCCTCAGACTTCATTTCTCTGTTTTTCCTCCTTGAATAAAACCGCACCACTCAAAATGTCATCCTCTCATCGCAGTGCAAGAAAAAGCTGACAAAATGGATCGCTCAGATGTTTGGAGAAACGGTGTTGGAACATTTTAGTGGTATTTCAGGGGTTACAGTTGGCTAAATCTAGGGCATTTTAATTGACTCTGAGGCCATTTTGGACCAATATTGCATCATAACTTGCAGGGGAAAAAAACACGTTCTTATACCTTCGTAAAGAAATTTCCACAAGCATTGTAGTTCTATCCCTTCATGTCTGAATTAATCAATGAGAGAAGATATAATGGAGTTATATTATGAAGGAGTGAATTCATGCCAGGGCTAAATGGACACGCTGCTTTGTTTGGCCGAGCCGAGGTTCTCAGCAGGAATGACAAGGCCCTTAACTCCAATCGAGATAGATGGAAATTGTTCAATATTCGGAATGGATCGCGGCCTTTTGCCAGGAGCAGAATTGGATGTGGATCCCAGCCAGTAAAAAGTTGGACAGAGGTCCAGCAAATCTAAACTCCCGCAAAGCCTCTGCAGCCGGAAATACAAAACCGTGTTTGGATGTTGTAATGGCTTATCTATGATTTCTGATTCTGATTCTGACCTCACCGATGAACAAGCATGAGATGATTCACGTTTTCTTATGGCAATTAATCTCAGCTGCAGCAGTTGCATTCTGGCAAATGTTTTGTTGTTAAGGATGTCTTTTAGTCTGGGAGATTATCTGAGTTTATACGGAAATATCTTATCAATAAGTTTTTTTTGGAGCTATGAACAGGATTCCTTTGCAGTCTGGAAAAATCCGGAGAAGTAGGGAATTTAATTTCTTTATTTCCCATTTCCAGATAAGTATACAAATAAGAATACAATTATAGAAAAATATTTGTGTTTCTAGAATTTATTTCCTATCCCACTGTCCAAATATTGTCCTCCCTCCCTTCCATCCTTCCTTTTTTGTTTCCTTATCTCCTTCTGTCTTGTATATCTTGTGTCCATCCTTCCTCCTTCTCTCCTTACCTCCTTCATTGCATTCCTTTTTTTCCCCCCTTGTATGCTTCCACATAATTTTTTGCAAAACTGTACGTTACCGAGAAGGGATCGTGACGTTTTCATCAGACTTTAATTTTGCCTAATCACTGTTGAAACGTTTCCTGTGGCGTTCAGGCTTCTCCGTGTCTCTGTCCCTCTCTCCAGCTTTCTTTGTTGTAGGCTTGTGCCTTTTCTTTCTCTCTCTGTCAGCGTCTGTCTCTTACTGAGCTCATCTTGCCAAGCGTGACCCAGCAGCGCACTCATCATGCACGGACCATAAACCTCAGCAGCATAATAAGTTAAAGCTGCAGGGATCCCAGCTGCACGCTTCAGTCTGAGCCTCACGACTTCACCCACCGCGGAGGCTTTCCGCCGTCCATAATAGACGGCGCGCTAAATGACAACAAAGTAGAGCAACATATTTCAGCAAACGATGGCGCTCTGATGACTTGTTAGCTGGAGCGGCGAGCTGGTTGTGTCACTGGATCTGACTTAATTAGATCCGAGGAAGTCGGTGAGTGAATCAGCTACCCGCAGGGCTGTAAAGTCACAGTGCGTTTAATCGCCTTCCAATATAACAACATTAAAGAGTCGCTGTGGGTTCAGCGGCTGAGAAACAAGCGGCCAAACGACAAAAATCTGAAGCACAAATGACACTTTAAGCTGCCAAAAAACTCAAATTTATTGTTCAGTCACTGTTTGTGCTGAAAGGATTTTAATTTAAACACATTTAAT
Organism: Fundulus heteroclitus; assembly: GCF_011125445.2. Classification (NCBI taxonomy): domain Eukaryota; kingdom Metazoa; phylum Chordata; class Actinopteri; order Cyprinodontiformes; family Fundulidae; genus Fundulus; species Fundulus heteroclitus. The sequence goes on along the minus strand of NC_046366.1, from coordinate 32,429,558 downwards.
GTGTTTCTACTTAAAGGAACTTAAAGAAGCCTTTCATTATTTGCTCAAAAGCATACTTTAGAGTCTCATAATTTAAGTTTTACTTGCTTGATTTAAACAAATGTGTGTAAAACAATATGATGCATGTTGGAGAGAAAGGCATAAATAAATGCTGTAAAAATATAACATTTTAAAAGGAGGACAATTTGGTGGTAATTAATGTAGTGGTGCATTGTTTCTGACTGAGAGACTCAAATTTGTCTTACTTAAATCAACTCCATGATGGCTATATGGCAGTCATTGCACTCTTTAATAGTTTAATGCATTCAATTAATACATATTTGGGAAATGGTGACTGAAATATGTCAGTAGACACTTAATTCTAGAGCGTGAGTAAACTAATGTTTGTGGTATAGATGAAACAACCTAAAGTGGCACACATAACTATACATTTTCATCCAGAGTTAATACCGTGTAGAAATGCCGTTTAAAGGGGACATACCACACAAAATCCACTTTTATAGCCCTTAAATATATTTTGTTGTGTCCTTGAACTCTCTAGGACTGCAAAAAATGTTTATGCAGTCTTTTCAGGAGCTGCATAGATATATTTATATTCGGTTTGGGTCATATTTGTCAAGCCGTTCAGTTTTCGTTGTTTTCTATTACGTTCAAAGCTTGGGGTACTGTTTCTCTGTGGTGAACGTCTCCATAACTTTCTCCCAGACCTGTCTGCTCTGTTTCTTGGTCTGGATGATGCTGTTTCTTCTCTAAACAAAACACATTTTAGGCCTTCATACAGCTGGTTTTTATTCTGTTAAGTAAGTACTTGACCTGTAAAGGCGGTTTGTGCACATGCTTTTATTTAGGGTTATCAAAAAAAAATATATATATACTTTTTAAATTTGTATTCATGAAAATGTAAAAAAAAAACATCATTCCCTTCCCTTCCAGTTTAGAGTTATGCACTCCTTTGTGTTGTTTTATCACATAAAATCCAAATAAGATTGACATTTGTAGTAGTAATGTGACAAAATCTCAAATGTTCAAGTCAAGACAGGCTGAGGATTATTTATAATGATCGCCGGGGTGTGTAGGGTTGTAGCAGTAGTATGGGCGCCCCATAAGCAAAGGCTGCAGTCCTCGACAAAGCCGCTCTGAGTTTGTTTCCCAACCTTGAGACCTTTGCTGCGTGTCCTCTCTCCCTATTTCCCGACGGATTACTGTCAATAAAGGCCACAAAAACACATCACATAATAATCCTGGTATTTAGGAATCCTTGTAACTACTACACAGCGGGAATGAAACGTTGTGTTAAATGCTTAAATGGCTTAACTAAGAAGCAAAATTATATAAACAACTGTTCCAGGAGCCAAATTTGTGCTTTAGGAACAGAAGTTAAGCTTAAAAAAAAGAAACACATCCTACTGAGACGTCGGTACTGCTGCTTTAATATCAAAGGAATTTTTTTTTTCTTTGCAAAGCTGACAGTGTATAAATGATGCAAAATGAAGCAATGCAGCCACAGAGGTGCGCAGATCTCCTCTGAATAACAATAAAAGCATCGTTAAAGTTTTCCGTCCTTTTTTTTTCTTCACCTTGGAGCTGACTACCCTCCTCATCTCTGGGTCTCCAGCAACAGCCTCTGAAGGCTCATTTCGTTCTGGTTTGCTTCATATTCGTCTTGAGTCCTGCAGCGGTCTGCATGTTGAACAATTTGGTTTGTTCTCTGAATGAAATTAATGTTACTGTGTTTAAGAACTCTTATTTTTCTTCTTTTCTTTGCCTCCCTCAGAAATCTTTGGCATTTTCAAATGTTTGCTTCCTTACTTCTCGACGCGTGTTTTCCAACGATGTTTTGTTTTTGTGTGCTGTCACCTAAGACTTCTTAACATTTCTACCTTTAAATAAACAACAACAGAGCGACCATGATTTAAAAAGAGAAAACTCGTGGCTTTGAGTTCCTCAGTTTCATTCAAACCGAAGATTAACAATTGAAATTTTTTTCTCTCTCTGTCCCTCAAAGCGGAGCTCCGCCGTGCCTCAATCAACGCCGCGTATTAGTGCAACAATGTGAGGCAAAATGATTGGCTTTAGTGGATGAGCAGCAAAAGCTCTGATTCAATCTGTGGTGAGTCATGTGAAAACTGAATGCTGCGCTGCTGTATGGTGAAAAGCTTTCGGACCCAGAGGAGTTTCTGCCATTTCAAAGCTATAACCAAAAGCAAATCCACAAACCGCGACTCCCTGAAACCAATAAGTGTTCCTTCAGCTATTCGCTCCTCCGAGAGCCCACCTATAGAACATCGCTCACTTAATAATCATCCTCGCCAAGTTCCCCCCCACACACACATTTGATTTGTTTTAGCGCTGCGACAGAGCCGGGGGCAAGGTCTGACTAAAGCTGTTTATCAGAGAGACTTAAAAGGGGCCTAAAACACGTCTGGAGAGGTTTGGTGTTCTTGTTTTTTTACTCATGAGCTCTTAGCACCTTGCTATCTTGAGTTACTTGAAAATTGGATCCATTTTTAGACTATTTAAAAGAAAAAGATCCATCTCATCTCTGCAGTTGGTCATGAGACGGTTGATTAAGTTCGTTTAATCTGCAAAAAATCTAAAATATGAAGGGAAAGAAACTCAAACCGCCCTCTGTCCTGTTACATTTAAAAAAGTAAAAATGTCCATTTTCAAATCCTGCGGTTTAGGCAAACTACTTAAAATGTTCAGCCCTGTGAGTGAACAGCAGTTTGATGCAGAGAGACACAAAGCCCCTGAAAATTGCACCCAGCTGTTGGGTTCAGTGGTTTAACATAAAGCAGGAGTTCAGTGAATGCTGTCACAGGATATTTACATTTGAAAATTGTTTAGCTGTCGAAAGCTGCTGATGGCTTGTAAATTGCCAGTCGCTTCATGTCGTATTGTGTTTGAATCCAGTGACACGTTTAAATGTGTATATGAATCATGAAATAGCTGTTTCAGTTGTTACAATTTGTACGTTTTCCTTGTTTTACAAACTCTGTACAAACAAAAGTTGAAATTGTTTAAATGCGTAATTTTCCTTTGGTATTAATAGTGTTTTTGAATTGAAATGAGTTTAATTAAATCTAGTCCAGGTGTATATAAACATATATGTTTTTAATATTTTTCCTGGCATAGAATTAAAGGTAAAATTACCTCTAACTAAATATAGTCCAGCTCAACCTAACTCATTCAAAATGAGTCAAATTCAAGCCAATTAAACTGTAGCATCAATTATAGTTAATCAAGTTGCCATTAAAGCTAATGTATATTTTTTAATGCAAACTAGTCTGTAAAAATCATTGATATGTTCGTGTAATTGGTGACCGTTCTGAAATAAGCTATCTCTCTAATATTTGTGAGTTTAAAAAACCCAGGCAAAGTCCAGATTTGGGGGATCTGACTGCTGTCTCTCTGAGGACCATAGCAAATCCTCATTACATTGTTATTTTTAGTATAAAAAAAAAAAAAACACTTGTAAAAACTTGCTCTCTTAAGGAGACACATTTGCTACGTGTCTGCAAAACATCATGACTCACCTTCCTGGCTGACGAGGACATCCTTGGCGTGCTAGTTATATTTTCACACAATATTGAGAGTAACATCAATTTGTCATACACTCAGTCAGGCTGATGACTGTTCAAAAGTGTAACTCCACATAATTAACACAACAAATAGATGCCAGGACTTTCTTGCATTTCATATGTACTGTATTTTTCACATTATAAGGCGGGCTTCAATTCTTAAATTTTCGAAAAATTTGATGGTTCGCCTTATATGTGATTAACTTTATGCTTACTGACTGATTTTATGTGGTACAATGCACTCAAAAAATCTTTTAAAATGTGTAATTATGACTTTGGTTAGCAAGAAAACCGCTCCGCTTAATGGATATTCAGAGCATTACGGTACACTGTGTCACTACCTGATAGGACCCCTGAGCTGTCTACAAGAGTGCCTAACTGTAATGTCTAAACTAGAAGTGCATTCATGTTAATACCCCGACGGTCTTAGGCGTACTTCATTCCGCCAAGGTCCGCGTGTACAGGTATGTAGAGAGCTACATTTTTACAACTTCTCAGCAGCAAGAAGTCTTCACATAAAACTGTTTTATTTGTGACACTGAGGTTGATACACGGAGCTGCTCCAAGCAGGCGTTCTCCAGGACGCAGCATCTCAGTCCCTCTCTGTTCTCACTGACAGGTGGGAGCCTGCTGGAAAAGCGACGACTCTAGGTGCTCAGCTAGCTAATCAAACGTTTTACCATCACTTCCGTCGCTTCGTCCCACTGGCAGAAAGTCTGGGAATTGTAGGAATTTGTCACGAGAAATGTAGACAACAGTACGCTTGACTATGAAGGTAAAATGTCCGCGGAGAGTCAATGTAGAGTCCACCAAGTTCACAGTACGTGCACAGTACGCTGAGTATGTGGGAGTCTTTAGGCAGCCCACAGTACGTGCTAGAAACAATAAACCTAGCGAGTTAATTCAATATAAATATATATATATATATATATATATATATATATATATATATATATATATATTGGCCTTATGTTAGAAACAGGGCAGTGTAGTCCAACTACTTTGTCCTCCTGACAGAGACGGATAGAGAGCTGTGGACGTGAAGGAGAGATATTACACACTTGGGAAGAATATTTAGTGGGCTTTATAATCCGGTGCACCTTATGGTCCGAAAAATACAGTGTATATATATATGTATATATATATATATATATATATATATATATATATATATATATATATATATATATATATATATATATATATATATATATATATATATATATAGGGTGTTCATGTGTAGGACGATGGACCTCATAGGGTATGGGGGGACACCATGCAGTGGTGGTCAAAGGTCAATATAAAGAGTTTGCAATAAGCACCCCTAATATTGTTTTTGACTACTTTAAGACGTGTGATGCAAGTGTTTCCACTTGGCTAGAAGAAACATTGCTTCATGAAAAAGATCCTTAGTCTCAAAATGACACTTCTCTTGGAAACCGTCCTTGCCATCCATGCCTAATATTTTCTAATGGTAATTAGATCAAGGGGAGATGTAGAATCACCTAAAAGAGGCCCATGAATCTACTGGAAGAAGTCTTTTGTCAGACAGGCGTTGTGAACTGCAGTGTTCTCCTGATGAAAACCTTGTACTGCACCAATGACGTCCCTTCATAAAGAGGGATCTCCTCTGCAACATCTCCAAGTCCAGCTGAGACCTCTCTTTCCCAAAGGACAGAGCTTCCAAATCTTGGTGAAGCCTCCTCCACTGTGTCGTGTAGAAAACATCTCCTTGTCATGCCAACAATGCAGGAAGTCATCAGGACTGTTAAAGAATTAATCCTTCTTCTGCTTTTCAGTATCCTGTGTTTGGTGCTCCCTGGCATAGCCCAAATGGACATGTTTGTAGCCTGCAAGAATACTTGGCCTTTAAAGATGCTTATTGTCCCTTCAGGTCTTCTCTTGTTGATTCTGTCTGTTGGTTGTTGGACTACCATCAGGATCGGTAAGGGTTTCACTCTCAGTTGAGGATCTGCCCGTATCCTCCAGCCCAGAGCATATGAAATTATTTTTAAGTCTACCACTAGACTTTTTCGTCCTATAACCCTCAGGATTTTCAAAGAAATGTCAGATGACTGTCTTACTGGGTCCAACCTTGGCAATGGAGGCGCCTTGTTAGAGGCCTTCCTTCTTCTGCACAACAATCCTGCCATTAAAAAACGACTGAGAGCCTTATTGTCTTTGCTATGTGAAGGGTTATGGCAATGTAAACGCTTAACAGAAAATGATATAAAGCCAACATAATGCTAACATTTAACTTCTTAAGGCTACAGTTTCAAACTGTTGATCCACTGATGAATGGTCTATTTAATGTATTTAATGATTTACCAGCTCATTCCTTTGGACTGTTGATCCTGTTGCTTCTTATTACATAATGAGTTATGGCCCACCAGGATGAAACAACAATGTTTGTCTGATCTTTAAATATTGATGATGAGTGTATCTATTGTTGGGAGGGGGGGGGTGTACTAACATTTTGTAAGTAGCTCTGGAAAATGCATTCAGCAGAAACTTTTGCAGTGTGAAGGGTAATGTCATTGTCCATTTATGGTTGGGATTAGTGTTTTCTTTTACGTCAACCTTACAAATCAATATAATGAAAAGAATAAACGATTTCAATACCCCTCCTATCTAATGTTCTCCTTTTATATTTATTCTGTGGAGGAAAAGTATATGAAACAACACCTTTTAAATTTCCAACTGAAATACATGTCTGCTGTAAGGTTTACAAATGGGTTTTAAGGTAGTTAATTTAGTTAAACATCAATTCTTGTCAGGAGTATTATGCTCACTTGGAGAAATAAAATGAGGAGGATGTAGTTTTTTGTGGCTTACCTGTGTTAAGATTATAGATGAAGTGACAAGAAAGAAATCAAAATGCATTGAAAATATTTTTCTCAAAGACCAAATTACTTAAAGGAAGTGAAAGATATATCAACAGGTGTAGACGTTATGGAAAAAAGTCAAAATAACAACAGTTAAGGTCAAAATGATGACAAAATTAGGTGCCATAATAAGAAAGAGTTTGAAAAAGTATCGACAATGAAGTCTAAATTACACTGGCACGAAGACGTGTAACAGCCATGGCTCATGTAAATTAGTTAACTTTACCTTTCAGAACAACACTCTTTTAGCATATTTCCCAAAAGACAAGTTTATTTGTATACCGTATTTTAGTTCTGTTTTGTATGTGTACTGTAATGGAAAAGAATCAGTAAAGCATGTGTGGAGAACTGAAACTGAAAGAATTAAAAATAAAATCAGATATATATAAATATATAAAATAGCACTATACGGTTGCTCTTAGTGATTGAAAAGTGCTTAAATAAATATATTGGAAATAAATACAGAAAAAACCTGAAGGTCAATTAAATTATAAAACGTGGTAAATATATTGAATATTTTTTCACAGCCATATAAACTTACATTAAAATTATTGCTCTTTTTAAAATTAATTGGTACATTTTAAGTGCTTTACACTATCAGTAACACATATTTAGTGTAAAGCTCAACTTAAACATGTAAAACAAAAAATAGCAATAATAATAAATTAAAGCTTATTGCCACTGACAGGGAATCTCTTTATGGGGAAAAAATCTACCAAAAACAGGCAATTTCTGAGGTAACAGCAGGGAGCAGCATTACCATTTTATGTTCAATACCAAAGTTTAACTTGGCAGTGGTTACAACTAACTTGTTTCTGTCATATTCGATGCTGGAAGAACTTTAAACTGAAATGCTTGCTAACTCGATATGCTTGCGTTTATTTGACGTTGACACGCGTTTTTTTTGTTGTTTCTTTCTCGCGTGCATATAGTGAATGACAGGGAAAAACAGGCAAAAACACATGGATACTTTGAAACGCGAAGCGACTTTACCGACGGCGTCGATGCAGACCCCCCCCGCTCCGCTCCGCACAAAACTTGTTCTGGCCGCTAACTCACCGCCTCGCCTAAACAAATTCCTGCGGGAAACACCGCCTTCCGCATGTCGGCTTTGTTTTTTTCCGGCCAGCACCTTTCTTCCTCTGAATCTGAGGCTGGGCTGACAGCGAGGTTATTGGCGCATTATCGCCACCTACTGTTCTGATTCAAACACCTACACCGCAGCAACAGACCTTCACAAAATAAAAGCATGTGAGCAACATGCGTTAATGCGCGTTAAAGAAAATATCGCCGTTAATAGTCTAATGAGTTAACGCGAAATTAACGCGTTAACTTGCCCAGCCCTAATATATATATATATATTAGACTTAGACTTACACTTAGACTTTCTTTATTGTCATTTTGTATACACAGAGTGCATACAGAACGAAATTTCGTTTTCACACAGCTCAGAAAGATTGCAGTAACTCTACAGGATACCTTGCAGTGAATTACAGTACAGGATAAAGTGCAGTGATCAATCGCAGTCACTTACAGGATAAATTTCAATTTACTTCCGGATAAAGTGCAGCAGTGAACAGTAGGCAGTTAAAATGTAAACAATGTAAACCAAATGTAGACAAATATGCAGTAGGGTGCAGCAGTGATTTGAAAGTAGACAGTTGCATTGTACACAGTTTTGCAGTACGTTTCCGGTTAAGGTGCAGCATCAATTTTGCAGGATACAATACAATGTGCAAATGTGCAAATCAGCGAATCTGGTGTGGTACACTTTTGTACTTCAGCAGTTCAACAGTCTGATGGCAGCAGGGAAAAAGCTTTTGCAGAACCTAGTGGACCTGCAGCGGATGCTGCGGAACCGCTTTCCAGAGGGCAGCAGGGAGAATAGTCTATGGTGGGGGTGTGAGGGGTCCCTGATGATGTTACGGGCTCGGGACACACATCGCTGCGATGAAATGTCTTTAATGGAGGGAAGAGGAGCCCCGATGATCCCTTCTGCTGTCCTCACCACTCTCCTCACGTTCTTCCAGTCGGAGGCACTGCAGCCTCCACACCACACAGAGAGACAGCTGGTCAGAATACTCTCTATGGTGCTTCTGTAGAAGGTCGTGAGGATGGGCGGGGGCAGGCGGGCTCTCCTCATCCTCCGCAGAAAGTACAGTCGCTTCTGTGCCCTCTTCACCAGTGACGTGGTGTTCACAGTCCAGGTGAAGTTATCCGTGATGTGCACCCCCAGGAACTTGGTGCTGCTGACCACCTCCACAGCTGAGCTGTTGATGAGCAGTGGAGCATGGTGAGGCCGGTTTTTCCTGAAGTCGACGATGAGCTCCTTCGTCTTCTCCACGTTCAGGATCAGGCTGTTGTCTCTGCACCAGCCCACCAGCTGCTCCACCTCCCCTCTGTAGTCCTGGTCGTTGTCGTCTCTGATCAGGCCCACCACCGTTGTGTCGTCTGCAAACTTCACGATGTGATTGGTGGTGAACCTGGGGACGCAGTCGTGTGTCATCAGGGTGAACAGCAGGGGGCTCAGGACGCAGCCCTGAGGGGAGCCCGTGCTGAGGGTGATGACATCAGAGGTGTTCTGTCCGACCCGGACTGACTGAGGTCTGTTGGTGAGGAAGTCTAGCAGCCAGTTTCGTAGGGGTGTGTTGAAGCCCAGATGTTCCAGTTTTCCCACCAGATGTTGTGGGATGATGGTGTTGAACGCTGAACTGAAGTCCAGGAACAGCATCCGCACGTGCGTGTTCTTCTCCTCCAGGTGTGCCAGGCTCAGGTGAAGAGCAGAGGAGATGGCGTCCTCAGTGGAGCGGTTCCGTCGGTAGGCAAACTGGAACGGGTCGAGTGTTGAGGGGAGACTGGAGACGATGTGTTCCTTTACCAGCCTTTCAAAGCACTTCATCATGATGGGAGTCAGTGCAACAGGCCGGTAGTCGTTGAAACAGGTGACTTGAGGTTTCTTTGGCACCGGAATGATGGAGGCAGACTTGAAGCATGCTGGCACTGTGGCTTGGTCCAGCGAGGTGTTAAAAATGTCTGTGAGGACACCAGCCAGCTGACCTGCACACTCCTTGAGCACCCGCCCAGGTATGTTGTCGGGGCCTGGGGCCTTTCGCGGGTTGACTCTCCTCAGAGTCTTCCACACGTCGGCGGTGTCAAGGCAGAGGACCTCCTCTTCCTGATGGGGAACAGCTTTCACTGCTGGAGTGCTGTTTAGTGCCTCGAACCTCCCAAAGACTATTAGGTAGCACTTCCCTGTTTGGTAAACAATAGACCAGATAACACTAATGTCTATTTAGTCTTATAATTATTTTATTTTAATTGCATAACCTTAATGTGCCACTTAGTACTTTAATTTACTTGTCAGTTGTTTGACGATACAGATACATTTCACTTCTTAGAGACAACTATCATTTTATGCCACAATTAACGAACAAACAAACATGGATCTTGCACAGGCCAAATTTATTTTACAGTGAAACTACGGACCTGGGTATTCAGCAGCAGCTTTGTACAATTCCTGTTTTTCTGGTTATTTTTGCATAACATTTTGTTCAGTGATCTGCTCTGTAAATCTCTGTCTGGTTCCACCGTGTAATCCGCCACATTTGTCTCCAATGTCTTTACAACTAAATGGCGGACTAATGGAGGGAGGAGCACTGGTTTGTTTCATTAACTGGCTGTTTATTAGCTGACGAGCTGTCGGCTGATTCATATTTTCCTGCGTTGACTTGTGAGAGTATCAACCAGGCCAGCCAGGTTGATACTCTCCGTACGGCACATTATTAATCAGGGACCTCTCCATTTGAATCCGTTTGGGGAAAGGGGAAACTCTCCAAGCTGATGGGCAAAGCGACGCCTAGAGCCCGCCTACCAAAGCTTGGTTTTAGCCAATGACGGTATCAAATTAAAACAAGGTCATGAGAAACCACATGAAGGTAAGCTAGTGAAGGCGCTTCTTGTTCTTCTTTCAAAGATGAAATTGTGGATTCTTACAAAACAGATGTGATAGCAGCAGCTATGCGTGTATCTTCCTGTGCTGCCATGTTTTTGTTGCTTCAGCTGTGGATTCAGCTGCTCTTGCTTTTTCACAACTGGTATGTCCCGCCTTAAACAATAATACTGCAATGTGATTGGCCCGAATCGTTTTTGGTTCGGACACAAACGGTTGAAGCCGGAGCGGCACAAGAAGGATTCTCGAATGTTTGTAAACGCACAAATACCACGTCCGTCAAACTATTATCAACGTTAGCTTGTTCTGGAGGTCTATTCACAGTTGCAGAGACAGGAGCTAACTTTTTACCTTTTTACGTTGCTCTCAAACGTACGTTTTGTACTGTTAGCTTAGCATGTAGAAATGTTAAGCATGTTTTTGACCGCCTGCCCTTTTAAAGTAAAGTTGCTCCGAACAACACTTTCATATTGTCTTCTCGCTGAAAAGGTTTTGCGATTTCCTGGCTGTACTCGACATGTTGCGGTTTAAAACATCCAGCAGCGGATAATTGTTGAGATGATTGGCTGCAGGGAGTGGAGGGAGGCTCTGCTGTTGCAGCGGTGTGGTCGGAAGAGGTGCGACTATTTGAGGAAACGTGAACGGGTCAGTTCATATCGATTTTGATGCAAATCCGTATCTTTGAACAATTAAAACATTTTTTAGTATCGATTACATCGAGGTATCGATTATGCTGTCAACCCTCGCTGCAGGGCAACAGTGCTACTGATGGCACCACTGTGCCGCCCCTTTACCACAAACCTTCTGTTGCAGCCTGGATCAGCTGGGGATCACACTACATGTGCTACAGAATCAGAAAGACTGCTGGATAACAATGTCACACTTCATAGAAATTAGAGAGATGCATGACTTATTTCTGCACTGAATAAACGTAAGGCTTTTAACAGATATGTACAGGGAATGACAGCACATTTGTTACCACCTATGTTTTAGAAGCAGGATAGTTTAAAAGCTCTTTTACCTGCCAAAAAAACCGCATTACTCCCAAGTTTCATTACTTGTCATCATCTTAACTAAAACTCTGAGAGATTCATCAGTCTTCCTGGAGGTTTTTATCTCCCCTCCTAGCAGCTTCGGCGCCACTGGAGTGTGTGCTGTAATCATAGCCTAATGACAGATTATCTCTCGAATACTAAATGACTTTAATCCTGTTTTAATGACAGATAATACCACCACACTCCAACTGCGCGCGCGTGTGTGTTTTGCATGCCGATTTGCATTTTCGCCCCTTTTCCCCGGCTGCATAAACGTTTGTGACTCACTGGTCTGAGTGATTCATTGTGCTCACAGTAAAGCAATAAAATGAAAAGTTTGTCGTGAGTTTAGCCCGAGAATGGATCAGACGCACGGCCGTCCTGTCCTGACTGGGACTGTCATGGCGTAACGATGATAGATTTTAGTCAGTCTTCGTCCAGTTGTGCTGCAATCAAACTCCAAATTGGTGCCGATGTCGTCATCGCTTTGCAGCTAATGACCGACAGCGTGTCTAAGGCTGGGTCCGGTCCGGTCATCTACATGCTCACTGTGGCACCACAGACTTTTATTATTCAGCTGCTTCAGGCTGCAGGGACCTAATATGAGTTGCAGTAAATTATTGAGATGTTGGAGGCTGAATGGCAAAGTCAGAGGTGTTATTACTCACCCACTGACGGCTGTTGGGTGCCTTTAGAAAGAGTTGGTTATTTAAGCTGCAGAGGCTCCTGGGGAATATTAGGACGGCTTGATTAAATCTCCCCGCTCCTGAAGTATCCCTCATCTGTTCCGAGATTAATCTGGTGAATGCTGAGGGTGGAAAGTGTAAATCCGAACTCATTTTGAGTGTTGCAGAGCCCCATCCTGTGGGAATTTATGGCTTTTTGGTACATTGGCTGAGGGGAACAATACCACAGCTATTTCCTGTTAATATGTGTTGAAGTTTCCTTTAGAACCCCTGGGCTGTTTATGATTCACGAGAGGACAGCGTGAAGGAAAAGGAAAGTACCTGAGGATAAATCCACTTTGTATTTTTCTTTTAGCGTAATGTATAGGAATGGGAAGAGGCAAAAGAAGAGTCATCAGTGGGATCTGGTGAGGTCAAGGTTGCAGGCCAAATTGGAAGTCATCCAACATGAAGGTGGCTTCACTAAGTCAGCATCTACAAGACTACCGTCCATTCACGAAACGTTCGCATCGCCTGGACTGGAGTGTCTATTCAGAATGAGTCTGGCGCCCAGCAAAACAACGGAGGCATTTATCAAACGCAGCCGCTGTCGTCGAAGATGAGTTGCCGTTGCTTCAGATATCAGCTTTCATGTGTGCAGGTCATCGCGCTTCATCACCGCGGGTTGACGGCGGTCTCAAACCTTAAATGGATGTTGCTCTGGTAGCTTTATTCGCAGGGGCCCGTGTATTAGTTATATGACTGTTATAATTTGGGGACATTAAACGTACCGACTGAAACAGCATTAGTCACCAAGGACGCCGTGCTGTTTTATTCTCCATTACAGGAGAGATTAATCTCTGATGGATCGCGACGCACTCAAACATAATAAGTTATTCCAGTGAATGGAACACGATCGCTCTGAATAAAACAATGCAAACAAATTAAAATAGAATGAAATATTTTATGGGGGATGAAGGGGGGGGGGGTAAACTTGTGCAATGAGCGTATCAAGCTGAGTTAATCTCTTAATGCTTATAGATCTTAATAGATCTTACATGCGCCCAGAGAGAGAGACAGTGAAACACTCACAACCCGTCATCCTGCTGGGATATCGTTTGGTCCACACGAAGAGCAACGTTGGGTATGTAAACGATTCGATTTACAGGAAGCTGGCAAGTCTAGAACGAGCGTGTTTTATCAGGCGGTAACCAGAGCACCCAACAGTTGGTCAAAGCCGTGAGTTGAGGTCTCCAGAGAATGCCGTGTAGATGAACCAGACTGAACGATCAGCACTTAATGCAGTTGAAAGGGTCACACTGGGACTGTGCATGAGGTCAGGCTGTTATAGCGTAAATAGGCTGGTATGAGAGGCAGGCTCTGTACAACAGGAAATGACGCGTCTGTGTGTGTCGCTCAGCCATAGTGACCGAAGAGTTCCCGTGAGCCGCAGATTGCAGAAAATTGCATTGTTTCATTAATTTCTAGAGAGTCTCTATATCTCTTGATATTGTTGGATTATTGATTCGTTTTTAAAAGTTTTAACTTGACAGGAGTGACACCTTATTCGGGGCTTGCCACAGCAGGTTATTACAACTTGGACATTTCTGTATTCCAGTATTTTAGTGGATAAAAAAGTTGAGACTTTCTTCAAATATTTAATTTAACCATCCATTTTCTGACCTGCTTAATCCCTCATGGGGGTTGCTGGTGCCTATCTCCAGCGTTCACTGGGCGAGAGGCAGGGTACACCCTGGACAGGGTGGCGACCTGGACAGGTCGCCAGTCTGTCACAGGGCAACACAGAGACAGACAGGACAAACAACCATTCTCACACACTCACACCTAAGGAGAATTTAGAGAGGCCAATTAACCTAACATTCACTTTTTTGGACTGTGGGAGGAAGTCAGAGTACCTGGAGAGAACCCACGCATGCACAGGGAGAACATGCAAACTCCATATAGAAAGGCCCAGGGTTGGATTTGAACCCAGAACCCTCTTGCTGCAAGGCAACAGTGCTACCCACTGCACCACTGTTCAGCCCATTTCATTTAGCTACTTATGTTTATATTTTAAGTAATAGAAATGCATGGGAAATCAGGTGGAAAAATCAACATTTTATTGCTAATAATGCGATAACATAGTGTTTACTTGAACATTTGTAGCAAAGGAAGCATCTGCAGCTAAAATCCAGAGTTAGCTTTCTTTGTAGTGAAAACAGTCACAGAGAAAAAAGTGCACAAAGTGTCTCTCGCATGTTGCACAGAGCCAATATTGATCCGAGTGTGACGTTCGATTCAGCGTTTAATTATTAAGTTTGTGTAGCCTAGAATATAAAAAAAACCCCAACAACCATAGATTCTGCTTTTCTTGCAGGGTTTGAGCAGCTGGTGCGTCTTCATCACTTTACATGCTGGCCCAAGCTTTATGGCGTCCCTCCTCCCACACATGCAGATAGACGCTGACAACACTATGATTTTTCTGTTGTGTAATTTTCACGAACCGAGTGACCACAGCTCTCCAGCGCCTGCTAATGAGGAGAGGTAAAGCGAGTCGGTTTGTGTAGCGGGGAAGGACAGAACTGAGCCAGTGGTCATTAAAATCAGAGGGAATCTTAACAGAACAAGGCAGCGTAAAGTTTGAGCCGAGCACTGAAGTGAAACCGAGCAGGACCAGGGGAAGAAGAATGGACATGAACCAGAGTAATGTAAAGTATTAAAGCCTAAACCTCAGGGGTGAGAGTCTACAGGCTGTTTGCTTGTATTGCTCCCCTCTGTGTTGCTCACAGATCCAGTGACATTTTCCTCTGCCAAGTCCTCGCCGCAGCCACCATTTGCTCTTAAGATGCACTGCCTCACATCCTGGAGATGATTCGCTTTAATGAGATGAAGGAGGAGGATGACAGTGGATAGCAGGTATGATGAAGACGAGCAGAAAGAGGCTGTGGATAAGTGAAGAGGAACCAGGTGGGGGAAGAGGATTAGGCTGAGGCGAGGGGGAAGAAGAGGAAAATGGGAAGATAAGAAACCGTGTCTGGCTAATAGTTCCCCGTGTCTTTCTTCCCTCCTGTAACATTCTACAATTTCACCTCGGCTGCCTTTTAAGGGAGCATGAATTTGTACGTTCCTGTTCACCGTTTAGTTTTTGCAGGGCTACGAGAGAAGCAGGAGTTTCGCATAGCGGCAGTGCTATGAATATCAACGTCCAAGGAGACGAGTGGATGTTTGAGAGAAACTATTACTTCAAGTGGAGTGAACTCCGATGTTCTTGTCAGTGTCACACTGCAAAAACAGAACTAAAAATAAGTTAAATTTCCGTGAAATGAGTGTATATGTCCTTGATTTGAGCAGGTAGATAGGACTATTTGGCAATGGAATAAGATTTTTCCACTTAAAATAGGAACAATTCATCTCCATAATCTTATTTCAAGTGCAGAATGTCTAATTATCTTATTTTAGGGTTAAAGATACTCATTCCATTGGCAGATAATCTTATTTACTGGCTCAAATCAAGGACAAATAGACTAACTTTGAGAACATTTCACTTGTTTTTAGATCCGTTTTTGCAGTGGCACAAATAGGTGTTACGTTTTCTCTGATGCAAAAATAAACGAGTGTCTTAATTTCTTTTCACATGCACAAAGGTAAACCCAGTCATTTTCAGACTGCAGGACATGAAGATGACTCATGCATCAATATTCAGCTCCCTTTATCCAAGATTAAGATCACATCCTTGCAGGATTTTGGGGAGAATTGTGAACGCAAATTAAAATGTAAAACCGACGTGCATTTGTATTCAGCTCCCTTTACCTAGATGCCCCCAAATAAACTCCAGTTGCTTTCAGATAGCAAATACAGGCAGCCTTGTGTGTAATTTAATCCCAGTCCAACTGCAGCTGCGCCGCGAAGGCCTCAGAGGCTGATTAGAGGACACGAGTGCAACAAACAGCATCACCAGGAGCAGACAGGTCAGGGAGAAAGCTGCGGAGGAGTTTAAACCAGGATTAGATTACAGAAGCTTTGAAAGTCTCAGAGACCACTGTTCAATCTTTCATCCAACTGTAAACCTACAACGGCATGGCCTCCCACTCTAAATGACTGGCCCAGGAAGGACGCTGCTAACCAGAGGAGAAGCCAAGGGGCCCATTAACTCTGGAGGAGCTGCAGAGATCCATCACTTAGTTGAGGGGGGGTGTTGACAGCTCAGCTATTATTTTTGCACTCCACGTTTCTGACCTCAGCGGAGGACGTGTAGGGTGCACAGCGCGTGGAAGAGAAAAGGTACTCTGGTCAGACAAGACCAGCACTGGTCTCATCAACTTTGTCCTGCACTATAAATAACCCTTAACTCCACATTCCCACAGTGAAGCATGGGGGTGGCAGCATCGTGCTATGGGATGCTTTTCTTGACCAGCAACGGGGGATGCTGATCAGAGTTGACGGATGGAAGCTAAAAATTAGGCAAGTTTATTTATATACCTTGACAAGGGCGGTCTCTGTACTGTGGTGAGCACGGAAACCTGACTGGAAAACAGTGGTTGTTGTTAAGAAGGTGTTTGGGGGGAGTGGTGGCCTAGTGGTTAGAGCAGCACGCTTGCACTCCGAGAAGGATGCAAGTACGCGGTTCAATCCCTACTGCCTGCACTCTGGGTCCCTGAGCAAGACCCTTAACCCCCGATTGCTCCCCAGGCACCGCACAGTGGCATTGTGAGAGCAATAAAGTTCAATTATTATTATTATTATTATCAATTGTTGAAACACTGCTTTTTAATAAATCTTACTGATAAAGGGGCAGTTTGAGATGGGGCTGTAGTTCTACAGTAGGAATTTGTCTAAATTGTCCTTTATAACAGTGGTTTGATATTGCTGTTTTTGGGGACTGGGGGAAAACACCTGACAGACGGGAGGTGTTCATTATCTGAGTCAAATCAGACGTTATGACAGGCAAAACTTTCCTAAAGAAAGATGTGGGTAGAACATGAAGGCAGCGGGAGGAGGAACTTAGCTGGTGAACGATTTCCTCTAAGCTTTTGTAGATTATTCGGCTAAATTGGAACATTTTGTCATGATAAGTTCTAGTTGGAGACAGCTTTGGTTCGGAACTTTATATGGATGTAGAGTCTGATCCTCTAGTCGTTTTGGATTTTTCTCAGTAAAGAAGTTGGCAAATTCATTGCAGGCTCTGGTTGGAGTGAAGTCCAGAAGCCACAGACAACACCACCCTGGAGAAAACCTGCTGCAAAGTCCTTGGAGCTGGGACAAAGGGCCAGCTTCCAGCAGGATAAGAACCCTAAACATACAGCCGGGTGCAGACATGTTGATGTGTTCGAATGGGAAAATCACCTTCCCGATTTCAGTCTGTGGGAAGACTCCAATATATCCAGGTTGGGGGGGGATCCAGCTGAGGTGGCATTTGTTCTGAATGGACGCCTCCCCCGGGAGGTGCTCCAGCTCTGTCCCACCGGGCCCAGGGGTCCAGGACACTCTGTAGAGACTGTTCCCTGGCTATCCTGGGAACGGCCTTCTCCCAGAGGAGCTGCAGGAGGTGGAGGAGGTTACTGGAGAAAGGGAAGTCTGGCTGTCTCTGCTGAGTCTGCTGCCCCCGTGACCCGGTACCGGACAAGCAGAAGACTGTGTCAACAGACGCTCTGCAAAGCTGCTTTAGAGACATACCCCAGAGAACATGAAACTGTAAATGGATCATAATTTGGTTCTTGAAAAGGATATTCCCCCAACGAATGTAATGAATACAAATGCACACCACATTTTTCCCATATTATAAATATATAAAAATGTGCCATTTAATAATTGATTTACTTCCACGTCACAGTTATGCCGCAGAAAATATGAGAGACAGAGAAAAGGAGCAGAGAAAAAATCTTTTTAGCAAGCTATTGGATTTGCTCTGAAGGAGGTTTCCTATTTTTTCGGAGCCCCTTGCTGATTTCAACAAGTTATGGAGAGCATTTTGTTCTTCTGGAGTGAAGACGCCTGAATCTAAACTACTCAAATTGACAGAACCAGAAACCCGCACAGGGGCAAATAAAGCTAGTAAAGGTTTTCAAACCAGAGTTCGCATGTCAGTCTAGCTCTCAAACCACGTGCGAAGGACGAATTTTTGCAGAAAACGTCACTATGGAGCAAACAACACCTCAGCGCTGACACAGTTTGCACATATGTAGATCACTTTTAGACATCCTTTTATACGTTTATGCGATTTAGAACCACAGCATAATGTTTCTGAATGACCGGTGATGTTTGCATTGTACAGATTAAATGAGATAACACTGTCTGCTGAAGGCTGGTTGTGATTTGGGCTTCAGAAAAAACAATGACGTCACAACAGGTAGAAATGGTCCTCTCTTCCAATAGCATAAAATATATAACCTAGATTTATAATACGGTTGCTGCTAACTGTACAATTGATGCGTATTCCAACTTATAGTTCTTTAAAACAGGGGATTAATAAGAAATATGAAATAAATTAACTCTGTAAAGAGAGAGATTTGCATGAATCTGGTGCAATTATAAAACTTTATAACATTGGCAAAAGCTGAGCTAAATCAAAATCTTTGTGATTTTTTCCCCCCAGAGACTTCAGACAGAAAAAAAGTCTGTCCGATTATCACTAAGCTGGAGATGTTTCTCCCCATCTGAGGTTATCTGAAACATCTTATTGTCGTTAATTGCACGACTTGCTGTAGTTTTTTTTCTTTCCCCCCATATTTCAAACATCTTATCACAGGACTGACCCGGAGGAGAGCGCCGCAGCGCTGCAGGAGGTTCTGGTCCCGATCAGTTATATTGCAACAGTGTGATAAATTCTCACCCCTGCAACCAAACAGCAAAAAAAAATTGAATTCCTGTATGGAGACTTATTATCAGCTTGAAGATAAAACACTTTGAGCCCCAGCAGGAGATTAAATTTTAGCCAAGCACAGAACAAATGTGTGTAGTACTGGTCTGGAGCGATGCCATCTGCAATCCTCTCCCCCATAACCTCCAGCAACACCATCAGCAAGATTGTCCTGAAGAGGAACTGGAGTGAAACTTTGGTACAAGGACTCCCGTTTATCAGTTTATGATTAAACCGGATTTAAAAGGTTTATTTCCCCCCATGTTAACTGAAAGGATTCTTGTTTGCCTGGTTTATGCAGGCGTTATAAAAGTTGCCTTATCACTTCCTATTCAAAGCTAGTTTCATTAAGTCTAATTTATTAGGCAGAAAGGAGTGAATTTATGTGCATTAAGGCGAAACAAACTACAATCTAACATGCTTATTAAGTATATATCTCGAGAGATTATTTAAAGTTACAATTTAACGCATGAATTTAATGAAAAGCAGCTCAACTCTGGGTGAAATAAAAAGACAACGTAGATAGAGAAACCAAATAAGGAGGAGGGTTTAACAGAGCGACAATTTATGAAAAGAAAAAAGTATTTAAAAAGCTTACATTTGTTCGTGAAAGGCAGAAAAAAAAAAGATCTTAGATGAGAGCAGCTACGGGGGATCAAGCTTCTTTGATATTATGAGAAATCTGAAGAGACGAACAGACCTGCAGGAACAGACCAGACCGTTAATTAGAAGTTTGGTGACAAAACGAGGAGGAACAGGTCGTTCTTTCTGAACTTTAAGCCTTATTACATACAATTAAAATCATCCCTGTCAAATCTGCTGTCGTCTACCAGAGAGAGACAATTTATTCTTGCTGCATGCGTCATTGTTGCCAAGGCGCATTCAGGTTTTACAAGAAGAAAGCGGCAGGTAAAGGAAAACATCTTGTTTTAGGCTTTATCCGTAAGCTGCGAGGTTTGTAGTCGAGTTTTCAGCTGATGTTGTTCATCTGAGCGGAGCTCTCCTGGTCTGCCTTCGCTTCTGTAAGTTTTCTAGGCAACTATGGAAACATAGGCCTCTCCTGGACCTGTTTGTATGGATGGATGGATGGATGGATGGATGGATAGATGGATGGATGGATGTACTGGGAAGGCTGCCACTCTGGGTCTCTGAGCGACACCCTGAGCACCAGAATGCTCCCCAGTCGCTGCACATAGTTAACCTGCTGCTCCCTGAGGGCTGCAGAGGACAAGTTTTACTGGGATGTACAAAGTTGCAGAGATTAACCATTATTATTATTATTATTATTATTATTATTATTATTATTATTATTATTATTATTATTATTATTATTATTATTATTATTATTATTATTATTATCATGAATCCCAGGTGAATCAGCTTGAGAATGTAGATTAGGGTCACCACACCAATCTAAAGAAAATATATCACAGGCACTAAGATATTTTTCTGTTGTTTTTTTTCTACTCCTGTGTTCTTCTGGATAAATCCAGCAGATTAAATCTAGTGCTTCCCTGGGCGACTTATACCCACCCACAAAATGTAAAAGTCAAAGGAGGATTTGACCAGAGTGCTGTGGCTGCACACATCCCCTCTTTCTTAGAGGTTTTCTGAACTGAGTCAGGATTTTAACCCTATTTTCCCGCCCAATTATTGTGTCCTCCGAAGGGCTTCGATTTTAGGCCAAAAAAAAAAAAAGTTCTGCTTCTGTACTCGTCCCCATTAGTTTTTGAAAAATCCGAGAATTCCTCTGTGATTCGGAGAAATTTCCGCCTCCGGGGCGAGCTGAGCTGGGATTGTTGGAGCGGCAGAGGAAGGCGGCGAGCATCAAATTATCTGCAGAGAGGTTTTTTTAAGGAGCACTTATCTTTTAATGTTTCCTGAGGGAGGATGGCTGCAGAGATGAATTCAGCTGATGCCGCGGCTGCTGCAGCTGCTGTTGTGGTTCGCCAGAGGTCTGCAAAGCGCAAACACACATGAGGGCACCGACTGTGATTCATTCACACCCTCAGTCAGTCACAACATCCCATTTTTCTCCTGCGGAGCTGCACTAAAGTATTCCTTATAAGGCTGTCAGTGCTGTTGGGGTTTCTGGTCTCTGTGGAGCAGACTGATCTACGAACTGCTTGTCGGTTTAGCAGGAAACACCTTCCCCCCTTATCTTAACAAAAGTTTCCACATAGACCACTTTCCAAGTCTCCAAACAGCTCATGTTCGTGGATTTGTGCTGCTTCTGATAAATCTCCCCCCAAAAAAAGGGCTAATAGGCTTAATGCAACTTTGTTTCATTGCTGTTTCTGTTATAACGGAGAAAATTGGACTCTAACCTCTCCGGATGACAGTCTGACAAATTGTTCTCCGCTGCTCCCTGAACCGTGACAATATTTTGAACATTAATGCACATGCCGTCGCACCAAATTTGAAGGACATTATTGCAATGACAGAGGCCTTTCTGGTAGAATAAAATGCATAATCTCGGTCAAAGGTTTTACATCTCATGTGCTAATTTCAACTCGCCGCCCAAATTCACTTCCAACGACTCGCCATCACGTTGTCAGGGTCGCTTGGCATCAAGGTATAGCTCATTAAGCACTGATAAGCATTGTTTTTTTTTAGCATGTGATATTAAAAAGATGCTTTTCAAGCAAACAGATTTTCTTTTTTCCCCCAAACACATTATTTACTGCTTCTAAATATTAAGAAGTTAGGAAGATGAGGAATGTTTATTTCAACCATGTCCAACACAATAACACTTAAGACTGTTATCAATATTTGGGGTGAGGATTTAGCTTCATCCAACACTGTTAGGCGAGGCAAGCTTAAATGTGTAGCACGATTCACACACCAAAGTGCCTCATAGGAAAATACAGGAATATATTTAATTAGAATTGCATGAAAAGCACAAAAGTAAAACTACAGAAGTAAAATTCAATAATAAAATTCTAATTGTATAAACAATGATCAAGAATAATTGCGAAAATTTTGCAGATACAGTCACTAATATGAGACCTAAAACTAGGTGCAGATTTCCCAACCAAGTTTGATGCACAAACTAAAGACATTAAAAACATATATGAAATGCTGGATCTGTATGCATGACTTTGCCAACCAATTAGCAAAAAGATTCACAGGGAAATGTTGGGCTACTGTACAAATGTTGAAAAATATGAATAGAATAAATTACAAGACTTGCACTATAAAAAATAACTATGGAAAATCTCCCCTTGACAAGTTAAAGTTGCCAATTAACCTACTATCCCGCTCACACTTGTCTCACTTGTGAGAGGGATTCTCATAGGTCGCTTTTATATTGCAGCTAATACTATGGCGACGTGGCACAGTCTTGCAATTGGCAGGTTGCCGGTTTGATCCCCCGCACTGACTGTCTCTGTTGTTATGTCCTTGGGCAAGACACTTGACCCACATTGCCTGCTGGCGGTGGTCAGAGGGCCCGGTGGCGCCGGTGCATGTCAGCCTCGCCTCTGTCAGTGTGCCCCAGGGCAGCTGTAGCTACTTACATAGCTCACCACTGTCAGGGTGTGAATGTGTGTGTGAATAGGTGAATGACTGAATGTAGTGTGAAGCGCTTAGGAGGTCGTCAAGACTAGTTAAAACGCTATACAAGTACAAGCCATTTACTGTAACCTACGTAATTTGATCTCAAAGTAATGCCAGATTGCTTGGGATTAATGTTTTTTTGCATGCATCATGACGCAGATCGTCTCAAAGAAACCCTATAACACTGCAGATGGGCACCACTTCTAAACATCTTGGGTCAATGTTGCTGCATGAGCCCAATGGACATGTTACTTGATCTCATGCTGCACTGTTCAGATGCTCTGTCTACACAGATGAAGGTTCACTCACTTCGGCATGCTGAATGCTTGAAGCAGCCCCAGTAGAGAGCAAGTCCGACCTTTTTTCTTTTTTTCCTGTGTGTCCTGTCTGGCAGTGTAGCATTAAGAATTCTTGTCTTAATGCCAAAAAGAGCCCAACTGATTTTACTTTCACATGTGGAGCCTTACTGCTTTCGCCATAGTGCTCCGCTTGATTTATATTTGCAAGAAGCTTTATTAGATTTTATGCTGGGACTGCTTCATGTTAAATGGACATTGAAACAAGGTAGAAGAGGGGGAAAAAAGGAGAGAAACAGATGAGACAAAATGGTAAAATGGAGAAAAGGAGAAAGATTTCTTTTAGAAAAGGCTGGTGGGCACCACATCTGGTCCTTGGGGGCTATTAGGTGCCTGCAGACCCCATGTTGTTGACCCTTGCTGCATAGACTGTAGAGGTTATAGAACTTTAAGCCCTATAAGATTAGGTAGCAAAGAAGAGGGCTGATGATACTGAGAAATTTTAACGTCCTGATGAGGTAACACAGCACATTTATGGCAGTAGATTGTAAATGACACATACACTTCATAGATAATGAGCTGAGGAGAAAACCCATCAGTGTGTAAGGAGAAAATACAAGTGTTTCTCTTAAAGGAGGCCGACTGTGGTTCTCGTGAGCCAGAAAGAAGGATCAGAAGATTTTAACAGGCAACCATCTACTAGGGAGGGAGCATTAATCCACCTCTGTATGCACAAGTCTTCTGACGCTGCTCATCCCTGGGATGACAAGTGTGAAAATGTATGTAATAAACAACCAAATAGGTTTTGTTTTTTTTTTTAAATGTGCTGGAGAGGGGGGTACAGTTTTCTCCTAGGGGCACTGATGCAGGGTTCCAGGCATCAGGTTTGTAGATGTAACTGTAATAAAAAGTGACAAATCTTCCTGTGCTGCTCATAGATCGATAGCTGTCAGAGTGCAATGCTGCTAATAAAATAACAGGACTGTCCTGTACCTTTGTTCTTACTATAACAATGATGGCTTTGCAACAAAGATACAGCACCATGACAAAATGGGATTGGAGAAGTTTTTATTGATAAAGTGGGTTTCAACACAAAGTTTCAGATTACTATTGATGCAAATCTCTTGTCAAATTTTACATTTCTGAGTTTTATATCTGCTCTCAGGACAGTTGCTATTTATTCACCACAACCTGAAATTCATCCAGCGACTGGCCTTCTGTCTGTCCATCCATCCATCCATCCATCCATCCATCCATCCATCTATATTTCTGTCAGTTGTTCATTATTCGATGTTTGTTAATTCATTTCATCCATCTCAGAATGTAGGGATACATATTTTAAAAAAGTCCCCGTTTCACGTCTTAATCTTTTATCCATAAAAACAGATTTTTAAAGACACTGTTAATAATCTGATTCATTAGGAAATAAAAAGGTTTTAATTGGTGACAAATGCAAAAAAATGAAAGCTTTGCTTTCTGGAAGTGAAGGACACATAACCTAAATCTAGGAGAAGTAACTTGAGGTCCTGCATGCTGCAAACAGATCCTCTTGACCTGCTGCTTTTGTCTTTTCTCTTCCCGTCAGATCACTCCCACTTTGTCCCTGTGCTGATGAACACGTTTAGATCCTAGACAAAATTTCAGTGTTCAGGAATAGCAACGTTTTATTTCCACCTCATCAGCATGTCTATGTAAAAATACTGTTGGACCGTATTATGAATGTTCTTGTAAGAAATTTAAAAGTGTTAGATACGGTCTCTTAAAAGTATGTAGATGAAAAGAATACAATCCCAGAAGACAGGTATTCACTGTGGATCTCCGCTAAGTAAATGAGGCAGCTCAGATAGAAAACAACACAGGATCTGGTCTCACATTGCAATATAAGCGTTACACTGATGGCTGCAGACCCTTCACAAACACGCCATGCTGCCCCTAGAGCTCATTTGCATAAAAATAGTTTGTAGTATAAGCTTTTCTGCTGCTGCAATGCAGAGTTTTCCATTTTATGAATCCCCAGCATCCAATTTCGTGTTTCCTTTCCGAAATAAATTACATTTGCAGAGGTGCATGGGGGATGTGTGCATGTATTTTCATTTGAATAAGGAAAAGAAAAACAGTTTTCGTTTTCCCACTGAACCTTGTTAGCCCGCTGCCCTCCATTCAGAGAAATTCATGTTAACCACGTTAGCAGCGTTTACATCCTGGAGCTTTGGGAATTAGCAGATGTTTTATGGTACATAATTCCTCGTGGATTCATTGCTATGGGTGCTGCAGCGCGCGGCGTTCCCTGTACATCTGCATATTTCGGGGTTCATGGTTCTCGGAGATTGTTTTTGCATTTCTGCAGCGTTAGTCGTGTCTCCCGGCTTCTCTCAGCTCCTCTGACGGTTACGCCTGGCAGTTTAAGGACGAGGCGATTAAAGATAAGCGCAGAAACGCGGCTTGTTGTCTTTTTGATCATATCATTTAGCTGATGTCTGTCTCCCACGCAGACGCCCACGTTGCTGATCGGCGTGATGATTCTCAAGAAGAATTAGGATTTTATTTCTGCCTCCGAAGGCAGTGACAGATTGGTGAATGCAGGGATTACTGAACATTCTTGTATCCACAGAGTCTGATGAGCAACACGGGCTTGTTACTGTCAGAATAAGGAATCAGGGTGATTTAACGCCTTAAGGATCCAGAACTTTTAGTGAGGAACAAGTGCTCTTTTCGCTGCCTGGAGTCTGAAAGACAAAGTGCTGAGCCACTCAGTTTAGTAGTTGTCAGACGGGCGGACCGTTATCTGGCCAGAAGTGTCAGCTCTCCTGAGAAAAAGACTGCCAGGGAGGAGGAGAAGGTCAGACTTGAAGTATTGAGGTTTCACAACTGAGCCAGTGCCTTGGAGCAGCAGCAAAGACTGAACAATGTTTTTTTAATCTAAATGTGTGTTAGAAAGCAGAATCGTCTGAAAGACAACAGCAGGCTTGCTTTAGAGGTGAAAAACCTTTTCATTTTCACATCAGAGAAAATGCCCAGTTTTCTTTTTGTCTCTGTGTTGTAAGAGCGGAGAAACAGTGGCTTCAAAGAAGCAGCCCAGGGGTAACTGGATGAGCGGCAGAGATGCAGCTCAGGTGACAGTATCAGTCAACAGAGCCACTATTAGCCCTGCAGAGAACAAATCTGGCTTTTATAAAGGAGCAACAGGAATAAACTGGGGAGAAAAAAACAAAAACGCTCGGATCAGACGATAACAAAACCGAACGTTTGGCCTTCATGCAAATTTGCCATGT
Organism: Fundulus heteroclitus; assembly: GCF_011125445.2. NCBI lineage: Eukaryota > Metazoa > Chordata > Actinopteri > Cyprinodontiformes > Fundulidae > Fundulus > Fundulus heteroclitus. The sequence continues at coordinate 32,403,462 of NC_046366.1, read as the reverse complement.
GTGTTGGAAAACTAACTCTGCACACCACCTTGAGCCTCCCACGGGGAAATATAATGGTGTGGTGACAGCACCCTGCTGTGGGGGATGCTTTTCTTCGGCCAAAATAAAAAAACAAAAAAATGGGGAAATTGGACAGAGTTGATGAGAAGATGGATGAAAACCTGATGGAGGCTGAAAAAAAACTTTGACCCTGGCGCAGAGGACTCTAAAAAAACATCCAGCGCTACGGTCGAGTGGTTCCTATCAGAAAATATCCATGTGTTAGAATGGCCTAGTCAAAGTCCAGACTTCAGTTGAGAAATGTTTCAGTCTTTGGATATCCAAAGCTGAGATCCAAACAACTGACTAGTAAAACTCAGGAGGGAGAAATACATGCCATACAATACACACAAAACTATCTTCTAAGCTGTGTATCTTTGTTTAAAAAATGCACAGGCAGGTTTTCTGCTTGATGAACCTTTAGTGCAGAGAAAAAAAAACAACCTTGCTGATCATACGAGAAGCTCGAAGCTCTGTTTTTAGGGTATATTGGGGTCCTAAATGCATGACTTTATGTTTCTCTGCTGTTTGCTGGGTGATGGATGGAGCTCATCAGTATTCAGGGTTTCCAAATCTGTCACAGCCTCTGTGTGCACGTTGCTATTTAGTAAGAAAAAAGTGGGAAAAGCTGTTGAATAAGCCCTGATCTTCCTCCCAGACTGTGAGGGTTGCCTGCCTTTTCAGGAAGGATTAAATGCATTTGGCTTCTCCTCTTCAAATATTGTTTTAAAACTTCTTCTGCAGTTCTTGATGGAGTCAAACTCACCGTTTGTCACCTCAGCAAAAGGACGGACCTGGCATGGCGCGAGCTGACGAAATGCCAGGAGGCTGAGTGATGGATGTCCAGGCGGACATTTGACTCTACAGAGAAGACATTTCCCATCAATCAAACGTCAAAGAAGCTTTATTTTACCGCAGGATAACTTTGTGTTTCGCCAGCAGAAATGACTAATTTCTCCAATCACTTTTTTAAACTTTTGTGTGAAAAAAGAAAACTTTTTCTTCCGTTTTTCAAGGATGAAAACTGAGTGAAAAATAAAAATTTAAAAGTTCACATAAACTGTGCTTTTTGCCAACCGGGGATGATAAAAATAACTCGGTTTATATTTTATAGTTCTCATTGTGGTTCGCTCGAGTCCCAAAGGCCTAGAGTTGGCTTTGTAACCTTTTCTATACCGATAGAGACAAGAACTTCTCATACATTCTTGAATTTCTTTGGGTCGGGGCATGATGTGTTGCTATTTAAGATTTCAGGCCTAAATTTATTCAGTGATGCAGTTAGCAGCTCGGTTCAAATCCCAGCCTTTGGGTCTTTCTGCATGGAGTTTGCATGTTCTCCCTGTGCATGTGTGGGTTCTCTCTGGGTACTCCAGCTTCCTCCCACAGTCCAAAAACATGACTTTTAATTAATTACTCAGTATTAGGCAGGAGTGTTTGGTCATGATTGTCCTGTACGTCTCATTGATGCCCTGTGTACCCTGCCTCTCACCCAATTACCGATAGAGTCACCAGGCCCACCTGCAACTGTGTAAGAATGAGCGGGTATAGACAGTGAAATATAAACATTTAACAGAAGAATTTGTAATAGAGAACATTTTTGTACCTTTTAGGAATGGGAATCTTTTAGCACTTGGCAAATGGATGTGATTTGGATTCAGAAGGCTATAGATGTGATCATGCATTGTTGGATGACCCCAATCCTTGAAGTGCTTCTGCATCAGTGAAGTACCGTGTTTTTCATATTATAAAGGGCACTGTGAATTAAGGTGTCTATGTCCACATATAAGGCGCACCAGATTATAAGGCGCATTGCATATTCTTCCGAAGTTTTTTTTACCACTCCGCCCCTCCGATAGGGTGACTAGACGTCCCTGATTGCTGCGGACATTCCCCATTTTGGATGACTTTTCCCTGACAAAGGCTGTCCCCGGAAATGTCCCCGACTTCAGTGTAACATGATGGAGGAAAAAAGTTTAGCGCAACAAGAGGTATTTATCAGGTCCTGCCGCTGTCCTGACGTAGAAAAGCTTTGCTGAATTCGCCTTCCCCGCCCATCGGCGTTGCAGTTCAGACAAAACAAAACAAAATCTGGTCACCTTACACATAGAGGGAGACTGTCAGGAGGACAAAGTAGCTGGACTACACTGCCCTGTTTCTAACATAAGGCCAAAATAAACGTAACTTTTATATTGAACTAACTTATGAGCTTTATTGTTGCTAGCGCGTACTCAGGGCGGGGGCTGCCTTACATGAATGCACTTCTAGTTTAGACATTACAGTCAGGCAGTCTTGTAGACAGCTCAGGGGTCCTATCAGGTAGTGACAGAGTGTACCGTAATGCTCCTAATATCCATTGAATTGAGCGGCTTCGTTGCTAACCAAAGTTGTAATTAGACATTTTAACACATAAAATCAGTCAGTAAGCACAACTTTATTCATATCATCATCATTTTTTGAGGAAATGTAAGGATTTTGAGTGCGCCTTATAGTACGGTACCTGCGGTACCTTCGTGGTGGGATTTTATTTAAAAAGACTGTTTATATTAACACGATGCAATCTGCTGGGTTTCCTTAGATTAAAAACCAAAATGTTTTAGCCAATCTGTCTGCATAGGATGATTGAACTGAGTTTGTAAAGTGCCTTCAGATGACTTGTCGTGAATCGGTGCTAGATAAATAAAATAAAATTTAATTATATCACATGTAAAAGCCCTGATTCTCAACGATTCTCGTTGGTCGCAGATGCTTTGCTGTAATAGCTGGAAAGAGCTTTGTAAGTAGCTGAACCTTTACTTGATTGACTTCCAGTTTATGACGACAGGAAAGGTCTGCTGTTTTACTCCCACCCTCGGGTCAAAACTTGTATAATATAGTTCCTCTTCTTGTGTCTCAAAAGATTTGCTTTCAGTTTCACACATCCTGCGTATCCCACGGCCATCTTGTCAAAGGGATTTTCTCTTTGCATGTGACCTTTTATATTCACTATATACGGTTTTTCCTGCAGGGTTCTACCTTCTGCGTTCATGAAAATTAGGTCTTAAATGAACATTAAGATAATCAATCTTCAATGCTTGTTTATGGAGTCAATATATGCATGTCTGCATCTCAGTGCATCAAAAATAGATGTTTGCTTTTTTGTTTTATGATTTCCAGTACATTTTTATACATAGTTGTGAATAAGGTTTTTACCTGGAGGTGCAGGCTGTGAATGCCAGGGAAGACGGGTTGTTTTTATGAACAGCGTTGTTTGCACAAAGAATCCGTTATTGTCTCAGTTGCAGGGCTTAATATTCAGGGAGGCTCTCGATTCAGCCTCGCAAGGGTCAGTGTCGAGGTTTGTTGGCTCCAGAGGCCAGCAGGTATTCAACATTTACCTCCATTTTCCTCTGAGCTGTCTGTGTTTGTGCTCCACTGGTCACACCGTCAGGGCCGCCGGCTCCTAAATGCCAAATAAAACAGCTCGGTGCTTTTTAACTCCTCTGCCCTCTCTCGCTCTGAAGTTTGCCTCGGCAAGGCTGCGCTCTTACCACACATTATCTCCTCAGGGATTACAGCACTCCAGGTTGGAGAGCCTTCCCTCTTATTTTCCCCCTCTTTAGACCACCTGCTTTTCACAATAAGAGCTCCCCTCGCAGCTCATGCTTTTAGGGGAGCATTTAATTATGCTTTAACACATTTCAAACGTTCAAAGCTGCTGTACTCTGACACAGTCTCGTGGTTTTAGGTTATTTTAATGCAAGTCTTCAACATTTTGCTGCAAACAAACTTATGAGAGATAGTGGTGATTTCATGCAAAATAATTATCTAAGATATCCAACCCATTTAAGACATTCCTAATTAGCGTTTATGCTTTTCCCCTCAATGGTGCAGTCATGAGAATGACATGGTGAGAAGTTAAAATTTGCCATTTTTGACACTATATCACACAGCAAAAATGGAACTAAAAGTAAGTAAAGTTTTCTTAAAATTAGTATATTTTCTCTTGATTTGACCAGCTAAATAAGACTTTTTGCTAAAGGAATAAGAGATTTGCACTTAAAATAAGAAAATGTCATCTCTATCATCTTATTTCAAGTGCCGGATATCTAATTATCTTATCTTAGGGTTAAAATTACTCATTCCATCGGCAAATAGTCTTATTTAGCTGCTCAAATCAAGGGAAAGTATACAAATTTTAAGAAAACTTTCCTTACTTTTAGTTCCCTTTTTGCAGTGCAGGGTTTTTGCACAGTCTCTGGAAAATTAACAGTAATCAAATTTTGAAAAAAAGAGTATAGAAAAGAGTTTTAATTTCTACACTTTTTGTCTTATTCCATGAGCTGAACTTCCTGATCAGATCCCTTTATGGCAGAGGTCACCAACATGGTGTCTGTGGCCACCAGGTAGCCCCCCCCCCCCCTCCCCAGGCCCATATGTGGTGCCCACAAGCCTGTTAAAAAAGATAGCACAACCCTCCAGTGAGCTGCAATTAAAATGCTGTTTTATTCAGTTGCTCTTTCTTTTTAACCATTCTTATATTTACATAGATTTAAAACTATTAAAAACATATTTATATTACATGAAGTTAAGGTAAGCTTGCACTCAGAGAAGGATGCAAGTACCCGGTTCGATCCCCAGTGCCTGAACTCTGGGTCCCTGAGCAAGGCCCTTAACCCCAGATTGCTCCCCGGGTGCCGCACAGTGGCAGCCCACTGCTCCCCAAGGGGATGGGTTAAAAGCAGAGGACAAATTTTGTTGTAATGTTTCAATGACAATAAAGATGATATTACTATTATTACTTATTACTAATTCAAAGGTTAGTACAGGTAGCCCTTTGTAGGACACAGTACCAAAGAAGTAGCTCTCAGTCTCAGAAAGGTTGGTGACCCCTGCTCTATGACATCCTACCCTGTCCCAGGAAGAGACGTCTCTCCTAGCAGTACCAGCAAGGCAACCCTGCTGCATATCTTGTCGAGCTGCAAGGCAGCATTATCCTAAGTCAGGTGGCAGGAGGTGGCAGAGACATGCAGACAAGAGGCTAACAATAGACCTAACGCTGCGGCGAGATGTCCCGTCATGTTTCTAAGTGCTGCACAGAACATCAACCCCCCCCCCCCCCCCCCCCCCTGCCAGAGAGTAACATCAAGGCTGGTGGAGCTCAGTGTCCCGTGGGAGGAGGGTACGGAGGCCGCCAGCTAGCAGACACGTGCCAAGTAGGCAGACCTAGTGGAAGTGTGCAGGGAGGCAGGCTGGGAAGCAGCCGTGAGCCCAAATGAAGTGGGATGCAGGAGAGGAGCCTCGTTGGGTCCTCAGCCGTTCGCCTCCTGAGGGACACGCAGGAGCTGGGTGTTGGAAAGCCATCAAAGAACTGGCAGAGCAGGCGGAGAAGGGCATCTTTTGGCTGTGGTCAAGGAGGGGGGGGCAAGAGTTGTGGGCCAAATAACACCTAGAATGTCAGCAGAGGGTGGCAGGGATGGAGACCTGACACCTCCTGGGGTTCAAGGAGCGAGACATCCATGATTGGCGGTCCTCAGCCGATGACCCGTTTATGCCCAGAAGGAGCATCCTTGCTCAAAGGCACCGGCGGAGGTACGCCAGGGAGTTATACCCAGCAGCCAGATCACAGCCTGTACCTTTATAGGCCTCAAAGATAAAAATCAAATCTAATTTCTAAAAATGTAAAAAATAATAATAATAATGATTTATAGTAAATCCAGTTTAACAGATATAATTTGATTATTTTGAAGCTATTAGTCATTTTGGATTTTTAGTTATTAGTAGATTTTATTTACTTATTCTAAAATGAAACAGGACTTTTAATTTCTTTATTTTTTGGATTAAGATTATTTTACTTCTGTGTTTAAAACCCAACTCCAGGATTTTAAACTGTGTTTGGTTTAGAACCCAAACAAAGCTTTTCAATCCCAGTTTTGATAAATGAATGTAAAATTGTTACAAACCGCGATATTAAGACTCTTTTTTGTCCAGCATAGTCCAATTATACTGAATTATATAGTTCGAGTCAGTACAATGCTGCCCAGATTATTTCTGTTATTGATGTTGGCCATGATTGGTGATAAAACTAAATGAATAAAACCAGATTAAGGTGTCATAAAAGGCTTATCAAGGGAATCCTACTATATTTCACTAAATAAATCTTTAACCTAATGCTAACTGTTCTGCTTTGCTACTAATAAAATGTTCACAAAATATACATTGGTGATATAATGTTATTTTGACCATTGCAAATTGGAGAGAGCCTGTTTGATGGTCAAACATTATATATTATTAGACCAGTGTTTCCAGTTTTGAGGCTTAAGGAAATCTGGAAACTTTAAATAAATAATCTATTGTTGTTGAAAAGTCTTCCTTAAAACTGTGTTTTGAAACTGGTGTGATATTTCACTTTAATTAGCAAAATTATCAGGCGGCGGGGACTATCAAAAGGCAGATTACAGCTTGTGTTGTTGGTGCATTGATGCAGACAGAGTTATCAAAGCCTTGTAGTCAGAGTTGTGAGCCTGAATGGTTCTGCAGTGTGAATCTTAGTAATTGGCTGTTGTTTCAGTGCTGGAGAACAGCCTCTATAAACGCAGAGGCATTGTTCTTTTCAATTCAGCTTGACGCTGCCAGCATGAGAAGAAAAACAAATATTCCGGGTTCTCCAACTATGTCTGTGATCCAATCAAACTCAAACAGACGATGGCTGATGTAACTTGACACATCTGCTGCCAGATTTAAAAATAAGTACAAAAAAATGCATAAAGGATTTCACAAAAACAATTTCTCCTCCAGCAAAGAGAACAATATAATAAAAACAAGTTCAGCTTGTGCAATTTATACGTGTGTGTGTGTATATATATATATATATATACATACATATATATATATATATATATATATATATTCACAAACATATAATATATATACATATATACATACATACATATATACATCAGTGTCACAGTCTTCTCATTTTTTAAATTCGTCCTCAGCCTTGGATTTTTAAATATATTTTTTTATTTAAAATGCGTTTGTTGTATATTTAATTTTTACAATTTGTAGGTGTCTTTATACTTTAACGTTTCATCTGTTATATAATATATTGAGATGATTCTTGAAAATCATTAAATTCAGCAACACAGATGAAAAAAATAAATATATGAGTAAATGAATAAAATAAGTACTTTTCAAGTTTAAACATGAAACAAAAGCAGGAATGCAGCAACTTTAGCACACTTTACTGGCCCAGAAATTTCCTAAGCTTTTTATCTTAAGTGTGCTTGTTAGTAAAACAAACATTGTGTTGACCGATTTCTATATTTCAGTATTATTTTTATATATTTTGGCGGTCCAGGTTCTCCATTATGTCCCTTTATGTTATGTAATTTTAACAAATGAAAGAGATAACTGGTGGAGAATGCTGAAAAAAAAAGGCTAAAAAAAAATAAGTGGATTGATAAAATTAGATATTGAATCAGGCATAATGCAGGGAATAAAGAGTGTTGTATATCTCCTGTCAATCCACTTTAAAGCAAATGTGCACAGATTTTCCTCCCTCCTACCTTCATTCATCTATACTCTGTAATGAGTCAGTAAGGATACCATTCATCTCTGCATTAACTTCACTTATCTGTTCAAGGGAAATTACACCTTTCACATTTCCAGCAGGACCGTGCTAAAAGACCCTCTCCCACCCAAAGAACATTGCTCCTGCCTCTCAATGGTCCGGTTCTACTCTCGTTTTCACCTTTATATTGCAGTATATTCAGAGAGAGCAAAGGCTGGAGAAACAGAACGCCTGAACCTAGTTTCACTTTTAAAAAGCTGATGGTTTGGAGATTTACCTCTCAGCGTCAGCGAGCTCCAATCATGCTGCTTTTAACAACTTAACCGTCTTGCTCCTCGGCTGAGGAAAAAGAGGATAATCCATCTCCAGCTGTGTCAGATTTTGCGACGTCTTCACTTTCATGACTTTGAACAATGGGACTGTTTATATTCCTGCTAAGAGAAAAGATCTGGCTTTTCACTTACCCAGCATTACCCTAAACTGCTACTCTGAGCTATTTAGAGCGGCTTCTAGAGGTTTTATTGACCTCTCTGAACCAAACGTAGATGGAAATGCTGTTACGCTCCTGCTCTCCTCAAAGGTCTTTCCTCACCGGCAAACCTTCAGTGGCAAAACATTTCATTCTTCCTTTGGACTATCGATAGTTTTTCATTTATTTTTAGTTTTCATTTACATGGATAAAACCTGGCCAAACATGTCATATAGCTGAAAAGTAAAGTACATATGCTGTTAAAACTTAGAACCATGAGTAATTTGATATATTGTAACTTTTGAGGTCTGCACGGTTGGAGCTTCTTCCTTGAAGAACGTCTTTGAACGTTCTCCCCAGGGATGCTTGGCTTCTCCGGCTGCCTCCCATAGCCCAGAAACACGTCAGGTTCATTGACCTGTCTTAGCGCTAAGATGCCAGTGTGTGCATACATGATTTCTTCTCCTTGTGAATGACTGCGGTACTCTGCCTCTGGCCCCTTGACCACTGGAGATAACGTGCTGTCAATCCAGCAAATATGCAAGCTTTAAGCCAGTCTAGAAAATGGAGTTTTTATCCCACACAATAAGGGGGTCTATAGATGAAAGAGTACATCAGAGTGAAAATTCAGCTTAGAGATGAGCAATTCGTGGTCCACCCTGCCGTGAAATAACCTCACTAGTCAGACTGCTAATGCAAAGCGCTCTCCGTTCTGCACATTATCGATCTGGTTCTACTCTTATCGAATCCGTTTGGGGAAAGGAGGGACATTCAGCAGAACTCTCTGAGCTGATTGGGCGAAGCGACGCCTAGTGCCCGCCTACCACATGTTAGTCTTAGCCAATCATGGTAACAGTGAGAAACCACAGCAAGGTAAGCTAGTCAAGGCGCTTCCTGCTGTTCTTTCAAAGATGAAATCATGGATTCTGACAAAGCAGATGAGACAGCAGCAAATACGTGTGCGTCCTCCTGCACTGCCGTGTTTGTTTTGGTTCGGCTGCGGGTATGTCCCGCCTTAAACCACAATACTGCAACGTGATTGGCCCGTACGGTTTTTTGGTTCAGACACCAACGGTTGAAGCCGGAGCGGTACAAGAAGGATTCTCGTGTGTTCTCCCTGTGCATGTGTGGGTTCTCTCTGGGTACTCCAGCTTCCTCCCACAGTCCAAAACCATGACTGTTAATTAATTACTCAGTATTAGGCAGGAGTGTGTGGTCATGATTGTCCTGTATACCCTGTGTACCCTGCCTCTCACCCAATTACTGATAGATTCACCAGGCCAACCTGGAACTGTCTAAGGATGAGCGGCTATAGACAGTGAGATATAAACATTCAACAGAAAAATTTGTAATAGAGAATATTTCTGTACCTTTTAGGAATGGGAATCTTTTAGTACCCGGCAAATGGATCTGATTTTAGATTCAGAAGGCTATACATATATTCATGCATTGTTGGATGACCCCATCGCTGTAGTGCTTCTGCACTTTTGTCGCATACTGAAACAAAAGGGGCTGATCCACAACATAGAGCCATCAATTTCCCAACTGAGTCACCTTGCTGCCTACACTTGTTGTCATGACCCGTCTTTGCAAATACAAATGGCTAAAAATTGTTTTCCTTTCAACAGGCGTGTTTAAAGTGCGGCCCGGGGGCCATTTCTGGCCCCTGTACTGATTTTGTGTGGCCCTCCGACTAAATTTCAGGAAAGATTTCTCCCACCAGCACAGGTGGCTGGTGCAGTATTTTTAATTCAGGTAAAATTATTATAGGCTAGATAAAATCTTAAAATTTAAAAATGGTAGGTACAATACAAGTAATAAAGTCTTTTAATAACCTTACTTTACACTCTCTTTAATTTCATAGTGAATAGAACCACATCTATCAAATGACTTTCATTCAAATGCAGACTTTGGTGCATTAAAATGTTCTTTGAATTCATTTATTAAAATTGGGTAAATACAGCAGGTGTCTTCAAAGAAATACCAACACAAATCCTGTTCTTTAATTGCTAAAGCAAAAAAAAAATCAGTTTTTCTCCCTCATACAGCTCAAAGTAATTTGCAAACTGGGTGACCATCTTTTAAGAACGCAAATGAGCAAAACCTGTTTTTAACTTCTGGATCTACAATGATTTACACATCCCTTTCCAACAGAAAATCTGAATATTTAGTTCAATTAAAAATATCACATTTGTAAAGCAGGTAAAAGATTCACAACATATTTATTTATTTTTGAGTCATTTTCTTTTTTATTCATTTTTTGACCCGACCAAAATGTTTGGACGCTCCTGCCTTACAAGGTATCTAATCCCTCCTTTAATTATAGGAGAAGCTCAAAGAAGGCTTTTGCATTTGATAGAGATGCCTTTTACGAGTCTATCTTAGATGTGTCCAGTTTAGAAGGCGGCATCAGGAGGCTGACCCAGGGGTTATAAGAAAGAATTCACCTCATGGTTGGCTTGGGAATGTTACAGAGTCCCTCCATATCAGATGAAGGTGTCAGCGTAGGAGAAAGAGGTCTGCGCTCCCTGTTAAAGCTGTCCATCTGGTCTCATACAATCAGCAGTGGATAGATGGATAGACACAGAAAAGGGCTCAATGAGCCTGAGCAGTGATGCTGGATCCAAGGTCTATGGTTGGAGAAGGTCAGGTCTCCAGTTCATCACAGGGAGACACATAGCAGGACTTGTTAACCTAATAGTTGTGATTCTGGACTATGGGAGTACCTGGAGAAAACCTACATATGCACAGGGAGAACATGCAAACTCCATGCAGAAAGACCCCAGGCTGGGATTCAAACTCACAACCAAGACAGCTCAACTGCACCACTGTTCAGCCCCTAATCACAACATAACAAGATTGACTTTAACTTGATTAATTAGGCCAAAAAAAGAGAGGATAACTTAGCCCTTATTTAAAGCAGTAGTGTCACTTCCAGCGTTTGCCTGGTTTAGACAAGATAACACTAAAATAAGTGTTAATATCCATAAAAGTGTACATCTTAGATTAATTCATACAATTTTTGTTATTTTATTATAATGGCTTATATTTAGTGTGCCACTGTGTGCTTCCCTTTGCCTGTCAAATTGCTGTTGATGCAATTAAGTTGTACTACCGAGGAACAAAAAAAGAATAATTATGAACTAAAATAAATGATGTTTTAAAACAAACATTGATATGGTGCATACAAAATCTTATACAGTACAAGGATGTGTGCAAATATATTAAGCAGAATCCCGGAATAAATTCTGCCTTTTTGCTAATTGTGTATCATGTTTAGTCATCAGTTCCAGTAGCAGAGCAGGTTGCCACAGGTTCCCACCTTTTTCTGCTCTAGTGGTCAGCCTCAGCCTGGCTCCACCGTAACCCGCGTTGGTTTCATCCACACTCCCCTCCAAAAGCTTTAAAGCTAAACAGAAGAGAAATCGAAGGGAGGGTGCACTGGTTTGTTTCTTTGCTGCACTATTTATTGTATAGTAGCTATTGTAACAGTCTCTGTTTCATCCTTGTTGTTGTTTCACAGAGGTGTGTGACAGTGCTCTGGTTTCCAATCTGCCACCTTCATCGTTCAGGAGCTCCTCCCAGCTGTCCAGCAGCCATGCACCGGGCTTCGCCAAGCTCAACAGGAGAGACGGTGAGGATACGTGTGTGTGTATGTGTATGTGTGTGTTTCTGGCAGGTTCTATGTGTTTCTAAGTGGGCTGAAAGCTGACTGCACTGCATTGCTGTAATAGTATTAGAGCCTGACTCATTGTTTATTCGTCTTGTGTTCCTGAGAGGAAACGTGTGGATGTGGAAGTATCTACTAGAGCAGGTGTCAGCAACCTTTACAACCCGCAGAGCCATTTCTGCCCTCGCTCCAGCTAAACAAATTTTGTTTAGAGCCACAAAAGTTGCAAATCTCTTTGAAACAAGAGCTTGTTTTTATAGTATACTGTAGGAAATTTATTTACATTTTTTTAAATTAAAGATCAACAGTTTTTATTATTTAACCAACAGTATTTTTATATTTAGGTTTAATACATTTTCTTCAATTGAACATTTCACTTTTATAGTAAATGGCATCAAAATGATAAAAAAGCAAGTCATTCGCAACCTATTGACGAAAAGATACTTCATTTATCTATAGTGAAATATTCTACACACTATTACTTTCCTTCTCTTTGCAAATGTTATGCATATATTGCAGAACTAAATGCACCCTAAAGCTAGCAATTTTAAATTACCTTTACATTTAGAAACATTGACCAATTTTATCCCCCGCATTTGTGGTCTAAGTTTTTAAGAGCCAAAGCTGAAGGTGTAAAGAGCCACATGCAGCTCTGGAGCCACAGGTTGCAGACCCCTAAACTAGAGGCAACATTATGGAGGTATTGGAACCAATCATTCTGTCTTTTACTGACATTTTTGCTCTTTGTAAATGGAAATCCACATGGAGGAAACCTCACCCAGTGAACAAAAACAGGGACATTTTCCCTGTATATAAAAGCTGAAGGGTAGGTTTCTAACTAGATTCGTGGCAGAGCATAAAAATCCAACATGTAGGTGCTCTCTGTTGATTTTCTATAGGTGCTGTTTGTATTGAAGGTTTCTATAAGGAGGATAAGTGAGGATAGTATTTGCCAGTCCAGCATGAAATCCCAACTTGGGAGCAGGAATGCTGATACGCAGCTTTGACATAATAAAAATGGTTGTTTCCCTGCTTCATCCGGACATCAAAGCCCAGAAACGGCTGGAAAGGAGAGACGGGTTTATTCTGGATCAGAACCATTTCCACCACATGGGAAACAAAACCCTGGCGAACAGGAGAGAAGAAAAGGCTGACTCGATATGAGATCATTTCTAAAGTTGAGATCTAAAATCAGCAGAACGCATTAGCCTGATGCCTTTGAACCGTGTAACTTTGTAAAGTTTTCACTTTAACTGAAAATTAAATGATATTCAATTTAAGTTGAACTTACCCAATGCTTCTGTTAAGAGTAAATGAAACGAGGTCACAGCAGTCCTCTCCTTACTTTGTTCCGGAGTGAAAAGCTCATTTTATTTTTGGGCTTTCTTCTTTCAAAGCCTGATATAATGAAGCTGACATTTCTTGTATTTTCTTAACCTCTAGGAACCAAGACTTTAAAAATGTCTGAAAAGATTCATATGTCTGTGTCGCTAAAGTTTAAATCTGTTTAATTAATTTTAAGTAATTAGTGCTAATTGATAACAATGCCATCTCATAAAAGATGATTGTCCAACTATCAGTTTAGATCCATTCCAATTAGACATGATCATATGGTCTGTCCAGGAAATAGACGCAGCCAAACCCTGAAACTTTGAGCTACGCGCAGAGGTGTCAAGTAACTAAGTACAAAGTCATAGTCATAGTTACTCAACATTCCCATGCTCTCTGTTCTTTATAATTAGTTTTCTACAGAAAACATAAAAACAGTCACTGTATTGCATGGATGGATGTGCTTTTGCAAGTAGAATAAATGTATTTTGTTTTAAATAAATCTGTTTAGTTAAGAGTCATTCAGCTGAAGTCTGAGGACTCTAATACTAGATGTTCTTGCAGTGGGCATGGTGGGGTTTGGGTTTAGGAGCACGTCTATTTACTGGTCATGCAGATAATGGTAAATTTCTTTATGGGGGTAACTCTCATTCAGTGAATCTGAAGGAACCAAGAAATTAGCGCTAATTGACAACAATGTCGTCTCACAAAAGATGGTTGTCCAACTATCAGTTCAGATCCATTCAGTCAATGCCTATTAGATCTGATCAGGAATTAGATGCAGCCAAACAACTTTTTCTTGTACTACGCATTATTCTGAACTCTTCTCAAACATGTTTAGTAAGACTGTCAATGATGTTTTGTAAAGTGGGTACCGATAAAAGTAAAAATTAAGAATGTTAGACTGTTTAACTAATTTTCTTGTTCACATTTAGGGTTCTCGATTGTGCATTTCAGCCTAACGACCCGTTATGCTGTCAGTTGTCAAAATGGCACTAAAATTAGACCATTACGCTAATTTTTAATGAGTGCACAAGTGATCCAAATAAAGAACTGCTGAAGGAAGTTTTAAAGTCTGCTAACATGTGGAGAACAGCCAAAAAAAAAACATTAAGCCTTCTTTATAGACAAGATAAACTCAAAAGCATTGTTTGGAAGAACTATCCCAGGCAAACAGAAACAAACCAAAATGCTGGACGGTGCTACGTGCTAAGCCAACAGTATGACGCGGATGTTTGAAAGGAACATAGAAAGATCAGGAAAGCTCTTGAATCTGCATCAGTGAAGTTTTTTAACTTCATTGTACATCAAGCTTTACGTTGATTTGTCTGATAATTGTAGAGGTTTGAAACTGTACCTGGGAGACCAGAAATAGATACTAAATCATCTATTAGTCGGTCTTTCGGCAAGGCATTAAGGATGAATTGCTCAACTTTTCTCTCACATTGGGTTTCTACTCTGCACCTTTTTCTGTGTTTATTCTCACTTCCATTTCCCACCTTTTATTTATCAGTGTTTAAATTATTGTGCGTGTCAATCTCCTGCTCCCTCTGTGCTACATTTCATTTTCTTTATCAGGAGCTAATTAAGTCACCACTGTCCTCTTGCCCAAATGATAATAACACTCTTCATGTTAAAATTTGTTTTTTCTTCTGTAGGCAAAGCTGACAGTTATCAGTGGCGCTCATAAAAATGTATGCAGATTTAAAGGCTGAATTAAACTTTAATTGAAGCCTGTACATTGGGATTGTGCAACAACAGTCCAACGAATCGGTTCTTGACATCGTTCATATTCAAGCATCCACCCTGACCTCCAAGACTGCTCGTTGTGCTACATGATTTTCTTTCGATTTCTATAAAAACATCTTGATCTATTGTTTACACCTTTGCAGTGACAAGAAGTGGAATAAGTATTTTGAATTGAAGCATCTTATGCTATATGTCTGCAACTTAAATGTTCTTTGTCATAGTCATCGTTACTCAAAATTTCCATGCTCTCTGTTCTTTATAATTAGTTTTGTACAGAATAAATAAAAACGCTCACTGTATTGCATGGATGGATGTAAGAGTAGAATAAATGTATTATGTTTAAAATAAATCTATTTAGTTAAGAGTCATTCAGCTGAAGTCTGAGGAGTCTAATACTAGATGTTCTTGCAGTGGTCATGGTGGGGTTTGGGTTTAGGAGCACTTCTATTTACTGGACATGCAGATAATAGTAAATTTATTTATGGGGTGACTGGCTGTCATTCAGTTCAAGGTCTCTCATATGCAGATTTTTAATCCCCCTGTGCTACACTTTTTAGACAGCTTTGTCTTTCTCAGTGCTTGTTTTATAGTCTTTTTCTGTGAGGTGGGGTCTCTTTTTTGTCTTGAAGCACTTTATTTTCCACAAAGCTGTATGAAAGGTGTCATAGAAAGAGTCTCAGATAGAGCTGTGTTTTTTGTTGTTGTTGTTGGTTTCATAATTATACTATCAGACATTATGGGGAATTTGCTGAGATCTTGGCCTCAGAGTCAGCGTAAGTTTAAAGTTTTACTGGAAGCCAAGAATGCAAGAATGAAGAAAAAAAAAATCATGGACGCAAAAAGGCCAGAACTCACAGATCAGACAACAAGTGGATATTGAAACTCGGTAGTAATAGACGGGCAGTGAATGGAGACGGCTTCCCCTTGGCCCAGCTTCTCAGAGCCTGCTTCTGCTTCAGTCAAGGAGTAGACTACCCAGCCAGTCATTCTCCTCATGACATTTCGTTTTGAGAAATGGTCTTTTAACCTTTCCCAGACTGATGGGCTTCAGATCATCACTTATATTGTTCCATCTTGCCTTTGTGTTAACAGACACCTGTAAGCTGCCACAACTGCAGCACCAGTCTAGAGTAATTACTGAGCAGCACCAGGCTGCTGTCTTCACTGGTAAACTCCATGTAAGCAGAGAGGCTGTACTTATTTTTTCATTACTGTATTGACAATAACGAGAACCTTCTGTTTTATATGCTTTATATATATCACCATAAACATTGTCCTGCTTGTTTCTTGCTTGATTTTATAATATAATTTTTATAGCCATCTCAGATAACCTGGAATTGACCTGTGGCTAAATATGTAATTCTGAAGTAATTATAAATGCTAATACCAGTTTAATAATTAACATTTCCCTCTATGTCATCACCGCTCTCAATTAAACGTGCTGAATACAAAAAAAATAGGGTTTCAATGAGGTTCTCTGAGCATGATAGAGGAAATACAGAATTTGTATTTGAGTTGAAGCTATTATATATAAGGTGCCAGGGTTTTTTTCAGGCTGCAGCGATCACTCCAGTTTGCCCCGCGGCATAGCGATGTCACGTTCCTGACCTCCATTAATCTTCACTTTCAGCTGTGGGTGGTGGGATCTGCCACCTTGACAGACACATGGGGAAAAGGAGCCAAAGATATCTCTTTGATTTAAAGCGACAGCCGTGACTTGAAGTGTTCGGACCGTCCACCGGCGGTTCACCTCCATTATATTAGTCCCAGTTATTCTGACAGCGAGGACACGGGGAATCTTTGTACGCCTCTCATTCCCCGAGTTGTTTTTCTTTAATCTCCTTCTCCTTTCCTCCACAGTCTAATCGCCATGTGTAAAGGTCAGAGTGTCTGCCCTTTTCTTCTCCGCTGCCACTGAACACGTCTTTTAGTCAAGTGGTTATTAGCTCTGGCCTTTAGCTCTTTTAGAGATCGGCTACCAGACCGACACTGATTCATTTTCGCCGCCGTGCGTTCCCCTCTGCCTGTCAAACGCCGATCACGGCCACATCTCGCCGGCGAAAACAGTAGTCGTCCCACCTGATGCTGCCTTCGGTTTTACATGAAACACAAGCTGAGACAGTGCGTAAGCACATTGGTAAAGACAGAGGTTCCATCTATCCACCCATTTTCTGACCCGCTTAATCCCTCATGGGGTAACGGGGGGTGCTGATGCCTATGTCCAGCATTCTCTGGGCGAGAGGCGGGGTACACCCTGGACAGGTCGCCAGTCTGTCCGGGGCAAAACAGAGACAGACAGGACAAACAACCATTCACACACACCTAAGGACAATTTAGAGAAGCCAATTAACCTGACAGTCATGTTTTTTGGACTGTGGGAGGAAGCCAGAGTACCCGGAGAGAACCCACGCATGCACAGGGAGAACATGCAGACTCCATGCAGAAAGGCCCAGGGTTAGACTTGAACCCAGGACCTTCTCGCTGCAAAGCAACAGCGCTACCCACTGCCCCACTGTGCAGATAAATGAAAACGACCGCATTTTGCAAATCTCTTGCCAAAATATTACACTATCCATCAATTAGTCCATCCAGTGACGGACTGGGATTAATAAACGGCCCTGGCATTTCCACCAACAAGCGGCCCACATGGGGACGCGCACGCACGCGCGTGCACGTGCCCACAACAGACAGATATAACTTCACATGCACGGAAATAACACGCAAGTTTGTAGCCCCATTGGTGTTGAACTCTAACTTTAATATGCATAAAAACTGAACCAAGAGGCAACCGGGAGCACAACAAGTCGTAGGCATTGTTTAGATTCCAAAAATAAACTAACTAAAAGTACGCTCTAAATCACCCGTTTTGTCATGTAGTAGACGAGAACAGCTCTGTTTTTTGCCTACCCGCGGGACCCGGATGTAGTGCTGACGTCACACGTGAACTGGTCTATTAGTGGGCCGAGAGATAATGTACAATGAACAGGGTGAAAGGGGCCGCGCACACCCGACGATCGTGCCGCCTCGTGATTGGCCGGCCCAAACGGCCCACGAGGGCCCGCGGCCCTTCTGGCATCTGCCCAAATGCCAGACCGTCCAGTCCGTCACTGAGTCCATCTATTCAACCATCTGATGGCACCTCTGTCCCTGTTCTGGTCCAGATGAGTTTACGTGTCGTCTGAGGTAGATCGGCTGGTCCACTGGTGCGCTCAGAACACAGAAGGTAGTGGAGATGATTGTGGATTTGCAGCCAACACCTCCCCACACTGCCTCCCTCAACTATACCGTCCTCAACCTGAGGATCACCTCCAGTTTCTATGATATGATCTCTCTCGGGACCTGAGCTGGTCCCCACGCATGGACACTGTTCAGAAGAAGGTCCAGACGAGTTTGCTCTTCCTGCGGCAGCTCTTCTCCATTGCCATCATTCAGTCTGCCCTTCGCCCATCAATGTGTGTTTTTTTGCTTCTCCTCTAAACAGTCCACACTATAATGAACAATTAGGTCTGCAGAGAGGATCGTAGGGGCTGACGGTCTGTCCATCCAGGACCTCTACAGGTCTAAGGTCAGGAAAAGGGCAGCTAACATGTCTGCAGACCGCACACATTCTGCACAGAAACTCTTTAGACTTAAAGCATGTCGGCAGCTACAGAGCGATATTCGCTATAACCAGAGATGGTTTCTCGCCCGAGGATGTCTGTCCGATGAACTCCGTAGCAGTCAGAGTTCTCAGATTTATACTATTCATATTTGCACTAATTCAACCTTGCATTCTATTTTTGTATAAACACTGTATGTATACCTAGTTAGGTTAAAAAAGCCCTTTTTATTTCCAGACACATTTATGTATTTATATGTAAAATGTCTATAATGAGTGGTCCTGAAGTCAAATTCCTTGGTTGTGCACACAAATCCATCCATCCATCCATCCATCCATCCATCTACCTGAAGCATGAAGAAATTCACAAAGACTGACCTGGAACAGATGTAAACACTTCCCTATTCTGACTTTTCCTGTTAAGGAAGATGACATTCGAATGAAATAGATCCTCTTTTAATTCCTCATTCTGCTATTTAGATTATCCAAATGCAATCGCCATTAAGCTGTTATGACAAAATGTTTTAAAGCTTTCAGTAAAATTGAAAGCACATGTGAACACACGTGAAGTAATGCCCTTTAAAGTTATAGATATTGTATCTTGCTGATATTAAAACAGCAAAATGTAACCTTGTCCTTGACCCCGGGACTAAGAAAGAGACCTTGAAACCATATGCTTCTCCAGACGGTGACATTCTCACCAAGGCTTATTTTGGAAAACTTTCCATTTGAAATTGTTAAAAAAAAAACACCTTGAAAAAATGTGTTGTTTTTCTCTTTAGTCTAATATCGTCTGACAAAAACTACTTGACTTGTGTGTGGACAGCATTACAGGTTCAGTATAGACTGAACCGAGCGGTTGTTCCCACCAAGCTTAGATCAACTTGCTGAAAATTTGATTTGGTTGTTTTTATTCAGCACGATTGAATTGCTAACAACACAGTTCTGAATAAAAACAGAGGAGTCGCTAAATGTTTTACAGCCTTAAAGCCTCAGAACAAACCCCCCGGACGGACTGAACAACTGTGAATGTTGATGAGCTTTTCAGCCGAGAGAGCTGACAGAACCTGGACTAGACGGTCATGACGGTTCTGATAAAGTTAAAAAGTATCTGACCCAACTTGAAGTACTCCTTCCTGTCCTGTGATAAGGCTGGTATCCGACCCCCAGGCCTTCCTCTGTGTCAATACCTCTTCTTCTTCTTTATTTAAACTTTACTTGAACTCCAGACGGTGTTAAACAAAAAAAAAAATCTAAATTATGGATGTAAATCTCAAGCTTACCCTTCAAGAGACAGAAACTAGATAATATTTTGATTCTAAGAAGAAAAAAAGAACATTTTCTTTAAGTGGCTCCTCTGCAATGAGAATTTGCCCTTCAGACAGGTGAGTTTAAAGATATGAGACAGATAACGAATAAAAATTACATTATTTAACATAATCTACATTGTTTTTTAAGCTATCCATGCACCTGTTACACTACCTTTGCTGTATTTATTACATTTTCAATCATTTGTTTAATTTTGTCTTAATTTTTAATTGTTTCATGGGGATGAGGTTGATAAGGTTTTTTTGGTCTATATGTATTAACAGCATCACATGCGAGAATGAAGCCCATTGTCCAACTATTTATACTGAAATCAGTTCATTTCATTTTAGTTTATTTATGTCTCTCCTATTCATAATGAAAATGTATCTCAGGGCAAGAAAAAGTCTCTTGCTTTCAATTCCAATATTTCCAATACAATCAAATTGGCAGAAAGCAGTCCTGTTTAACTTCAGGGCCAGATTTAAACTGAAAAAATAAATAAATTAAATTTAGGTCCAGTTAAATCTTACTATAAAAGGAATGAAACGACCTATGGAGGTCCAAACAGGACTGGCTTCAGGATATATATATATATATATATATATATATATATATATATATATATATATATATATATATATATATCTATATATCTATCTATATATATATATATATATATAAAGAAAAATATATAAACCCAAGACATTAATCACTGGTAAAACAAATATAAAAGCAGAAAATGAATCAGTAAAAGGAATAAATCAGCTCTGTGTGTGCTTAGAACAATGGGAAATGAATGTGTTATTTGTTTCAAAAGAATCAAATAAAACACAGCTAGATTCTGAAAAACAACACATCTTTAAAAATAGGTTTATTGCCCCCAATCCTTAAATGAGTTAGAGATAATAATTTCAGACAGAGCAGATGTTTTTTTCAATCTGGTTACACAAACGTAATCTTATATTGATGGTCTACATCTTCCTATAGAGCTGCTAAACGCTTAATACAAATGAAAAGGGAAAATATTCCTCTGTATCTGTTTTTCTTTTTTTTCTGATTCCAGTTAGGACACGGAGGGCCTCTTTAATGTCTTTTAGCAGGTACAGCAGCAGGTTGTCAGAGAACTGGCTCCAAAAAGCTGAAACCCAAAGACGTTGCTCTGAGTGATTTTGTGCTCCGTACAGCTTTCTGCCGGTCCTTCTGAGTGTGTTTGTTTGTGTGCTCAGTGGGTTTCTGGTCTGTATCCTCATTCAGAATCCGTCCATCTGGTGTTTAAGCTCCGTGTGTCATCGTTTTGGCTCGACAAAACACTTTTCCACACACGCGTACACAGCCGCACACACGACAGCAGACCGACCGTGCTTTCTTCGGTCCGGACTTCATTGTGCTGCAGCGTGTTTGATGACCCGCAGTTTATCAGTCTGAACACATTTCTTCTTTTGTACTCGCTCAGCGTAAAAGCGCTCGATGAGTAAACTGCATGAGTGTTTTATTTACGCATATGTGGGTTTACGGTCTCCTTTTTAGCAGCTTGGCGGGGAATATTGGGTAAAAACTCCTGTGAATTTGTTAAAAACTAGTGGACATTTCTCATATCTCAATAATTCAGGTCGCTCTCATCTCAGTTTTGATTTGCTTGGGAAAACTTCTCAGCCTCAGAAATCCACCGTTTAAGGATGGCATTTAGAATGTGGAAGGGGACACATGTTAGGGTGTACTTTAAACCTAATCAATGCCTCTTATTGATTTTCATGAGAAATTAAATCAGCTGCAGGCTGAAAGCTGTAAGGTTTTCAGGTCTCTGTCAATGTGTTGCTGAAATAAATCTGCATCGGTAACCATAACTAGCACAACAACTTCTCCATGTGCTGATAAGTTAACGGCAGGTTAACTTATTAGGCTATCAGTCTCCATGGAGTCCGACTTTACCCCTTCAGTGCTTCTGGACTGAAGAGGCTTAGCAGCAAAAATACTTTTAAATTTGGATTTGGAATATAATTAGATAAGGGAGACCTGTACTGCTTAATAAAGTGCTATTTACTTTTTGTGGGAAGTGAAGAATTGAAGGAAGAGCTAAGCTGACAGCAAGAAATATATATATATGTTTCATGGAAATATTTATGGTTTCTGTTCAAAGGGGCTTGAGCTATCCCTCATTTCTTTCTTTTAATTATTTAGACTTGTCTTGATCAATAGTTCCCAGAGCTTTCTGAAGGTCTTTCTAACTATTTAGTTCGGGTTTTCAGGCCGTTTTCAAACGACTGTTTGTTTAGCCTGTTTGTTTAATCTGTGGATCATTTAGGCATAAAAGGCTCCAAAGTCCGAGGGATGATCCAGTATTGAGATGGCACAGACACCAGAGCAAAGAAACAATTTTACTGTACAGTCATGAAGAAATAAGCCTAGCATGTTAGCGTGACGCCAACAGTTTCATTCAAATACAACAAGAAACTTAAAATAGACAACTTTCTTTTGTCACTGAGGCAATATTTTATAAATGAAATGTCTAATTTTGCTTTATTTTCATTTTTTGTCCAGTTAATGTGCTAAGTAGTCCCAGCTTAGCATGTGGTGACCAAGTTAAACAAAACTAAATTAAAAACAAGTGCAGTCTAAACATCAGCAAAAAAATTATAAATTGAATAAAGTTATTACTTTTTTCCTAATCAAATGAAATCAAATGAATTAAATATATTTGCTGGAGTTTTTACCAGTTTTCATTACTCTGGTTTCAGTAATGGAGTTGGGATTTAGCTGAGAGGCTGAGCCACAAGATTAATTTTTTTAAGGTTTTACTAGAACGTATTTCATCTCGTCCTGTTTAGATAAAAGCAAATAAATCATAATTTTCCTGTTATTTTGTCCCTCATTCTACAGGAGCTGGAGGCTGGTCTCCTCTTAGTTCGGACAGGTACCAGTGGCTGGAGGTGGACCTGGGCGAGCGGACCAAGATCACTGCTGTGGCGACACAGGGCCGCTACGGCAGCTCTGATTGGCTGACGTCTTACCAACTGATGTTCAGCGACACGGGACACAACTGGAAGCAGTACAGACAAGAGGACAGCATAGGGGTTGGTTTCTTCTTTATTAACAAGAAAATATGTACGGTACTGTTTTTCTTATAAGAGACTTCATTTTCGAAGCTTTTCATTCACATAGACTCAATTTCCCTTCGGGGTTCAGTAACACAGCTTTATTTTGTGTAACTTATAAATACAGATTTTTTTCTGCTGTGCTACGCATACAGATAAACTCAGTCATCAATAGTTTATCTTTTCATTCGTAATGTATAAGCCGGTGTCGGAGCTCTGCTGACTTTTGCTGACAAAACAGTTCGCTGCACACCACAAACCCAGATGCAGTCAAGTGGGACAATTTGTTCCCTTTTTACGTCTTGTTTGCTGCTCTCTGTCATTTTTGTCAACTCAGTTCAACTCAGAAAGGGCTTAACTGGCATCTTAGTTCAGGAATCAGTTTCTGCCAGGGTATCAGAGCACAGCTTCACCTTTTCCCTTTAGATTTTGTGAAGACAGAGTGAAAGAAACATGTAGTAATGAAAAGAGTTGGACGTACAGTGTGAAAAACTGCTCTTAATGCAGTGAATGGAAAAGATTAATACACAAAATAGAGGTCACGTTTACAAATATAAGTATTCAACAGCCACATGTTTATAGGGAATCTCTAAAAACATAAAAAAGAATCAGTAAATTATAAAACTGCATGTTAAATGCTGATTTAAACCTTGAAACATTTAGAAAAATATTAGATGTTATATTCCAATGATTATTTAAAGAGTTCAGTCAATACTGACTAAACCTTCCACTCCAGGTTAATCTGGCTGCTTTTTAAAATTTAAACTCAGATGTGTGTGCAACATTTGCACGTTGATTCACAAGCGATGAACCACTTGTGAATTTACCAGAAGATTATATTATGATGATTATGTTACATCTGTTAGTAAGTAGATGCAGAATTAAAATCATTATATGAGTCTGGTTGTAAAAAAAACTGGATAACAATCCTTTTATGTGCATCCAAAAATATAACCTACAATAAATGAATGTAATGAAAGGTAATTCAATCAATTCAAATCAACAAGTACAAAATCTTACATTTTTGGTAAATGGGAGGGGAGTTTTATTCTCCTTAATCTTATATTAACATTTTCTTAATTAAACTTAAGATTTTAGTCCCCCCAAGGATTAAATCTCGGTCTGGTACTTTTATTTTTCCTCTTCAGGATTCCAATTGGATCTAAATCAACTTAATATTTCAGTCCCTGCCTCCCAGATCTTCCCTCCTCTCTAAAAGTAGGCTACCATATACTCTCAAAGGCATCACTGCGGTAATCATTCAAAAATCCTTGATAGCGCTACATTTTCCTAACATCAAAGAACAATAAAAGAGGCACACTTTAAACCTTATCGACCCTACCTTTTTTTCTTGGCTATTATATTGGCCCTTTTCAAATATTCAAATAATATTTACAACCTGTCTTGTTGTCATTTAAAGACTATTTAAAATATTCTCACATTTATATAAATGCTGTTGTCAAAAGTAGCTTTTTTAAGATTATGCTTTATGTCTTTCGCACAGACTTGATGACTGTTATAGTTTAGCCAGTCCCTGATTCCTCAACATGAAGAAGCCCTAAATGCGTCTCATTTGTCCCTTCTTATTTCCTCTGGTTGTTCTCCTTACAGAAAACATTTTTTAGATCTTGTTGACTGGTTTCAAGCCCTAACATGCATTTCCGGCTTCATACCCGTTTACTTTTTAAAAGATTAGTCCAGCGCCAGGATGCGGCTGGATGTACTAATGAGCTTATTAAGGCTTTTGCTGTGGCTATTCCAATTCTTTTGCTCTTTCTCAAGTTCAGATTAGGCTCCTTACTAATCCTTACTAAAATTAATTACAAATATATGTTGCTATTGTTTCGTGTTTGTTATTTGAGGACCCGGATGCAGACATAGGGGCAGGTTATTATAGTAAACAAACAATCCTGGTATAAGTCAGCCTAGAGGAAAGAAGCCCAAGGTCAGCATAAGGGCTTCTACCCGCCGTCTCCTGGTATTATGAGCCAACAGATACAACAGGAAAGTTGATTCAGGGGAACTAGATGAGAAAAGGTAAGATTTTAGCAATATTTTGGGACAAGTAGCAGTCACAGTTTATAAGAAATAGTCACAAATTAGGGTTCAAATAATGTAATCAGTATAGAATGATCCAGTCCATGTTTGAACAGTCTGTATCTCTTGTGGTTTCAGTGCTTGTCTCATTCTAGGGGGTCGTAAAGGTTACCCTAAGGCCAAAAAGTCGCAACTTGTCATAAATCTCACCATGCGATTTCCACTTCTGGTTTGACCAGTCTGAGTGATTTAGATCTAAACTAGAGATGGTCTAATGCAGTCCAGACTAATGAAGAAGCTAAAACAACCCTTTAGTTTCGTATTAACAGAAAGCTCTGATCAGATGCTTTAATATTTAATCATTCATAGCTTCTCGTCTCCTCTTCCTCAGTGGTGATGTAACCTAGTGTTATTAGGCAGCCTGGAGACTTGTCTTTGTTTGCAGAGTCCAAACCACAGGGGTTGTCAGCTGGAACTAGAAATGAGCGTTTCCTAAACCCCGATGTGGATGGGTCTCTGCTAAACCCTTTTTTTACATCTTCTGCAAACATACTTATAATCGGCTGTCAGAAATAATAATAATTACAATATCATGAAGAAAGGACAATATTTTTGTCACTCATGTCAGAACGTGAAACCCACGTATTATACAGATGCATTACACAAAGTGAAATATTTTAGGCCTTCATTTGTTACAGTTTGAATGATTATGGCTTACAGATAATGAAAAAATAATATTGCATAAGATCAAATAATATGTAGATTTTAAACATTAGTGTCACAATTCTGGAAGTATTTAAATTTTCTATGCTCTTAATACAAGGATTGGTCTCTTTTTACATTAATTACAGCATCAGTGGAGTGTGGCATGGAGGCGGTCAGTCTGCGGTTCTGCTGAGGAGTTCTGGAAGCCCAGATTGCTTTCATAAGGTCTTAAAGTCATATGCATTGTTGGGTCTGGTGTCTCTCATCCTCCTCTAGACAATACTCCTCAGATCCTGTCAGGGTCTCAGGTCAGGCCAGTCAAGCTCACTAACACCATGGTCAGCGAACCAGCTGGTGGTACCTTTGTCAGTGTGGGCCGGTACCGACTCCTGCTGAAAAATAAAATCAGCATCTCCATGTAGCTTGTCAGCAGAAGTAAGCGTTAAGTAACTAACTCCGTGTTACGGATCTACTGCAGATAAGATATGAGTTTCACTCTGAAACAGATGACTTTATAAATAAACTTTTCCATGATATTCCGATTTTTTTGAACCTGTAATGTGTTTAGTGTATATAGACTCTATAAATGGGCACAGCATGTCTAAAAAGTGAGCAGTTCACCTGGTTTTTATGGACGCCTCTGCCTTTCTTGTAGCCAGATTACTCCCTATTTCTGCGTTTTGTCTGTGCGACTGTCACGCTGGTCTTGCATATGCTCTGCTGTAGCGCGCGTAACACACTTCATTGTCCAGGCGCTGGAATTACCAAGTAGCTTTGATGTTGCAGCAAAACACAGCGGTGCATCCAATCAGCCCAGTTAGCCTGCTTGATATGTGTTGAATCCTGCGCCTCAGTTCTGCAGAGACTCCAAAACCAGATCAAATAATGCAACAAACTTTAATTTCCACCTCCCCCCCACCCCCCAACTTTGAGCATAAGCATTAAGCCAGGTTGAAGTCGCATTTGTCACGCTGCTGCACGGAGGAGTTTTCTGATTAGAAGCCCAGCTGAGGCAATTTCTTCATGTGGCGGGAATCCGGCTAATCTCGGTGCCGGGGATCCAGCTTAAAACATGTTGATCTGGCACTATACATAAATTCTGCACCAGCTCAACCACATTTCAAAGTGTGTCTGAACTTCTGTGAATGAGTCACCTAAGGGAGGAAGAAGAAAAAAAGTGTGGCAGAGCCGCTGGATCAAGCACAACACATTACCTACTGGGCTTCAGATCTCAAAATAGTGGGATGCGGACCAGAGGAGGCAATATGTTGTTTTCCTTTTTGCCGTTAGAAGATTTCTTCCTGCCCCACATCCTTCCTTGGAAGCCTGTTGGTGTTTGGAAATGCTGCAATCCATCTTTTCTTTATTGTTGCTCCTTTTTTATCTGTTTGTTTCTTGCCTCCTGGAGGGCTGAAGATGTGAGAGCGAGCCCTGATTGCTTTATTTCCCCTCACTTTCTCAAATTCCCTTCATCACTTCCTTTTTTTTTAAATTGAATTTCTCTACTGTTCATTTCCATCTGTTTTCTCAACATGTGATGTTCTGCTTCCTTTTATTTTGTCTCGATTTTCTTCAATACATTTCTGCCTGCTGGTTGGTTCGGTCCTGTTGGCTCAAGTCAACATCAGACTTTGTTTGGCAATTCACAGCTGCCCCCTCAGTGCCTGTATGAAAAAAAGGATTCAAGAACGAAAAAAAAGCATTAGATGTCCATGTGTCTATTCATTTTTTTATCATATGAAGATTTCAAGAATGTTTATTTTAAAATTACAGATTTTTATCTTTAGTGTCTTGTAGATAAAACGGATTTTCACATAATTAGCTGCAGCCACATGAAAACAGATTTATTCTCCCTGCAAGTTTTCATTAATTTAACCCCCCCCCCCCCCAAATTCACTGCGGCAGAGCAAGTTTGAGTCCAGTTTCTGTTTTGTTTGTCTGTAAGAATTGTCATCCAGTTGCTAAATCTTTTATTAAATACACTTGTCACTTTCCTGTCTACACATCTAAGCCAGGGCCGGATTATCCATAAGGCCCATGCTTTAAAAATAAATTGTTATATTATTTACTTACTTATTATTACTTGAAATTGTTGAAAGACCATGCATTATTCGTTTTGTGAACACTGATGTCACAATAATAATAAATAATAAATAAATCAAGATTTTTTTTATTTCAACATTTTAAAATGAGATATTTGAATATTGCTCACTGCTCATCTGCCTACATGTAGTTGTGTACGTTAGTAAATAGTAAATTACATTACATAAATCCCCTTGATTATGTCTGATGTTTTTGACCGGAGGACAGCACGGGTAAGGGGGGGGGGGGGGGGGGCATCTCGGAGAGTTGTTGAAGTTAAACCCGAGCAGCAGAATGAGGCAGAAAGGACGATGTTGGGTGTAAACAACATGAAGACATGGATCCATCCTGCCTCATCAGCTGTTCAGGACGACGGTGGAGGCGTAATGGTGTAGGGATGTTCTCTTGGCTCAATGTGCGCTTCTTAGTACCAATTAAGCATTGTTTGAAGACTAAAGCCTACATAAGTGTTGTGGCTGACCATATCCAGCCTTTTAGAACCACCGTTTTCTGCTCTTTTTATAAATACTTCGAGCAGGACAATGCACCATGTGACAAAGCTCAAATCACATCAAACCGGTTTCTTCAACATGACAGTGAGTTAGCCGTACTCCATTTGTACTTCACAGTCCCCCGATCTCAATGCAAGCAGAGCACGTTTGCGATGTGGTGGAAACGGAGATTAGCATCATGGCTGTGCAGCCAGCAGGTCTGCAGCAGCTGCATGATGCAAACCTGTCCATATGGACCAGAAGCTCTGAGAAATGTTCATGAAACCCTGTTGAATCCATGCCATGAAAAACAAAGGCAGCTCTGAAGGAGGGATGCTCTTACATTTTGAGTGCAAGTGTTATTGTCACTGTCAGTACCATCACAATAATCTGGGCTGCACAAAAAGTGGTTACAAGCTATACTGGGTAGGTACATGTGCTAAAATAGTTTTAATTCAACGATATACATTTATTTAGAGCTGATGGACAATAAATAATGTCTCGAGGTGGTTAACACAGACAAAAAGATCTAATTTATTTACAGAAACATACAGTCAATTCAATCAGATCAGGCATACAAATCTATTACAATTCTGCCCTCGTTGTAAAACATTGCAGTGGAAGCGGTATGTCGACTGAAATCTGCACCAAAGTTTGTGCATCAAGGCTTTTAAAACTACATACAGCTCGCCAGAAATGTTATTACAATGCAGGGCGTTAATAAACGTTCCTTAAAATGTACCAACATACCTAATATTACATCCAAGGAGTTTGCGATTGTGTTATTGCACACATTGGTGTTTCTGCAATGATTTTGAATCAACATACTCAGAGCTTCTACTTTTAGACATGGGAATTGATTAAACACAAGAAAGTACAAAATAAGACGATACGGCCCACCTTATAAGTGCTGTTTAAGCACCACTTCTCGAACCTCTTAATGTTGATGGAAAGCACCTCACTCATTCCCTGCATTCTCAGACAACTAAACACATTCAAATAGATTTGAAAATGTACAAATCTCAGTGGGTGTAAACTGTGTAAAATTTGACTTCTAAACCGTTACTGCAGATGTGTCTGGGTCAAAATGAATTACTTTGAGTTATTTGGTGATTAAAAAATAATCGATCGATTCTCAAACTGATTTGAAGTAATTTTTACTGAAAACTGAGCTAAAAACTAATTTGTCCATTTACTGTCAGAGTAAAATTCTCCTCATTATGACGTGAATTAACTCTGCGGTCATTATTATGTGAGGACTAAATAAGTTAATTATGCGTTTGGGCTTTTATTCGGCAGTGGGGGAGCTAGTTAACCTGCATGTCAACCTCAAGGGAGCCGAGCAATTAGGATAGATTGCCAGATGGAGGAGACTGAATGAGGAAGGAAAGTGACTGAAAGCAGCCCATCAGGCATTCAGCGCATTATTTCAGAGATCTGTTTCTAACTCATGATCACATATCTTTGAAAATGATTTGGTGTGATGCAGTTTCATGAGCAACATCTTAGTAGTTAGGTTGGAAGTGTAACCCTAAAAATATCAGGAAATATAAGGTGTTGGCTTCAAGCCGTGTACATTTACCAGTATCTATCTATCTATCTATCTATCTATCTATCTATCTATCTATCTATCTATCTATCTATCTATCTATCTATCTATCTATCTATCTATCTATCTATCTATCTATCTATCTGAGGACGTTCTATCTGAGGACGTTCTATCTGAGGACGTTCTATCTGAGGACGTACTACCTTCGTCCGTCTCTCTCTCTCTCTCTCTCTCTCTCTCTCTCTCTCTCTCTATATATATATATATATATATATATATATATATATATATATATATATATATATATATATATATAATCTATATATTCTATTACTGTATTATCAGGTTATATTTAACAAAAGGCCAGATTTCCACTCCAGCCCCTGATCAGTGATCATTAGGTCAGATACTCAAATAAAAATTTTTTTTCCCCTTCTCTGTCCCTCTCTCTCTTCACATTTTAAATGCATTAAAACTAAGGATTTCAAACTAATTTGGTCTATAAACACTGAAACAAATGGCATTTACAATGATACATTTTACAGTTTATAAAAAAATCAGATAAAGTCTAAGGGTATCTACTTTACAAAAAAAAGAAAAAAAAAGAGGATAATCTTGTAATAATTCTTTCATTTTCTGTCCTAAACTGCTGCTATCGCTATCTATCAAAGAACCTGCAGCACATTCTTCTTCTTATAGGTGCTATAATCCGTAGAAGAAAACATCTGAATCTGTAGCTCAGATATAAACAGAGATCGGCATCTCTAATAAAACACGATTTCCCCTGTTTGATGCGAGTGCAAATAAACCCAGAGAATGATGCAGCCCAGAGATCTGACACTTTAAAGCATGACTCATTGCTGACCTAAAACAAGAGGAAAATGCTTAAAGACCGGGGGCTGCTTCTGCTCTCGGTGTCAGTCGGCACGGAGAGGAGCCCTCTTCTCTCCATCGGCGTTGGCCCTCGTCTCTGATCTCGTTTCAGCTGCTCATGGACAGGAGCCCAAGGCAAAGTTGTGGGCAGGAGGGTGTCTAGTTCAGGAACCATGATCTCTAGTGTTTACTGGAGTGATTTGCAGCCGGCTGTGAAGTGGACCGGATAAGAGCCGGTCCACTGAATCTGAGGCCATGCTGCTGAAGTTTTGGGGGGGGGGGGGGGGGGGGGGGTCGAGTGCGCCTCAAACAGAGGGATCCAAGTATCAGGATGTATTCCTGGACTCTCATGACGAAGGAGCTGAGCCGAAAGGGAAAGTGGAAAGAATGCAATTCAATGTGAATTATTTTATTACACATTTCTGGAAATAACCTGGGTCTGTTTTGTATTTTTGTAAGTAGTTTGAGATTATATTTGTTTTAAATGTCTGATTCTTTTAAAAATGAACTGAATAAGATAAAGAAGAAGCATCAGATTGACATGTACCTTCAGCGTCCATATTCAGTATTTGTTACGGCCAAAAGAGAGAGACGTTGAGCACAAAGTGTGAAAATTAGGTTTCTTTACTGGGGTGATCAGACTCGATCATCTTAAGGGAGCCAATATTTGACCCACAGCTCCTCTACATGAAACGGAGGTTGAGATGGTTTGGACACAGGGTCAGGATGCCTCCTCTGTTCTTTGATTTGGAGTTTCTGGGGCCATTTCTCCCTAAAAGGAAACCCAAGGTCAGATTAAACTCTTTAGAGGGATATCCTTTCTTGAGTAGGAAAACCTACCATTCTGCAACTTTCAGATGCATCTCTTCTCTAACACCCCTGAATCAGATAAATGGCTTGTTACCAGACCTCTGCAGAGCTGAATGATGGCAAGGCTTCAGCCATTTCATTCAGCTGTGTTGGAGAGGAGATGCATCAGAAAGATGCAGGATAGCTCTTGATGACTGGCATCCCTACTCGCTGAGAAACTGGAGAATTTGTCGTGGAGACACGATGTCTTGGTCTTCCTGCTGGTACCTAGACAGGTGGAAGAAAATGGATTATGTCAGCTGGAGGAATAATAGTTGGCACTGTATATGTTAAACTGATTTTAGTTTTTTTTGTTTTATAAAAATGTTTGATGTGTCTGTATATGTGTGTTTTCCAGTCTTTTCCAGGTAACTCTAATGCAGACAGTGTGGTTCAGTACAAACTGCAGCAGCCTGCAGTCGCTCGCTTCCTCCGCCTCGTTCCTCTGGACTGGAATCCCACCGGACGGATCGGACTCCGGCTGGAGGCCTACGGATGTCCTTACAGTGAGTCTCAAACTGACTTGACTTTAACCATTATATTGTTTAGCAATGCGTTGCAGCTCAATGATCAGAATTACGATCATTTCCTTTTCCTTTTTTTTGTCAATCTAAACCTGTTGATGGCATCATATCTGAGCTCATTACAATTATTCCCATTGGGCTTTTTACAAAACAAATGGTGCCAGATTTTGCTAACATCCATCCCCTGCTAATTCTGCTAGAACCACATTAGCACAACATAAATGATTTCTACCTAATGCATGAACAAATCAGTTTATATAGTAAATTGCAATTTCATTATGAAAGCATAGGTAGAAATAACAATTTTGCAGGTGTCTATATTATGAAAGTGATATTCTAAGTGTGTTATTATCATTCTGATGGAGGCTAAATGGATAGTTCGGATTGGTTTTACCTCTTTGCACAAAAATAAATACGTCAAACAGGAGCAATTTACTAACTCGTGGTTTCATTTGAACAGAAGTACAAAAGTAAACGGCTGTTATGACTCTACAACCCAGCACTGAGCATGAAGTTACTTCACTGAGCCTTTAATCCTGCTTTGTAGTAATAGCCCCAGGTTTATGTCTGCTGCCAAGCACTCAACTCGAGGTGATGTTCCTTTTTGTCACCCACTGAACAGTGGAGAGAATCGCAGCTGCAGGGGGGGAAAGTAAGACTTCATGCTGACATTCTGTACTCCTGCCTGCTGGATTTTCCTGAAAAGCTGCAGCATGTATCTGCGGATGTATGCTTTGTTTCCTCTCTCAAAGTATTAAAAAATGGTTAAAGTAACTACATTTTGAGATGGTGCCATTTATCTGACAATACCAAAACCTACATTGGCTCAGTTTTTATTTTCATCTTTTAAATTTTGTAATATTTCAAATACTTGCATAGTTGAATCCAAAAATATATACATATAAATTAAGAATGCAAGGGTAGTGCAGTCCTGGCGCAAAATCAAAGGATGATTTTCCGTTAAATCTTTCCTCAGAATTACATTGTTTTGGTCTCAGCCTGCAAGCTTTTCAACAGTAAGAGACCTCAGTCCAGCTAAATAAAACTCTTTTAGAATGTTATATGACCTTTGAAAAAAAGGTGGCTTATAATTTTTGTTATATGTACAGGAACTGTGCTGTCAATTTTAAATAATTCCACTGTTGCTTAATGCTTGCTCAGTATGAGGGATTGCTGCAAAGCCACGTACAATGCAGACAATTCTCCCTGTGGCTCTACGATTCTCCAGGAGTGAATGCTGCTTGGAGAGACTTTGATGCAATCAACTGGTTCCCTTATATAGGACATTTTTGACCAATCTGTATAATATGATTGAATTTGACTTTGTAAAGTGCCTTGAGATGACATGTTACATGAATTGGCGCTATATAAATAAAATTGAATTGAATTGAATTGTAAATAACCACCGTTTTACATCTATCTTTAGGTTTTATAGTGAAAGAGGATGGATACACTTTTTCCCTTTTGGGATGTTTATTTGTGGAAAATGAGCCAACATAGTTTCCAAACTCATGATTGGTAGAGGTACTTTTAGTGTCATTCGTTAAAAAAACAACAACTGAAAAACTGCTAAAAGCTGCCATTTTTGATATTTATATTTAAAAGCATTAGTTTTTTTCTTTATCATTTTGGATGAAAGTAATTCGGAGTGATTTTGGAGGGTCCAAAGAGTGACTTGTGGCTCTGGAGGACCCTTGTCTAGGTTATGGTCTTGCTTTTTGAACAACATCAACTCAGTTTTTTTTTCTGGTTGAAGTAAAACAACATCACATACCTGTCCTGTGTAAGTAAAGATTCAGTGCAGCATCGGGCCGTTGAGTAAATGACGGTTGTCCGTGTAAGGCATTGTGTAAGTGTTCTTCCAATTTTAATCACTAGGTGTCATTATTACTTGTTGTTCCTTTAAAAAAAGGTTTTTACTATTTGCAATGTTAACAGATGCTCATCCAGTTGGCAAAGTATTCTGGGCTGTACTGAAAAAACGTGAAACATTTTGTTTGTTCTCAGCAATAAGAACAGCATTTGGGTCTTTCTTTGAAAACGCTTGCTGTTTTTAGCCAATTCTAATAAATGTATTAAAAGCTGGTTTTGGTGCAAAGTTTGCATTTGAGTAAACGTCATTCGATAGTTGTGGTCCTATTTATTATGAAATTATATTTCAAAAAGTGTGATTGTTAAATCCAAAATACTTTGTGTTGTACCTAAACATTTTCAATCGCAAGAAGATTCTAACTTACCTTTAATACTTTTGCTGTGATTTAAAAAAGTTTTCAACTGCATCAGCAAAACGTGCTGGTGGGCAAAATCGTTCTTGAACTGCAGTTGGGGGACGCACAAAATCAGCCAGGGGACACAAACAGCCCCCGGGCTGCTCTTTGGACATCCCTGGTCTAAAGAGAAGCTTGTTTCTTTAAATTAAAGTTTTATATGCTGGATTGTGCCTCATGGAAAAAGATTTGAGGCTCCCACGTCTAGATTGTGTTGATCACAGAATATCAGGATATTGTGTGGCTGAGTGATTTTTCTCTCTGATAAGTAGCTTATTTTTTATTGTTAGAGCTGGCTGAACCCGCTGCAGTCGGCATATTAGGAAACCCCAACAGAAAAGCACATAAAAATGTCTCTGTGTGCTGAATGTCCAGCCACATTTACTCATCACAGTGTGCATTAAACTAAAAAAAAAAGAGAAAGAAAAAAAGACGTGTAAGCAATCCGTCAGCAGTTTTACTGCTAGGCTGTTTTATGGTTAAAACACATTTTGTGAAAGCTTTGTTAAGTGCCCCCTTATTTGCTTTCTAATAATGTGTCCATTAAGCAACACAGGTGAGCTTTGTGAAGAGGTAGGAGCAGAAATAAGTGAGAATTGGTGTCTGAATAATGATGAATCTGTGGCGTTGTGTAAACACCAGCGGACCTGTTGATGGCGAGACTCAGAAACCTCACAGGGATGCAGCTACCAGTTGGTAAAGCAAGTAGCTGGTTTTATTTCCAGGAGTGAATAGTTGCTGTCGGGCTGTTCTACTTGCCTCCTGATCAGCCACATCTTATTACCATACATGATCTCGTTTAAAGATTCAGAGAACTTTGTGAGAGCACACGGCATTATGAGCAGAAATCTGGTGGCCAGTGAACTAATAAATGGGTCCATGGGTCTCTCAGCAGGTTAATGATCCAAAACGTAGGGCCAAATCAACACAGGAATGGTTCACCAGACACAATTAACCCCCCCCTGTAATGGTCATCTCAGTTCCCGGAGCTACATCTCCCAGAAAACATGTGGAGTGAAGAGAAAAAAAAGAAGATAAGTCCCAGGAATCTGAATGATCTAGAGAGATTGGGCAAAGAGGAATGGTCAAAGATCTTTCTCTCCGTAAGCTCAGACTTTAAATTAAGTTTCAAAGAGTATTAAGTGCCATCCTGCTGACAAATGGACGCTGCAGCATTGTAATGAAGTTGCATTCTTTGTAGCGCTTCCTTTAAAGGTGCATAGCCACGTTATTTGACTTTTTTTAATTTATACGTCAGCAGCTCACTCTGGTTGCATACAAAGTTATTATGAAAGATTATCACGTCCTGCTGGTGTAGTAGTTGTTATTTTGGTGTTTTGTGCTTTGTTTTTTGCTCGATTTGTTAGTAAATAAAACAAGTAAATGTTTACTTATAGCTCCTTTAGGTTTCGGATCTGTATTGATTCACACAACTCTTTCCTGCACAAAATCGGACCAATGCGTTTGATGACATTATTTCTAGCTCATATTTTGTGGTGCAGCTGAAATCATGAGGTCATTTAATTTGTTTATTTTTTCTTTTTGCCCTTGAGTACTTTTACTTGACAATTTTGGCCCCCATGATGAAAAGTTTGCACACCCCTGCTTTTGAGAGTTATAGATTGTTGTTTAAAGGTCCCATGACATCACAGTATAACATGACCTCACTATTTCATGTAGTCAGTATAATTGTCGATAGCAATTCAGTTCAATTCAATTCAATTCAATTTTGCTGCATATGTAAATTCCCCAAAGAATTTCATTTAGAAAAATAACGTCATGTTTTTTTATTTTTTCAGGCCAAATGTTCCCCAGTAAAATGTTTGGTTGCTGTAATGATATGCAGCTCTACTAAATTGACTTTGCTCTGATTGGCTACAACCACTTTTTGGAAAACTGGTCAGCACACAGCTTTTCCAGGGCCCGGTCTTTTTACCCGCTCACCACCACCACCACTCCACAAACAAACACTATGACAGTGTGCATGGTTTCTTTTGTGCTTGTGAAGTCTCTCGTACAGCTTTCTGTTGTTTTTATGTTGGATATGTTCTATTATTGGCTGTGCAAATTCTCAGATACCCGCGTCATTGCAACAGCAAACAGGCTTAAATCGCAGGCAACTGGACTTTGGTTCAGTTCTTTCTGAAATCGTTTTGACACCTATCCAGGAATCTTTGTCAGTTCTGGTGGCTCGCACTTGAGCAACCTGCAGTTGGTGCTCTGCTGTTTTTAAGCACACAGAGACCCATCCTCATAGGCTATTCTAAGTCACATGTAAATAAATGACCCACCTGTCACTGTCCTGGGTCGTCAGAGGCTATTGCTTGGTGTGAGTGGAGTACTTGGTCACCTGAATCATGATGAGATGCTGATGTAATCTCTTAGGAACGTGTTGGAGGACCGAGCTGTAAACACTGGGGTGTTTGAATCACAATCCTCCCCCTGTTTTTCCTCTGGATCAAGTTAAAAAACAACAACCTGCATCCAAACATGTATGCCTGATTATTAAAATCACATCTGATTTACCTGAAAGGCATGTTTTCTTGTCTTTCCGATGTTGAACAGTGGCCGAGAGAAACAGGTCTCTTTGTCGGGTCATATTTAGAGCTGAGTGGTTGGTGCAACAAGCCAACCTCTAAACCCTAAACCTTAAAACAGGGTGTATTTAGCCGAAAACGTCCTGCATGCGTTTACAGTCTGCTCAAACATTACTCAGCTAAAAACAAAGAAACGGCTGCGGAAACCACGGCTATTTATTCCAGCTTTCCTAAACACTGCCTGCTGATGCCGAGCAATGCAGGTAATGATCCAGAGTTTCCATCTGGTTTCAAAACACAGCCCGGCACAGAAACTACGCTTACAGAGTGAGATCTGTGCCCAAGCTGCCCGCTAAAACTCAGTTGGTTGGAATAATTACAGGTTTGGGCTTCATTACAGTCGCATAAAAACATAAAAACCTAATCTGGAGATAAATGAACATGTTTGGTTGTACATAACGAAGACTGCAAGTCAGCTCTACATAAAGGATGAGTCGGTATGTAGGAGCTTCAGCTCGTTGCTCTGTAATCAGCAGGAAATGCGGTGCACAGTGCAATAAGCACATTACTGCAAGCTAAGTGAGGTCAAAGACTTGCCAACTTCATTAAAAAAGAGAAAGGGAAATTAGTTGTACAGCTGAAGAGGAAACTGATGCTGAGCTCAGCAGCTGCTCTTTTTTTTTTTAAAAATGTCCATTCTTTACCGCCTACACCTCAGTCTAAATCCCTATCCAGTAGTGAAAGTGCTCGATAAACAGAATACAGATTTGTATCCCAGTAACAAGCTGAACTCACTGCAAGTGTAAATGCAGAGAATCACAGTCACTTCGATCTCGTATAGATAGCGTGTCGCGAAGCCGCTGCAGCTGAACATGTTTCTGTCTTTATGTCATTTTCGTTTTCAGCCTCCGACATGGTGAGCTTCGACGGCAGCAGCAGCCTGACTTACTGGCCCGGTCCGGCGCCAAGGCGGGGATCGAAGCCGGTCGTCTCCCTCAAGTTCAAAACCATGAGGAACTCCGGGACACTGCTTCAGGCCGAAGGGCAGGACGGACTGGAGCTCAGCCTGGAGCTGGACAGGGGAAAGCTACAGCTGCTGCTCAGAGACGGTACGACACCTACGTTTAATGCTCCCATGTTTAATTCTCTGAAAATCTGACTGTTATTAAGAAACTTAATTTACCAAGTTGAGTCCCAGTGAGAGACAGGGTCTTAATTTCAAGTGAGATCTGTTCTTGATCTACTTTTCTACTCTTTTTCTGTCTACCACCTGACAATTTTCTGTGAAATGTAACACTGGCATGTTCTCTTGATAAAGTATTCACACCCTTTTAACTTTTTTTAAAAAAAAATTTGCATACCAACTTAGAACTTCATTGCATTTAGTTGATTGTGAAGTGGATTGAAGATGATACAAGGCTTGCATGCATTTGTGTTCAGGTTGCGCTGAGTCAGACCTTTGTAGAACAATGCTCTTTTTTTGGGTTTGTGTCTACCGGCTTTTCACATGAACAGTCCATTGGTCCGTTTTTTGCAAAATATTTCTGGCTCAAATATATTAAAGGGAAATCATCTGTAAAGATCGGTTGGAAAGGTTGTCTGCAGATTCTCAGTTGGATCAAGATATTGACTTCTGCAGTGCTTTTCCAACACAAAGCTTTGAACTAAACCGTCTCATTGTAGCTCTGGCTTTATGTTTAGGGTAGTTCTGATAGAACGTGAACCTCTCCCTCAGTCTCAAGTTGTTTGCAGCCTGAAACAGATTTTTTCCCACCAGGGTTGCCCTAAATTTATCTGCATCCATCTTTTGGGTCTACTCTGAGCAGCTTCCTTTTTCCGATGAAAGAAAAGAACCAAGAATCGAGAGTCTTTATTGTCAGTTCGTAACCATAATAAATTGTTGGTGAGACACCGGCTCATAGTTCACATATAACACACAGACACAAGTCAGAGACATCCATGGAAAACCAAAGAATTACCCTCAGAAATGCAAAATCGCAATATCAAAAGAAATGGTTACATTTTTAAGTTAAGCTGTACAGCCGAAGAGAGAGAATTATCAGTAGGGGAAAAATACTGTGCAAATGGCATTTTCAGATAAGGATAAAAAGTTGAATTCACCGACAACACTTCCTGAGAAACAAAAGCGTGCAAATAGTCTCTAGAATCTGATAAAAATTAAATGTTCAGGTAAAAGAAAGAGAGAGATAGTAGTAAAAATTTACAAAATGATGCAAAACACTGTGCAATAATTTTAATGTATGAGACAAACACTCCCTGAGAAACTAAACACGTGCAAATAGACATTACCATGTGAGAGACAGTGTAGTAATTCTTTATCAGAACAAGAACCTGTGGAACCAGTAGTTTTTTAAAACATGTGACAGACTATGAACTGGGCTGGTGGTTTATGTTGATTCTCAGCAGGATGGGATAGCCCTCACAGCTTTGGGAAAGAAGCAGTTTTTAAGTCTATTAGTTTTTGATTTAATGTTCCTGAATCGTTTACCTCATTCACCTGATTCTCTTTTTGTTGTATTTGTATCCTTTGGTGAACATCCTAAAATGCCCTAAAATGTTTCCCACCATCTATATGCTGATGATATCCAGCTGTATTGCTCTTTTCGACCATCTGAGATGTACAAGCTGCCTGAACTCAGTATGTTTGTCAGAAATCAAACTGTGGCAGTACAACAACTATCTCCAATTTAAGGAAAACAAAACTTAAACCCTTATTGTTTCCTCTGATGATAAATAGCCATCATATCTGTTCTTTAACTCCAACTGTGAAAAGTATTCTTCAGAATCTGGGGTCATTACTGACAGTTCCTTATCCTTTGAAAATCACTGTAAAACACTAGTTCATAACTACTTTTATTATTTAAGGAGCATTTCAAAATTAACAGCATTTCTGTCACAGAGACTAGAGTTGACTATTCGTGCTTTTATTTCTTGCCTTTACACTATTGCAATAGTCTTTTTAACTGTTTAAATAAATCCTCCTTCAGTCTGTACAAAATTCTCCAGCAAGGCTGCTGACTAAAACAAATAGAAGGGCACATAATACTCCTGTTCTGACCTCCTTGCACTGGTTACCTGTGCACGTTAGGATGCATTTTTAAATTATGGTTTTGACTTTCAGAGCAATTCATGGTAAGGCTCCTAAATATAGACAGAATCATGTGACTCATCTTTCTCTGCCTAGGATTTAAGGAAATCGGTTGTTGGTGGTTGTTGGACAATGTTGTTGGTGGTACTTTGTGAAATCAATGTCTGTGAAAGGCGCTATAGAAATAAAATTTCACCTACTTACTTAACTGATGGAAGTGCTGTCCCCAAGCACCAAAAGACATTAAAGACCTGTTGTTGCTGTATCAACCCTCCAGACCACTCAGATCTCCAGGTTCTGGTCTACTCTGCATTCCCAGAACCAGAACCAAACATAGAGAAGCAGCATTCAGTTTCTATGCTCCACAAATCTGGAACAAACTTCCAGAAAACTGCAAATCAGCCGAAACACTGAGTTCCTTTAAATCAAGACTGAAAACCCACCTGTTTAGAGCTGCTTTCTGCCCATAATAATGGGAACACTAACCAACATATTTGATGTGTATCGATGTTTTCACTTGATGCACTTTAATGTTTGTTACTGGTCTCACAACCGGTGACTGGCTCAATGTGTTTATCATGTTTTTATGATGTAAAGCACTTTGAACTGCCCTGTTGCTGAAATGTGCTTCACAAATAAATTTGACTTGAAGATCATCTCTGCAGATCTGATTGTATCCCAGAAGTGAACTTAGAAAACAAACATAACACATTTAATGGGATTAAAATCCGCTTCCCACAGAATAACATAGATGGGAAAAAAGTAAGCTGACAAACTCAGCTGAGTCTGAAAAGAAAAAAGGACCATAACGTCACATTCCTGGTGGATAATCAGCACCCAGCTCATCAACGGGCCACACATACAGGAAGCAGTGAGAGGGCTAGAGCTCCTCAGGAGTCCTCGTTTGACTGACGGCTCTCAGTGGTGATTGGTCGGTTTGAAACCGCAGGAATCCAATTAGCAGTCAGACTGTCTGAGCAGCCTGGAAACTAATCAGGTTGTTAACACCTGAAAAGAAACCAGAGAAACAGAGGAAGGACTAAAGCCAGGGGACATGAAGCAGCTTTCCCCCAGAACAGATTTCCTCTGTGTGTTGTTTGGGATTCTCAAACAGAGGTAGAATATACAACTCAGCATTCTGGGATAATCGTGTCAAAGCTAAAAGAAGTACCTGAGCACTTTTTCTGTAGACTAAAAATCAAGCCATAATATTAGACTTTTCATTACTAAACAACTGGAACATAATGCACCAAAAATACTGAAAGATTTAACTGTCTGTGGAGTTGTAGCTTTATATGGAGAATAATAAAATAATAACTCTGACTGGCAAATCTTCCAATTTACCTTTTGAATTTGGTTGTTATTATTTGCAATTATTTATCTAGTGCAGCTTTGTTAGACATTTGCTTTTAATACTATCAGCTCTGAATAAGTGTGAAAAAGGAAAAACAGGTTATATTTAAAACATTTGAATTTCTACACTCTTCTCTCTAGTGAAAGGGTTAACTTCTAAGCAATATACCAAGATTTAAACATCTCCTAGAGCATCATTCTATCTTCCCTCTCAAAAGGGAAAGACTGAAAAACTTGACAAAACCCAAGAGCGCTAATCAGAAGAAGCCAAGAGGCCCATGGGAGCTCTGGGATTCACAGCTGAGAGAATATTTTAACAGGACAAGTATCAGTCATGCTCTTCACAAATGTGGCCTTTCTAGAAGAGTGGCAAGAAGAAACCCTTAGGAGTCCACTTTGAGACATTTACCCCGTTTACACTACACTTTTTTAACCGAGACGAGACCAGTCTGAGCTCGGTAACCGAGATAACACTTGTGTGTAAACGGTCAGCAGACATAACCGGACCGCGCTAACTGCAGACCAGTTCCTGAGTAGGTCTCGGACTGTTTTTTTTTTTTTTTATCCCGGTTATCTGATAACGAAGAGCGCATGAGCAGACCGCGTCATCCCCTTACAGTCAGCTGACTGTTCGCGGTTTTTCCACTGTGTCTGGCTGCACGTCCCGATTCACACTCCATTCAGATAAATTTCAGACATTCATAATAATACTAGCTTCCCTACCATGCCACATGGTTTCCAGAGATGATTCTGCTTAGCAGTGTGATGAACCTCAGCGTCTGTCGTTGTTTCCTGCGTCTGTAAATCTATATTAGACATTCGTTTGTCTTATCCACGTCCCAAAAGCCGACTCTGTCCAAACATAACATCCTGAATGTTACAGGGCGCCGCCATTTTGATTTGCTCGGTCCCGCCTTCAGTTCCAGAGAGCAGTAGTACCGCAGATCGTCACTAGGAGGCGAGGAGCAACCAAGGAACCGGGATAGCGCGGTGTGTAAACGGTCGTCTCAGCTTGGTTAACTGATCCAAGCTCGGACTGGTTTCGGCTCGGCTCGGTTAAAAAAGTGTAGTGTAAATGGGGCTTTTGAGACATAGAGGTTATCAGCGTTAACACTAAGACTGATGGAGAAACTTTAAAGACACACCACTGGTGGGCAACAATGTTGATTGTTCTAGGGCGGGAGAAGATGCTCCCTAGCAGGTCAAGAAGCTGGTTATCCTCTGATTGGTGGAGGGCGGCACTGTGAACTGGATAAGCTTCCGGTGGAGGATGTGTGGGTCGAATGTGTTAAAGGCCGAGCTGAAGTCTACAAACAAGATCCTGTTGTATGTCGCAGGTGGGTCAAGGTGGTGCAGGATGAACTGTAGACCCAGATTGATAGCATCCTCTGCCGACCTGGTCTCCTGTTAAGCAACCTGCAGGGTGTACAGCAGGGGACCTATGTTGTCTTTCAGATGCTTCAGCACCAGGCGCTGAAAGGATTTAATGACCACTGACAACATGGAACCATGAAATGTTAAAATCCTTGGAGAAAACTTGCTGGACTACAACTGTAAACATCCAGCAAGAACTACAGTGGCGTGGTTTAGGACAAAGCACACTTAGGCAGCGAGACGTAAATTCAGTTGAGCAAGCTGATGTCTGCAGGTGCTCTCCTCCCAAGTTGACTGAACTGTTTTCTAAAAAAGAATTTGCCAAATTATTAGTTTATCCATGTGCCAAGGTGGCAGAGACATACCCTAAAACCTGTGATTGTAGTGAAAGGATGAAATTATTTCTCAGAGGGCTAAATATAAATGCAAGACACACTTTTCAGATTCTGTTTCTATTGTTTGACTTCCAATTCACATTTATTGCATAAATGTGAATTTGTGTTAGACTATCACATAAAATGTCAATATTTTACATTGATGTTTTAGAATGTAACTTTATGATTTAGAAAACAGTTCAAGAGGTATTTACAACTGAGCAAGACACTGTATCTGTTAAGGGAAGAACAAGGTACTTTAAGAACCCCCCCAAAAAGAGTTGCACACTTCCATATTTGAGTTAGAAAACTTTATTTTCTATACTTAAGGCTTTCCAGATATCCGTCTGGATTGCAATTGGGACTTTGTTTAGGTCCAGGTTATGACCACCATCTAATAAAGATACCAAAATGTGATGTAGTTCTCCCAAGACCAAAACAAAA
This sequence comes from Fundulus heteroclitus, assembly GCF_011125445.2. NCBI lineage: Eukaryota > Metazoa > Chordata > Actinopteri > Cyprinodontiformes > Fundulidae > Fundulus > Fundulus heteroclitus. Next base: position 32,360,091 of record NC_046366.1, on the reverse strand, counting down.
CGAGCTGAGAGCTGCAAAAGTGGGGATTTTTGTAGAAGGGATACTGTGTAAACACTTTGTTTGCCAGCTTGAGTTGTTTTGAACTATTTATCCATGAAAGGCGCATCTATTGTTTGATTCATAGTCACCGTGGTCTGCGAAAAAGCAGAGCAAGATCCTCTGATGTATTTTTTAGTGAGAGTTACTGCCTGCCAGCACACATGCTGGCTTCTGATTGGTTAAATCCTGGTTCTCTCTTGGCTGCTGCCTCGCTGTCTCGTTACTGCCATGATGGATGTTCCCGGTTCATGGCAGCATGTGTTACTGCTGGACTTACCAAGACTTTGTGCTCTGCTTGCAGTCGGTACCAAATCGTATGTTTATGTGAGCGGATATTTGTTTGTTTGAGCCAACTTCTAGCTTCCAGCCTGGCATCAACTCCATTTCTCCATGCATTTTTCTTGTTTTTTCATTTTACCAAGTATTCTTCTCCTCATAATTTCTTTACATTTCTGTATTTTTAAACATTTTAAAGAGATGTGCAACATTCTGAGAAGAGAAGAAACTTTTTTAAACAAAGGTTCTGACATTGTAAAAATAACTACTCTATGTCACCTTGAGCGCCCACTGTCTGTATGACCTTTATCCCCTCTATCTGTGTCACCTTTAAAAAAAAAAATGACCCAGGCACTTTTGTTTTGGAAAGTCCGTGGTTCTGCAACTAGTAGATCACCTTGGAAAACTGTCCAATTAGGAAGATGAACTGCATAGCCTTGAAATAAAAAATAGATTTTTCTACAACCATCTGTTAGAGTTAGAAAATGATTACCGGAAAAATTAAAGTTCAACTCTTGGTTTGTTCCTTAGGGGGGAAAAAAAGTAGAAAATGTGGTATTTTGTGGGTTTTCAGCCAATTGTCCCTGCATGCTTCTTCTTTTATTTTATTTTTACTCCAGTAATAAAATAACCTTTAATCATTCAGTGATATGTCTCCGTGTAGTTTCTGAACAACTAACACAAACATTTGGGAATGGAGGAAAGGTTTTCTTCTGATGCCTTGTTAGCTTCACCCATTTTCGTGTATTCCTCAGTATCGCCTCTTCAGAGTCTGCAAAACATCTCGGAGGGTTTTCTGCCTTCAAACAGGAGTTTTGTGAGGGTTGTTGTTGCCATTTCAGTCTAGGCATGTCTCAATTTGAATAGTGTTCAGAGTAATTTTTTATACGGAACTCAGTATTAATCCTTAAAATAACGCATGTGTTGGAAAACTAAGTGCAGTAAAATATCTAATAGGACCGCTATATCCCAATTATCATCTATCTATCTAGTGACATATTTCAGTGATTTAAAAAACATAAATAGGGAAAACTTCAGAAATGTAGGACTTTGTGTAGAAGATTTTTAAATTTGCTTAGAACTGTGTGAGCACAATGAGCAGAATAGGTCACATGACTCAGACAGACAGAAGGAAGCAGCAGCCAATACAGTCCCTCTTTTACGATGAAAGCATTGTGAAGGAAGAAAAACACTGATATTGTAAAGTAGATGGTAGATTGGATAAACCCAGGTTGGAGTATCACAATCAGCTTAGAGTTCTTTTTTTTTTTTTTTAATCTGTCAGAAATGTATTTCTCAAGCTAATCTATTTCTAATCTATTTCTAAACAAGAATTGCATTTTGTTTTATGAAATTTTACAAAAGTGATTTTTTTTGTTTGTTTTTTTATATGTATCAACATAAACAAAATGCTAAGAGTACAAGAAGAAAACAAAATGTTCCCTCACAAGTCAGTTTTTAACCAGCTTGTTTCCACTTTTAGATTTAAAAAGTGTTCAGATTCAGATTCAGTTCAAGAAAGCACCACAGATCTGATCACATTTTGTCACTCATTTAAACTTCAAAAAAGGAACATTCGAAACTTTAAAAAAAAAAAACTGACATACCTTTATTTCCTGCTCTCCAAGCATTCAGACGGTCAAGGTTGTCTTGACACCTTTCAAGGTTTTCTTTCTACATTGAAGAAGTTTTCAGAGTTAAAAGTCAAAGTATCTTTATTAGTCTCTCTTGGGAGAAATTTGCCTTGGATACAAGGATAAGCTGCATTGTACTACATATCCAATCACTAATAAGAGGAGTCTCAGTAAAATAATAAATAAATATACAATAGCAACAAAATTTCATGAATGGGTCATTTTAAAAACAGTGCAAATCAACCTTTAAAAACAGAATAATTTCAAACACCACTGCCCTCCCAGTTTGCTGCTGTAGATCATAAGAGACCATAGATGTGGCTACCTGCGTGTCCTTCCCCTGTTAATCTTCTCCCCTCAAACCATGCGCTCAATAACAAGTTTTAGAGACAATGGGATGAACAAATGTTTATATCTGTTATATTTGAATAAGTGGGTCCTGTACCTTCTTCTGGAGTTCAGTAGCACACATTCAGAGCACATTGTTTTTCCTGTCAAATGACATCATCTTCTCCCCACTGTTAGTGCATCACCATGGCTGCGTGTTTGGCTGCTTGCGGTTTTAATGTTTAATATCAAATAGCTTTTAAAAATTATTTGAAGTTTATCTCTAAATTGTTTTCCATCCTGTCTTGATATAATTTCCTAAACATGGATAAGCACCTATAAATGCAAACACAGGCCCATCCTTCACTGTTACGCATCCCTGCCTCTTTCATACGGCCGAGGCTTTTCAGAAGCAGCGCCGTCCTTCATCTCACTGCTTCGCATTATCTGCTTTATTTATCACCCCTCCTGCTCTTTTTCTTATAATTTAGGTCATCTGCTCTGTCTGCAGACCCTGAGTTCATGTCTGTTGTGCTCTGCAGTGCCAGCACATCCAGGCCTTAGCCTCTTTTCTCCTCCCACAGTTCACTTTGGATCCTGCGGTTCTCTTTATGAGGCAACACTGAGCAACAGCCCGGAAACAGCAACATGACCCTCAATAGCGGCGGGACCAGGAACACCAATTAGAAACTTCGGAACAGATTAAAGCAAATATCTTACGGTGTTTTTCTGTCAGAGAAAGTTGTCTGCCTTGTAAGCTGAATTCCTGCTCTGTTGTTTTGGGTTTATTTTTAGGTTTTAGGTTTTTTGCGCAAGAAAAAAAAAACCTAAAACCTGAGCTTTTAAAAAAAAAAAAGGTAACCATTCCTGTTGGGGAAGAGAAAGAAAAGATCTTGCTGCAAACCTCCCATTATGTGCGTCTGAATTGAATCATGGCAGAGCGTCTGTGACGGAGGTGGTGCTTTACGAGAGTCAGCTGCTGAGATGACTAACACCGAACGGTTTTCCCGATAAGGACGATCAGATTTAGAGGCGTTTTAATAGAACGGCAGAAGAGATACGATGAAGCGATTTTCCCCTAAGGACACGTGCAGCATGATAAAATGAGCGGCATCGATTGTAATGATGAGACAGCACAGTCAATCCTAATGTACTCTATATGAGTAAAGTCTTCAGCACTCAACCAGTTTATAACTGGCTTTAGCAGCAGGAGTAGTAGTAGTTTAGTCTGTCTTCATAATACACAGCAGAATAAATTATTAATCTTCAAAGCCCTTTTTTTTTATTTAATCTAAAATTACTTTAGATTTTTTTATTAAAATGTCCTCAAGTAAGAATAAATAAACTCATCGTTGTTCAGATGCAGTGAATTGATAACAACCTTGTTCGCTTCTCTGTCACAGAAAACCCGTATCTGTTAACAAAACACGCCTTACTTCATGTAATCATCCTCTTTTCAGCTGAGATAGGACTCATCTTGAATGTCCTGCTTTCTGAAGGACTCGCGCAGCGGCAGACTAATGCCTCATTTACGTAGCAGCCTCAGTAATCAAGCAGTTTGAACAAGCAGCACGGCTTGTGTTTATTAAAATGATTTCAAAGTATTTTCATCTTTAGTTTGCATCAAAAAGGCTCGATTATATGTGAAGCTTTTGGACTTGTGTAAGGAGCATTTGTCCTCAGAAATTATTTGATGGCTATTGTTTGTATAAAGGATACGAGATTATTCATCCTAATGAAAGCAAATGAGCATCCAGACTCGGTTATCTTCGCTCTGTAGTTTAATGTCTGCAAACGTTTGTGACAGGAGATCCACTTTTGTGTTTCTATTTTCAGGTACTCACTCCTACATTTATTACAAAGATAAATTAGATAAATTAGTTTGTATCACATGAGAAGTGGTCCAGGAACTTTGTCAAATTTCCACTGGTTTTTCATGAATTATCTTTGATGATGAGTTCCAACTCCTTGAGGTCGGAGGGCCCCTTTGCCATCACCTTAATCTTTTACTCCCTCTACAGATTCAGGATCAGATTGAAGTTGGGACTCTGCCTGTGCCAGCTCTTTACTTCTGTTGTTTTCAAATCGTTACAACAAAGAAAAAAAAAGAAAAAGAAAATCAAATAAACCAATAGCAAAAGTGGTGTATTACATTTACTCAATTATATTATAAATGAGTCTTATGTTTTCTCCATTTCTTCCATTTCTGATCAAAAAAGGCTGTTTTGAGTGATTTTTTTCCCCATCCCATAGATTTCCTCCATGATCTCTTTCCATTGAGACAATGATAAAGAGTCACTTGTCAACCTGTTCTGTGTAATACTTTTCTTAATGGCCATCAGCATCACTTTGTAGAGGTAAAAATCCGGCTTTTGTACATCTTTCTCAGACGTCGGCCCAGGTACCTAGTCAGAAAGTCACTGGATATTTTGTAGCCAAAGATTGTCACCATTTCTTTTAACTAAAATCTCCCAAAATGATCTGGTAATAGGACAAATCCAAAACACATGAGGATGATTAGCATTCGTGCGGCCACATAATCTCCAACACTGTTGAGTTTATCAGTCTGGGACTTCTCCCATTGAACCCGTTTGAGGAAAGGAGGGACATTTAGTAGGCCTCTCTGAGCTGATTGGTTGAAGTGACACCTAAGGCCCGCCTGCCAAAGGTTGGTTTTAGCCAATCACAGTATCAAATTAAAACTTAAGCAGCAGCTGCTATGAGAAACCACAACACGATAAACTAGTCAATGCAGTTCTGACAAAAACGATGTGATAGCAGCATCTATGTGTGCGTCCTCCCGCGCTGCCATATTTGTGTCGGTTCGGCTGTGGGCTCAACCGCTCCTGCTTTCGTCACAGCTAGTATGTCCCGCCTTAAATCACAACACCACAACGTGATTGGCCTTAACCGTTTTTGGTTCGGACACAAACGGTCGAAGCCGGAGCGGTACATGATGGATTCCCGTGTGTTTATGAACGCACAAATGCAAGAGAATTCATCATGCAGGCAAGGTTATGATAAAATACCTTACTATGTTTTTCAAGCTGAATTTGCTCCATTGTCTAGAGCTGGTGGAAGTATGTTGGATTAGACAACTAGAATATCAATCACTCTCTGACAAATTCGATTTGTAATTCAGTTCCCACTTTTGTTTGGTTAAAGAATTAATCAGTTTCATTACAGTTTTGTAGACATTTATACAATCCTGGATCAATTTTTGGAAGTGACTTTTTTGTTTGCCTTCCAGATAATTTCTATAAGTTCACTGACTCTTGTGAAAGATAAGGTAAAATATCTGTTATTACAACATGGTCTGGGTGAATTCTTGATTGTGATTGGCAGCAGGGTGTCTGTTAGAAAGCGTTATAGGACACCTATAAAAGAGTTCCGGTCAAATAGCCTGATTGTTCTAAATTATTGCACTGGCTTAAACGATAGCTGGTAACGGCAAGACAGTTGCCACTGGTTACCTAGGCGTGCAATTTTAACGGTGAAACAAACATTAAAGTATTAATAATTGATTTAATATTTATTTATTTCATTCATAAGTGACCATAGTATAAGCTGGATAGTACCCTTCGAGGTGTCCATTGTCAGAGTTTAATGGACAGTTCACAGCTCGCGTCGTCCATTAATTTCTGATAATGGACATCTCTTTAGGCAATTGGAAGTACATAAACAAGTCAATGTTATCCAGGCCAAAATCCCTATTTAATTTAGCAAACTGTTTGAACTCTGTTTCTTCAATCAGCACACTCACAGCGGTGATTCCCCTGTCATTCCACTTTGTAACAGTACTATCCAGCTGGGCACTTCTGAATTATCCCATCAAGTCTTAATAGTTTCAACTATGTGGTTCCTTTCCTTAAGCTGTGTACTAAGTTTGTCACCCAGTCTTGACTGAGGTTGGCAGGTGCCATAGTTAATTTCTATTTGCTTCCATTTAGAATAATATGCTGGTGAACACCAATATGCGGTGTAATTGATTTGGGCAGCAAAGAAATATTCTTTAAAACCGGGGAGAGCTAATCCTCCTTTAGTTTTCTGCAGCCGAAGGGCTTTAAACCTTACCCTGGGTTTTGGACCCTTCAAAATAAATCTGCTCACTTGCTTACTGTGCAAACTGTGTGTGTCAGATATTTCAACCGGTAAAGAGATGAATATATATACAGTCGGGGTAATACTTTTGTCTTTACCACCTCTATTCTGAAACTGAAATCCAAAATCAGAATTATCCTCTTAGCCAGATCCTTATGAATTACATCATTTATTTTGCTGTAATTAGCCTGGTATACTATTCTGAGTTCTCTAGTCAGAAAGAGCCCTAAATATTATATTTGTTCTAAGTTTGCATTTCTGTCTAATACTTGTCTAAAATGTCACTCTAAACCTAAATCTGCTAGGGGCATGAATAATTTGAGTCTAAAGTGCAGATGGTGTAGACTGCGTAGAAACTATTACGTCCTGTCATCACAAACACAGACAGGAAGTTTCTAAACTCAGCGGGGACTTTAACTGGAAATATGTAGTTTGGTCGGATGAAATTAAGATATTTTCAGCATCATGCAGTGAACAAAATAGCTTTCTGCTGGGAATGCTAATGTTACATTAATGTTTAAGGACGTCTGTTTTGCTTCAACGCAGACGAGAGTGAGTGCCTCATGTTTTTATACCAAATACCAAGATTTTCTGGACGAAAAATGTCGCTACTTACAGTAGCATGGTTAACATATCATTGACCTAATAGAAGTTTTGTTCTTGGAAAAAGCTTCTCCTCCAATGGTTCCCATCTCTTGTGGAGTACCTCAAGGTGCTATTCTTGGGGCCATATGTTTCTCATGCTGCTTGGTTCGCATTGGTTCTGTGTTTAGGAAATTTAACCTCTGTTTTCACATCTATGAAGATCATAATGACTAGTTAGGATCTGGGTAGCCTGATGCCTTTTGTGAAATCCAGTTTGGAAAATTTAAGAGTAATATTTTAGTTATTTTAGCAGTGAGAGACAAATTTTGTTTGTAGCAAAACACTTTTGCTTAAGCTGAGACTAATAAAATGGGAAATCATTCTTATCTTGTAGTGGTCTTGAAGTAGTGTAAGCTTTTATTCCTGCAATGCTGCAGCTTATTTCCTCTGTACTTAACTCTCTTCATCCACTACCCTTTAGTTTTAGAATCAGTTTTAAAATTGTATTGTTCACTTATAAGGCTCTTAATAGTCCTGTTTCTAGTTTTCTGACAGGGTTAGATGATCGCTCATTTGTAATTGTTCTAAGGTCCAGACTTGTTTACACGGGTATGTATTCAAAATCAGTTTGAGAGTGGCTCAATATTCTTAAAGTTAATGTTGCTGTTTTCCTCCCTGATATTTTATTGTTTCTGCAGCTTTACTGGTTATTTCATAATCTATTTAGATTATTGCATAGCAATTTTAATCCCCCCCATGCCTTTTATTGTCTTTTTTCGAATGCAAATGTGTTATCCCCAGTCATAAAACTAAAAATGGATTGTGATTGAGTCTATTGATCCAAGCATATGCCGAGATCCACACAGAAATGGCCATGTTAGTTTTCTAAAGTGTGGAGTGAGCGAAGAGAAAGGGGCAAAAGAGAGAAATTTAAAAAAGAAAATATTTTCAAAAAAGTTCAAATCATCCTTATTCATTGCATTTTAATTAATTTATGCACAACTCAGCATGTAAATGTTATAATCCTGTTCATGCACGGCTCATTTCGGCTTGAGATTTTGCAAAATTATTAATAGAGGCATGAATAGTTTGGTTGATTTTCTGCTTGACCGATCATGAGCAAGTTATGTGGAATAACGTTGTCAACTAGAGTTAAAACAGCTGAATTTTGAGGTCTGAAAAGTTTTCCTTTGTTTTCGGAAAGCAGAACTAGAGCGATGACTCAAACAGCGAGGCAGGGGTGGGGGTGGGGGGGGGGACACCCCTATTCAATATTATCATTAGGGAAATTTTCTCAGTGTGAAAATGTAATATCTCATATTGATCTTTGTCTTTCTCTTCATTTATGTAGTAATCAAATCATCCATTTGATGAAACATCCATCCAGTGAGGTCCTCTTCTTTACAACTCACAGCATATTAATTGTCCTATTAATCAATGCCAGTGAAGATATCTAATTTGTTTTGTCTTTCCTCTCATATTGATCGCTTTTGTCTCTTTCTGCTTACCCGTACTGAAATCAAATAAATCATCACAATAGCTGTGTTGACAGCACAGACTTTCCTCTCTATCATGAGGTGAAAAAAAAATCATAACTTTCTCTGGATGAAGTTGTTTTTCTCTGGAAAATCTATTCTCTCCTGGAATGAGCTCAAGTATCAAAGGTACATTTGTCCGTCATCCTTCAAACTGCCAGCTCATCTCTTTCTTTCTCTCTCTTTCTTCCTCTCCATCTCTGAGGTTGGGATTGCCTCTCCCTGAAGAATGCGCGATGCATTTTTAATGCTGCTTCTCATCGGCTTCTTCTCTCAGCAGAACCACAAAGTTTTCTCCCACATCCCAAGTGGAGATTCACTTATTAGGACTGGCTGGTGCTCATTTATCATTAATGATGTCTCACCATGTTCCTTTTTCCGGTTCTTTATATTCGGCATATTCACATATTTGGCTTCAGTTTTCAGAACAAGTATGCAGATGTACTTATGAGTTTCTAATGAGATGACTGCAGGTGACCTTGCAGTGTTCCTCCCTGTGTGAAGCTGAGAAAAAAGGATTTTTTTTAATGCAGCGCAGACCCCTGGTGTGTTGAATCTGTCTTCAACAACTCTGTCGCTCTGACTCCAGGTCAGATTGTCAGAAAGAAGCAGACGAACAGGTCAAATAATGAGGCCAAAACAAACATGCGGGGCAGCTAACAGAGCAGCCAGCTGTCAGATCGGCGGTAGAGGGAAAACAGGTTACATAAAACAGAGCGCAGGCATTAATAAATGAAAAGTTATACAGGCAAAAAAAAAAACAAGCAAATCCACTAGAGAGGTTTACAACTGGATAGGAAGCAGTGAGTATTAAAAACATGTTTGCAACTGTAAGAAGGTGGACTGCTCATTCCCATTAGAAACAGACCCTTGGTGAAACCAAAAGCTTGCTAGGGTAACTATATAGCCCTTCTTTTTGGAAAACAGATCCTCTGTGATCACTGTAGGGATGCATGGATGGACGTGTGTATGGAGTAAGGAAGCTGTCAAAAAGATGTGGTATGATAACAATTCATATTCATATTTGTATGTCAATAAAAGTATTGTACAAAAATTCAAATACAAAATTCATATGTGTCATATGTGTGAGTCTGAAATTTCTTGTTGGTTAGGATTGTTTTTATGTGAGTATGAATCCGAAAGCTGTGAGTCTTGTGGATATAACTCTAATTTCTACAACTACAAGTCTTCACTGCTGTGGACACGAATTCAACTTTGTGGGTATAAGTAGAAAAGTGTTGAAATGATGTCATAGACGTCACTTTGTTGCAAGAGCTGCACAGTATCCCAGTGGTTTGCAGTGCACAGACCAGAAAGAAGAAAAAAAAATCCTGCATTCGAATCCTGATCTAGTCACTTTCTTGCATTTTCTCCCTGTGCATGCTTAGAGCTATAACTCCATATATACTTGGTTTGATGTCCTGTGCATCTCAATTTTATCCTATCTTGGACTACTGACCTGTTCAGGGTGTTCCCTGCCTCTTGCTTAATGACCCCTTGAGTTGGTATCAGATCCCCTCCAGACCCCCCACCCAACAAGGATAAGCGACTTCAGACTATGGATGGATGGATCTATGGTTTTCCTTCAATTCTCCTTCCTTCTTCTAATTTAATCTTTTCTCTGTACCTTCTCTTTTTCATGTCTGTCTCTCCTCTCTTCATTCTCATACCTGTGACTGGTGGTCTTCCCTCTTTTATCCTTCATTGTGTGCTGTCTTTCTTCTTCTCTGCTTCTCTTCCTGTCTTGATTCATCCCTCCTCCCACTCTTATTTATTTCCCCCCAGTCACATCTTCATCCTCTGAACCCCGGCCGCTAACCTCCCTCGGCAGCCTGCTAGACGATCAACACTGGCACCACGTGGTACTGAGACAAAAAAACTCTCAGCTGAACTTCACTGTGGACAAACATACAAAGACGGTTGAGACCCCTGAAGTGTTCAACCTCTGGGACATCAAACTGGTACGTAGGAAACAGGACACAATTTAAATACATAAACATGCATTTACATTTACACAAAAATACTAAAATACCAATCTGTTCAGCTAACTGTAGGAGCACCCCAGGATCCAGCTGGACCCGGGAAAAACTTCCAAGGCTGTCTGGAAAACCTGGTTTACAACGGTGTTAACCTAACAGAACTAGCAAAAACCAATGACGAACAAGTTGATATAAATGTAAGTACACATTTTAGTGCAAAAAATATTATTTTTCTTTATTTTAACCCTCAACACATCCGTGGTTGCTTTAGGCTGTGTGCCAATTATTTCTTCTGAACTCCTTTTGAGTTTTAAAGTGTTGCTGCTTGTAAAATAACAAGGTCAGCCCCTGTATCTGCTTTTATAGAAATCCTCCATCCATATTCTCCACTATAAATATTTTTCAGTCTTTATCCTAACAAGACAAATACCGTATTTCCAGATTTAAAGGAAATATTTTGTTGCGATAATGAGATGATTGACTAGTGAAAAATACTTAGTTTTTTAGATTATGTGATTAGCGTTTAAATTCAGTGGATTTTAAAAAAATGCAGTTAACTTACATATTTATTTTAATCAAGACAAGCAATACATGTCTAATCAAATAGGGCATCTCCAATTGTCAAACTGAATAAATAAATGAATACCAGCCAAAATCAGACAGAACAGAGCTACACTGAGAATGCCTTTTAATACCCAAACATGACATTAATCATCAAAAACATATCAAAACACGGCTCTGAATAAATGCAATAAAATAAAACATTAATAATTTTTCAACACTTTTATTATTATACTATTATTTTTAACCCTTTATTGTGAGAGCTGTTTGATATTCTCATACTTGTCCTCTTCCGTCTATCTGGGACCGGGGCATGGGGGCAGCAGTGACGTCTAAAGGTTCTATTAAATTAGCACAGTTTGCTACAAAATTTTGTTTAAACCGAAGCGCTGGTAAAGACTGACCGATGCACGATTTTTTTAAGGCCAACGCAGATTATTTTGATACCCGATATTTGTTGCTGATGGTTTTTTGGGGCCGATTCTTGAAGCTGATACTTCTTTTTCTTCCTCCATTTACACAAGTCTCAAAAGTTGCGTTTAAAGCAGCTAATATTAAGACCGCAGTTTGAAAGGTATACCGAAAAAACCTGCATCACAACTCTTATGGCAGACCTTCGCTCACATTTAATGAACGTGTCACAGCGGGAAAAGAGCTTCTTTAGTTCATCATGGAGAAGGAGGAGAAAAACCACTGACCACCGCAGTGTATGGACATTATTTTACGTAAAGTTAGATGCTGTACGTTTTGATTGGTAATTGTTTTCATGTGCATACACAATTCTCCATGAGAACGAACACATGCACAGGGATGGCAGCTCGCCAGGTGGGGATCAGACGTGGGTTTTTAGATAATGGCTCGGCTAATAGATGCATGTTTCTGCTGATTCCGATACAGGAAAAAAAAACGGCCAAAAATATTGGTTGGCCGATGTATCCGTCAACCTGTAGTTTCTGATTTATTTCTCTCTTGCGAGGATCACAGGTCACATAAACCATCTTGGGTGACTGCTTCAATGTTCTTCTCCTGGGCTTTCACCTCAGACAGTGAGGAAAGACAGGATCAGCCGCAGCAGCTAAACCATATGAAAATAAATAATATGGGCACAATGGAAATGACTCTTCAGACTAACAGGAAGCAGATGAGACATGGTGCTCCAATCCCTTTCGGTTATTTTTTACAAAAAATAAATAAATCAACAAACATAATATCAGCGGATTTCCAGATGTTTTCAGACATGTAGAGTTGCTTAGAGTCCCACCAGGAAAAGCTGCAACTGTTAGCTGGTTCAAACATCCAAACTCTTTGTTAATAACAGAAAAAAAATGCAGTACAGCAGTGACAGTAAGCGAGAGCCGCTTAAATGTTCCCTTGTTTGATTTAAAAACAAAAGTGCTGAGAAGCACAATTCCTGCCAGATGCTGTGGCTCCTGCGATGATGTTCACTCAGTCACTGCCTAATTTAAAACATGTCTCTTTTAAATGGCAAACATCATGAAGGACCTGCATAGGTGTTTGCATGCGGAAGTGTTAGGGGGTCTTTAGGTTTTGAGTGAAATGCTTTTGTAGCCTTTTACGGTCCCAATTTTTACTTTAGATTTTGTCGTGATGATGTATTCTGCAGCACACGCTTTCATATATCACTGTAACAGCTCTACAAAGGGCTTTTAGATGTCATCTCCCTTTCCAGAGCATTATAAAGATAGCTGGGTGATATTCCCAGTAGAGAGCCGATGCAGTAGTATATTACCACTGCAGCTTTAGCAATAGATGCTGTGTCATTACCCCTCAGAACAATGGGCTGCAATGAAATGACTGTAGAGTAATGTCCACACACACCGCCCCTCCACAGCTTTCAGCTGAGTGACTTTGGTGTTTTCAGTTTGGGCTTCTGTTCTCAAGGAGACTTGCTGATGAGTCCGCTGCATCACTGAGCCACGTGGACACGCCCCCCCCCCCCCCTGCAGCTGATTAATATTCATGTTTTCTGTTGTTTTATCTCTTCTGTAATCAGTTTTACCGCCACGCCTCTTCTCTGCTCTCAGGGCAATGTGACCTTTTCTTGTGCCGAGCCAGTTTCTGTTGCCGTGACGTTCCCCGGACCCCACAGTTTCCTCCAGCTGCCCTGGACTGCACCGTCGTCTTCAGCGGGCATGTCCATAGCATTTCAGTTCCGGACGTGGAATAAGGCTGGGCTTCTGCTCACCTTTGACCTCCCTCAGCAAGGGGGCGAGGTCTGGTTGTACCTGATTGATGCCCGACTCCACCTGCAGATCCAGAAAGGAGGCAGGGTGCTGCTGGACCTCAGTGCAGGTCAGTATACAAAAATCAGTCTAAAGCCTACTGTTACTGCATATTCCAAAAGTATTCACGCACCCTGAACATTTCCACATTTTGTCACTTTACACAAAAGTCAATGATTTCCACTAGGAGGGTTGCTTAGATTCTTATTCAAAAAGAAAACTTTATTTGGCATTGCATTTCCAATGCATTCCAATGAAATTAGTCTTCAGCATTTAATCCATCCCTTACGGAGAAGTGGGCAGCTTTTTGAAGCACCCAGGGGCTAAGAGTTTTGCTCAGGGAGCCATAGTGACTTTGACAAGTGCCTTGAAATGGCATGTGTTTTGAATGAGCGCTATATAAAATAAATTGAACTGATAAAAACACACTGAAAGGTGTTGTACTGTGACAAAAAGTGGGAAAACTCAAGAGATTTACCAATATACCCAAAGGATCAATCATTTCACATTTATTTTTCCTAGGATCTGCATTAAATGATGGTCAGTGGCATATGGTGGATCTTACCTCCAGGCGAGGCCGTCTGACGGTCTCAGTGGACAAACAGAAGGGCGGTGTCGCTCAAGCGTCTCCATCGTTTCCTGTTATGGGATCGCACCAGATTTTCTTTGGAAGTAAAGGTGACTCACAGTTCAAAGCAATCAAATTTAAATCGGTATCCCACTGCTGGTTATGTTCAACTCTCAACAGAAGAATAGAATAGAATAGATCAAAAATGGGTTCAGAGTGAATAAACATGGACGAGGAAGAATGCCGATCGTTTGTGGACTGATTTTCACAGAGAAAAAACATAAAAGCAAAAGGCATTTGCTGCACTAATATAAAGAGGTGAGTTGTTTTTTTTCTCTCGGGGTTTCCCTCACCGTGCTTTCTGATTGGCTACATGTCACAGTCGCCAGACTGCCTGCTCCTTTGTCCTCTGGGGGACACCACACACGCTAGGATATCAGAGCAAGACAATCCAACATGTTGAATATCCATAATTTGAGTTTACAGTGATCCTGATGTTCCACAGACAGGAACCGATCACTCTTAAGATCGGCGCCTCTTGGAAGGGGAAGATCAGGGCAAAAATTGGGCTAAAAATGCTGCCGTGTGAATCGGGCTTAACAGGCAAATTGAAGTATTCTGATTCACACAAAGCTATAAAAAAATCTAAAAACAACAAAAAAGAAACTTTACAGTATATTAAAAAATATTTTTGTCAGGATTTGTCTTCTGAACCCGGGTTGAGCACACACACACAGAGAGCACGTTTAGACAGTTTATTGAAGGTAACGAGTGCTGGAAGGGGAAACCAAAGTCTGTTATTGGACTGGAGGAGGTGGTACTGGAGTCAGTGCGGCTAGTCAGGTTAGCGGACCACTGGAGACACCATGGCACGGAGCAGAGCTTCTCCAGAGCATCTTGTCAGGTTAGGAGTTCACACGAGACACCTGGACAAAAAGCAAAGCTTCTCCAGGAACAAGCAAGAAAGAAAATACAAAGACTTACTGAGGGACTGGCATGGAGAGGGTGTAGAATGATGACGGACCGGCAAAGGAGTGACAGCAGAGTGAGGCTTAAGTAGGGAAGCTGGCAGGTGAAGTGAGTCTGGCTAATTAGTGGCTGGCAGGTGTGACTAACTGCAGTAGAAGGCTGAGTGGGAGTGGTAGGAGGAAACTGAACTAACCAAAACAAACACCAGAACCTAACTAAATCCAGACAGGAGTAAATAAAAACCCAAATCAAAACTGAACCCTGACAATTTTAAATTCATTAAAAATTGCACACTCAAATTCAAAGAAATGTGCAACTGAGTAGGACAGTAAAAAATAAATGTAGAAAGTGTGCCTGTATATTTGTGCATGAGAAAAATACAACACACTATTTGCAGAATGTGGAAAAACTGAGCAAATTACTGCAGGTATGTAAATATGTGTTAAGTTTGAGTTTGTTGGGAGCAAAGTTTCTTTATTTGTCTCCTTTGGGAGGAATTTGCCTTGCACTGAGAGGTTACACATCACAGCTACATTGCACTCACCCATAACATCACAAAGACAATAAAATACACAAATAATTTAATTAAATAATTATTTTTTAAATCCAGCACTAATTATATAATAAGCACACCACTAACAAGCTTCATTTAAATGTGTAAGTAAAAAAAAAACTCCACTATAAACAGTGCCATATTCCTTTGCTCAGAAAAAACTAGGAACCCATGTGACCATAAAGAAGGAAAGCTGCTCCTCCAACCTCTAAATACATAATTGAAGGACTAAACTGGCTAATGAGGAATTAGTTATCTAGGTTGCTTTGCCTTCTCCTGGACGTGTTCATCTTGTGCTCTGTGTTCATTAACAACTTTAACTGATAAAGGAGGGAATTAACACGTTACGGTTACAGAGAAGAGCTCTTTACCGTCCTGAGTTTAGTAAAACACACTCAGAGTGCAGAACATGAGACGGATGTGTTAAAATACTGTCTGCCTGTCTGAGGATGGTCTGTTTGAGAACTTAGAGAAGCTGTTGTGTCCATTTTCTATGTTAAGGTTAATATGGAGTTTGTGTTCATCACTCCAGCTCACACACCCATCCACTTCACACCTGTGGCTCTTTATGGTGCGCTTAGTAGGCTGAGTAAAACAGTGTCTTCAAAAACATCTCAACATATTGACTTGAGTGGGAGCTAACGCAGTCATTAGAGTGAAGTGTGAATAAAAAAAGGTGAGGTGACGCTGCCTATTATTTTTTTCATAAAGTTTGAATTTATTAATCAGGTTTTGACTGAACATATTCTGCTAAGATAGCAACTGAGTAGCCTAAAAAGCCGATGATCCAAAAGGATTTGTATAAACTTGGTAAAGAGGAGGTCTGAAACCCAGGTGAGTAGCTGCTGGAAAGGTTGCTTGTGAGGTGAAACTCCAGAGGGCTGTTATAGAAAACCAATATAGAGGATTTCCCTGATATCCTGGCTGAATTAAGCCTCCACTCAGTTTCCAAAAAGCAGCAGCACATAAGTTACCAAGGTGGTTTCAACTAGCCTGCTCCAGATAAGGCTAAAAGCCAGGTTTAGTTAATCCTGGTGGTAATTCCATTGCATGTCAGGTATCCTAGGAACGTCTTTCAATTTGTTTTAGAGCCTATGCTTAATTTTTTAAAAACAATGTTTGTATTAATTATTAATGCCACTGTTAAAATCTGACATGAGGTGAACATTGTTTTGCAAATGCTGTCTGCTGAAAAAGTTTCATCCCTCTGCTGCTTTTCTTTCAGGAGTCATGGAAGGGTCAGCGAACCAGCGCCCTCTCGAGTCACTGAATCGAATAGATTAGAGAAAATGGTTTAACATTTATCCATAGCAATAGCTCCAAACAAATGTGTTTTCCTTTATAATAGCAGCCGTGTTTCCATTCTTGAGTTCAATGTGCTTCAGTTCCTCATAAGGCTCCATCAAAAGATGTTGCTCATTTGATTTGAAGTTTGGCACACACAGCTCATCCTTTGTAGCATCAGAGATTCGACCTCATGGTCTCCTGAAAAAAATCAGGGTGTGTGCAAATGCCTGAATTAGGTAAACCTGGCTTGACATAGTTGCACCTCTTGAGCCAGGTTTGGCCTTTGTGAAACGGACAGTCAGGATGCTCTGATCACACTAAGTCAAGCCTAGCTTTAGCTCTTATCCTGGATTTTTACATTTTACTTTTGTGAAACAGCCCTCAGGAAAACAACTTTATTAGCTGATCAACGTGTTTTTGGATGCCGTAAGTCAGAGATCCTCAAGGTCCGGTGTCCTGGAACTTACGTGTCCCTGGATCATATGGCTTAATTATCTCCTCAGTTGAGTTCTCCAGAGTCCTGCTAATCAGCTGATTAGTAAAGTTGGATCAGGGACACATAAATTCCAGGCCACTGGACTTCGAAGACCCCTGGTGTAGGTGAAGTTGTGCCAGAAATTTTTGGATCGCAGTGTTCAAACGTTTCTCAAGTTCTAACTCATGAGTTGTTGAGGATATTACTCTGCTTTTTACTTAGTTTTTTCTATTTTTATGTGAAACTACCAGCAGGTGGGTTTGAACCCACTTTTTTTACTATGGGTTCAAACCAGCTGTCCTGATTAGAGGAGGGCAGATTGTTCAGGTACCACTGAATCACCTATCAGCCGTAACAATGTCACTATAACATATGAGTATTTGATATGCTTTCAAAGGTAGACATTTTATAGCTATGAAAGTTAAAGGTTTGCTTCATTTTTCCATCTTCCTTTATCTTAATTTTAAGCCAATTTTCTTTCTCCTTTTTCTTTCCCTTTATCGTTTTCAGCCGTCCCCGCCTTCTGCTCCCTCTGTGCTCCCTTTGTTTCATTTTTCACCGCCTAAACTGCCGTCTGTTGTTTTTGCCTGCTCAGCAAGATGATAGTCCAGACGTATTCTTATATCTGCCGCGGGCTCTTCATCATCCTGCACATGTAGATTCACAAGTTTAAGCACAGTCTCTTCTTCCATATTTAATGGACCACAGAAGGAAAAAATAGTTCCTCTCGTTAGAGCCAAATCAAATTCATCTTAGCCACTATGATAAGAAGCAACACACCATAAATCAGAGGGTTCCTCTGCATCTTAGAGCACATTTATCAATTTAATTTCATGTTAGTTCTGTACGCAACTTTACTTGGTGTTCATTCCCATTAGGATTCATTGATGCAATCCTCACTGCTGTGTTTGACTCTCCTCTCTGCTGCTCTTTTAAGGTTGTGCTACTGAGAATCGCAGTCAGGAATGTAGAAATCCCCACAACGCTTTCCAGGGCTGTATGCGTCTTCTCGCTTTGGACAACCAGCTAGTTGACCTGATCATGGTGCAGCAAAGACTTCTAGGAAACTACAGCCAACTCCAGATCGACGTGTGCGGCATCATCGACAGGTCAGAGCCACCAGAATGCATCCTGCTGGTCTACAGTTAGATTGTAATCTCCCAGCTGCTGCAAATGGGTTCAGTAAACAGCAATGATTTCAAAGGAAACATGGTTATGGGATTCTGGGAGTTTTCAGCGTGCACTATAACAGTTGGCCTGGACTTAATGACTTGTTTCTGCAGGAAAATTATTTACTGGCACACAGGAGAGCAGAAGGTTTTGCGTAAAACCTTAGAGACGCGTTTGGTGCTGCTTTTTATGGTTCATCCATCATTTTACTGCTTCAGCTATGCAGAGTCGCAGGGCGAGCTGGTGCCCTTTCTCCAGTCATTGGGCAAGAGGTGGCGACAGGTCGGCAGTCCATCACAGGATAGAAAAATCATGCACACACACTTAAATGCATTTTTTAGAAGAAAAAAGTGTCTTGAGTCACCCCCCCTTTTTTAATGTTTGTGTGTTGTGTGTGGGGGCACTGGGGTGGGAGTCAGTGATTGAGACTGTGCGTTTTTTTTTTTTTTTTTGTCCATTTGTAAGGTTGGGTTTCAACTGCTCCCTCTCCCAAGCACATCTCAAGTCTCCGCTTGGTGTGGAGACCACCCCCCCCCCCCCTCGCCCTGCCCCCCTCCGCTGGCAGGTACATTGGCCCGTTGGTGCATTGGTGGTGCTCGGTGTCTGGGGATGGGTGCCGGGGCGGGTGCCAACCCGCGTCTGGTGGGCCTGGCCCCCCGGGGCTCGGCCGGGGCCCCCACCGTAGGAAAGGGCGCTCCTGGGGCCTTGGCTCCCCGGGGCCCATGACCAGTCCCACCTCAGCGTAGCTGGCTGCCGGCGGAGCCCACGGGCTTGTCCCCGCAGCTCCTGGGGGCTTCAGTGTTGCGGTGGCTGGGAATTTCTTGGGAGGCGTCTCCCCTCTTCCCTCAGTGGGGGCTGCGGATTTCCTGAGTTGGCCCCTCTTGGGCACCTTTACTTGGGGGGTCCCTTTGGACATCTGAACTTTGGGTCCCCTGGGGCCTGCCTCGGTGCTTCGGGGGGGAGGGTCTTTGGCTCTTCACAACCACTATTGTGCATTTTACCCAAGGATAAACCTTACACACAAAAGCGCACACTCACAAACACCTACAGGTGCTTGGAATCAACTACTTACATACTCACCAATTTTTATCTTCAGCTACCACTTTATACATTTTTAATTGATTAATACTGTATATACTTGAGTGATGGTATCAAGGTGTTGCTGTATTATATCTGTAATTCTATTTGTTGTGCTGTTCTTTTTACATCTCTCTTTGCAGGTAATGAAGCAGACTGATAACGTTTTGTCAATCTCTCTCTTCTGTCTCCTTTCACCTTTTCTCCCTTTCTTTTTTTTCTTCTCATTTCTCTCTCCTCTTCTACTTTATCAATGTAGTGTCCACATAAACATGAATTATTCCCTACATAATAAAACTATTTACATATATAAATCAAGCAGAGCACTATGGCGAAAGCGATAATGCTCCACTTGGGAGAATAAAATCTCTTGGGCTCTTTCTGCCATTAAGAAAACAAGTCTCCGCTTGTTGTCGGGGACCTGTTTCTACCTGAACAAAGGGAAACACCTCATTTAAGAATATTTACCAAGAGTTGGGCTTGCTTAGGAGCCGTCTTAAGCTAGTTCCAGTGTCCAGGTTCAGATGGACCGTCCCAATCCTGTAGTTTAAAAACAACCAGACCTCCTCTCTATTAGCCTTTGGGAGATGGCCTAACGATCCCAATGGCTGACCCAGAGATTTGGAGACACTGCTGTAGTGGGAGAAGTTGTTGCTCAGCTTCTGCTGTTCCCATGGTGAAACGGTCACAAAGTAACCACCAAGGTACATGAAAGCTCCTGGTCTCAGTCTAAAGGAGCTAGCTTTCCTAGGCCATGGTTTACATTCATTTTCTACCAGGGAAAGAGAAAATGTTGCATTGCTCCTTGAAAATTACCAGGAGTGGGGTTTGAACCCACGAGGACATTTGTCCATTGGATCTTAAGTCCAACGCCTTAACCACTCGGCCATCCTGGTAATTGTAGTAGTTTTGGCTGTACATTTTTGATTAAGCCACTCTAACTTCACAACTGTGGACCAGTGGTCTCCAGCAACACGAGATAATATGCACCAAAATAGTGATGAATTGTCTGCTTTGATACCTTTACTTAGGAGCCCTCTTAAGCTGGTTCCAGTGTCCAGGTTCAGATGGACCGTCCCAATCCTGTGGTTTAAAAACAACCAGACCTCCTCTCTATCAGTCTTTGGGAGATGGCCTAACTATCCCAATGACTGACCCAGAGATTTGGAGACACTGCTGTAGTGGGAGGAGTTGTTGCTCTGCTTCTGCTGACCTTGTGGCACGTTCCCAAGGTGAAACGGTCACAAAGGAACCACCAAGGTACATGAAAGCTCCTGGTCTCAGTCTAAAGGAGCTAGCTTTCTTAGGCCATGGTTTACATCCATTTTCTACCAGGGAAAGAGAAAATTTTGCATTGCTCCTTGAAAACTACCAGGAGTGGGGTTTGAACCCACGAGGACATTTGTCCATTGGATCTTAAGTCCAACGCCTTAACCACTCGGCCATCCTGGTACTTGTAGTAGTTTTGGCTGTACATTTTTGATTAAGCCACTCTAACTTCACAACTGTGGACCAGTGGTCTCCAGCAACACGAGATAATATGCACCAAAATAGTGATGAATTGTCTGCTTTGATACCTTTACTTAGGAGCCGTCTTAAGCTGGTTCGAGTGTCCAGGTTCAGATGGACCGTCCCAATCCTGTAGTTTAAAAACAACCAGACGTCCTCTCTATCAGCCTTTGGGAGATGGCCTAACTATCCCAATGGCTGACCCAGAGATTTGGAGACACTGCTGTAGTGGGAGAAGTTGTTGCTCAGCTTCTGCTGTTCCCAAGGTGAAACGGTCACAAAGTAACCACCAAGGTACATGAAAGCTCCTGGTCTCAGTCTAAAGGAGCTAGCTTTCCTAGGCCATGGTTTACATTCATTTTCTACCAGGGAAAGAGAAAATTTTGCATTGCTCCTTGAAAACTACCAGGAGTGGGGTTTGAACCCACGAGGTCATTTGTCCATTGGATCTTAAGTCCAACGCCTTAACCACTCGGCCATCCTGGTAATTGCAGTAGTTTTGGCTGTACATTTTCGATTAAGCCACTCTAACTTCACAACTGTGGACCAGTGGTCTCCAGCAACACGAGATAATATGCACCAAAATAGTGATGAATTGTCTGCTTTGATACCTTTACTTAGGAGCCCTCTTAAGCTGCGGTTCCAGTGTCCAGGTTCAGATGGACCGTCCCAATCCTGTAGTTTAAAAACAACCAGACCTCCTCTCTATCAGTCTTTGGGAGATGGCCTAACTATCCCAATGACTGACCCAGAGATTTGGAGACACTGCTGTAGTGGGAGGAGTTGTTGCTCTACTTCTGCTGACCTTGTGGCACGTTCCCAAGGTGAAACGGTCACAAAGGAACCACCAAGGTACATGAAAGCTCCTGGTCTCAGTCTAAAGGAGCTAGCTTTCCTAGGCCATGGTTTACATTCATTTTCTACCAGGGAAAGAGAAAATTTTGCATTGCTCCTTGAAAACTACCAGGAGTGGGGTTTGAACCCACGAGGACATTTGTCCATTGGATCTTAAGTCCAACACCTTAACCACTCGGCCATCCTGGTAATTGCAGTAGTTTTGGCTGTACATTTGCGATTAAGCCACTCTAACTTCACAACTGTGGACCAGTGGTCTCCAGCAACACGAGATAATATGCACCAAAATAGTGATGAATTGTCTGCTTTGATACCTTTACTTAGGAGCCCTCTTAAGCTGGTTCCAGTGTCCAGGTTCAGATGGACCGTCCCAATCCTGTAGTTTTAAAACAACCAGACGTCCTCTCTATCAGTCTTTGGGAGATGGCCTAACTATCCCAATGACTGACCAAGAGATCTGGAGACACTGCTGTAGTGGGAGAAGTTGTTGCTCTGCTTCTGCTGACCTTGTGGCACGTTCCCAAGGTGAAACAGTCACAAAGGAACCACCAAGGTACATGAAAGCTCCTGGTCTCAGTCTAAAGGAGCTAGCTTTCCTAGGCCATGGTTTACATTCATTTTCTACCAGGGAAAGAGAAAATTTTGCATTGCTCCTTGAAAATTACCAGGAGTGGGGTTTGAACCCACGAGGACATTTGTCCATTGGATCTTAAGTCCAACGCCTTAACCACTCGGCCATCCTGGTAATTGTAGTAGTTTTGGCCGTACATTTTCGATTAAGCCACTCTAACTTCACAACTGTGGACCAGTGGTCTCCAGCAACACGAGATAATATGCACCAAAATAGTGATGAATTGTCTGCTTTGATACCTTTACTTAGGAGCCCTCTTAAGCTGCGGTTCCAGTGTCCAGGTTCAGATGGACCGTCCCAATCCTGTAGTTTAAAAACAACCAGACCTCCTCTCTATCAGTCTTTGGGAGATGGCCTAACTATCCCAATGACTGACCCAGAGATTTGGAGACACTGCTGTAGTGGGAGGAGTTGTTGCTCTGCTTCTGCTGACCTTGTGGCACGTTCCCAAGGTGAAACGGTCACAAAGGAACCACCAAGGTACATGAAAGCTCCTGGTCTCAGTCTAAAGGAGCTAGCTTTCTTAGGCCATGGTTTACATCCATTTTCTACCAGGGAAAGAGAAAATTTTGCATTGCTCCTTGAAAACTACCAGGAGTGGGGTTTGAACCCACGAGGTCATTTGTCCATTGGATCTTAAGTCCAACGCCTTAACCACTCGGCCATCCTGGTAATTGCAGTAGTTTTGGCTGTACATTTTCGATTAAGCCACTCTAACTTCACAACTGTGGACCAGTGGTCTCCAGCAACACGAGATAATATGCACCAAAATAGTGATGAATTGTCTGCTTTGATACCTTTACTTAGGAGCCCTCTTAAGCTGCGGTTCCAGTGTCCAGGTTCAGATGGACCGTCCCAATCCTGTAGTTTAAAAACAACCAGACCTCCTCTCTATCAGTCTTTGGGAGATGGCCTAACTATCCCAATGACTGACCCAGAGATTTGGAGACACTGCTGTAGTGGGAGGAGTTGTTGCTCTACTTCTGCTGACCTTGTGGCACGTTCCCAAGGTGAAACGGTCACAAAGGAACCACCAAGGTACATGAAAGCTCCTGGTCTCAGTCTAAAGGAGCTAGCTTTCCTAGGCCATGGTTTACATTCATTTTCTACCAGGGAAAGAGAAAATTTTGCATTGCTCCTTGAAAATTACCAGGAGTGGGGTTTGAACCCACAAGGACATTTGTCCATTGGATCTTAAGTCCAACGCCTTAACCACTTGGCCATCCTGGTAATTGTAGTAGTTTTGGCTGTACATTTTCGATTAAGCCACTCTAACTTCACATCTGTGGACCAGTGGTCTCCAGCAACACGAGAAAATATGCACCAAAATATCTTGAACTTGTGGCACGTTCCCAAGGTGAAACGGTTACAAAGGAACCACCAAGGTACATGAAAGCTCCTGGTCTCAGTCTAAAGGAGCTAGCTTTCTTAGGCCATGGTTTACATCCATTTTCTACCAGGGAAAGAGAAAATTTTGCATTGCTCCTTGAAAACTACCAGGAGTGGGGTTTGAACCCACGAGGACATTTGTCCATTGGATCTTAAGTCCAACGCCTTAACCACTCGGCCATCCTGGTAATTGCAGTAGTTTTGGCTGTACATTTGCGATTAAGCCACTCTAACTTCACAACTGTGGACCAGTGGTCTCCAGCAACACGAGATAATATGCACCAAAATAGTGATGAATTGTCTGCTTTGATACCTTTACTTAGGAGCCCTCTTAAGCTGCGGTTCCAGTGTCCAGGTTCAGATGGACCGTCCCAATCCTGTAGTTTAAAAACAACCAGACCTCCTCTCTATCAGTCTTTGGGAGATGGCCTAACTATCCCAATGACTGACCCAGAGATTTGGAGACACTGCTGTAGTGGGAGGAGTTGTTGCTCTGCTTCTGCTGACCTTGTGGCACGTTCCCAAGGTGAAACGGTCACAAAGGAACCACCAAGGTACATGAAAGCTCCTGGTCTCAGTCTAAAGGAGCTAGCTTTCTTAGGCCATGGTTTACATCCATTTTCTACCAGGGAAAGAGAAAATTTTGCATTGCTCCTTGAAAACTACCAGGAGTGGGGTTTGAACCCACGAGGACATTTGTCCATTGGATCTTAAGTCCAACACCTTAACCACTCGGCCATCCTGGTAATTGCAGTAGTTTTGGCTGTACATTTGCGATTAAGCCACTCTAACTTCACAACTGTGGACCAGTGGTCTCCAGCAACACGAGATAATATGCACCAAAATAGTGATGAATTGTCTGCTTTGATACCTTTACTTAGGAGCCCTCTTAAGCTGGTTCCAGTGTCCAGGTTCAGATGGACCGTCCCAATCCTGTAGTTTAAAAACAACCAGACGTCCTCTCTATCAGCCTTTGGGAGATGGCCTAACTATCCCAATGGCTGACCCAGAGATTTGGAGACACTGTTGTAGTGGGAGAAGTTGTTGCTCAGCTTCTGCTGTTCCCAAGATGAAACGGTCACAATGTAACCACCAAGGTACATGAAAGCTCCTGGTCTCAGTCTAAAGGAGCTAGCTTTCCTAGGCCATGGTTTACATTCATTTTCTACCAGGGAAAGAGAAAATTTTGCATTGCTCCTTGAAAACTACCAGGAGTGGGGTTTGAACCCACGAGGACATTTGTCCATTGGATCTTAAGTCCAACGCCTTAACCACTCGGCCATCCTGGTAATTGTAGTAGTTTTGGCCGTACATTTTCGATTAAGCCACTCTAACTTCACAACTGTGGACCAGTGGTCTCCAGCAACACGAGATAATATGCACCAAAATAGTGATGAATTGTCTGCTTTGATACCTTTACTTAGGAGCCCTCTTAAGCTGCGGTTCCAGTGTCCAGGTTCAGATGGACCGTCCCAATCCTGTAGTTTAAAAACAACCAGACGTCCTCTCTATCAGCCTTTGGGAGATGGCCTAACTATCCCAATGGCTGACCCAGGGATTTGGAGACACTGCTGTAGTGGGAGAAGTTGTTGCTCAGCTTCTGCTTAACTTGTGGCACGTTCCCAAGGTGAAACGGTTACAAAGGAACCACCAAGGTACATGAAAGCTCCTGGTCTCAGTCTAAAGGAGCTAGCTTTCTTAGGCCATGGTTTACATCCATTTTCTACCAGGGAAAGAGAAAATTTTGCATTGCTCCTTGAAAACTACCAGGAGTGGGGTTTGAACCCACGAGGACATTTATCCATTGGATCTTAAGCCCAACGCCTTAACCACTCGGCCATCCTGGTAATTGTAGTAGTTTTGGCCGTACATTTTCGATTAAGCCACTCTAACTTCACAACTGTGGACCAGTGGTCTCCAGCAACACGAGATAATATGCACCAAAATAGTGATGAATTGTCTGCTTTGATACCTTTACTTAGGAGCCCTCTTAAGCTGCGGTTCCAGTGTCCAGGTTCAGATGGACCGTCCCAATCCTGTAGTTTAAAAACAACCAGACCTCCTCTCTATCAGTCTTTGGGAGATGGCCTAACTATCCCAATGACTGACCAAGACATTTGGAGACACTGCTGTAGTGGGAGGAGTTGTTGCTCTGCTTCTGCTGACCTTGTGGCACGTTCCCAAGGTGAAACGGTCACAAAGGAACCACCAAGGTACATGAAAGCTCCTGGTCTCAGTCTAAAGGAGCTAGCTTTCCTAGGCCATGGTTTACATTCATTTTCTACCAGGGAAAGAGAAAATTTTGCATTGCTCCTTGAAAATTACCAGGAGTGGGGTTTGAACCCACGAGGACATTTGTCCATTGGATCTTAAGTCCAACGCCTTAACCACTTGGCCATCCTGGTAATTGTAGTAGTTTTGGCTGTACATTTTCGATTAAGCCACTCTAACTTCACATCTGTGGACCAGTGGTCTCCAGCAACACGAGAAAATATGCACCAAAATATCTTGAACTTGTGGCACGTTCCCAAGGTGAAACGGTTACAAAGGAACCACCAAGGTACATGAAAGCTCCTGGTCTCAGTCTAAAGGAGCTAGCTTTCTTAGGCCATGGTTTACATCCATTTTCTACCAGGGAAAGAGAAAATTTTGCATTGCTCCTTGAAAACTACCAGGAGTGGGGTTTGAACCCACGAGGACATTTGTCCATTGGATCTTAAGTCCAACGCCTTAACCACTCGGCCATCCTGGTAATTGCAGTAGTTTTGGCTGTACATTTGCGATTAAGCCACTCTAACTTCACAACTGTGGACCAGTGGTCTCCAGCAACACGAGATAATATGCACCAAAATAGTGATGAATTGTCTGCTTTGATACCTTTACTTAGGAGCCCTCTTAAGCTGGTTCCAGTGTCCAGGTTCAGATGGACCGTCCCAATCCTATAGTTTAAAAACAACCAGACGTTCTCTCTATCAGCCTTTGGGAGATGGCCTAACTATCCCAATGGCTGACCCAGAGATTTGGAGACACTGCTGTAGTGGGAGAAGTTGTTGCTCAGCTTCTGCTTAACTTGTGGCACATTCCCAAGGTGAAACGGTTACAAAGTAACCACCAAGGTACATGAAAGCTCCTGGTCTCAGTCTAAAGGAGCTAGCTTTCTTAGGCCATGGTTTACATCCATTTTCTACCAGGGAAAGAGAAAATTTTGCATTGCTCCTTGAAAACTACCAGGAGTGGGGTTTGAACCCACGAGGACATTTGTCCATTGGATCTTAAGTCCAACGCCTTAACCACTCGGCCATCCTGGTAATTGTAGTAGTTTTGGCTGTACATTTTCGATTAAGCCACTCTAACTTCACAACTGTGGACCAGTGGTCTCCAGCAACACGAGAAAATATGCACCAAAATATCTTGAACTTGTGGCACGTTCCCCAGGTGAAACGGTTACAAAGGAACCACCAAGGTACATGAAAGCTCCTGGTCTCAGTCTAAAGGAGCTAGCTTTCTTAGGCCATGGTTTACATCCATTTTCTACCAGGGAAAGAGAAAATTTTGCATTGCTCCTTGAAAACTACCAGGAGTGGGGTTTGAACCCACGAGGACATTTGTCCATTGGATCTTAAGTCCAACGCCTTAACCACTCGGCCATCCTGGTAATTGTAGTAGTTTTGGCCGTACATTTTCGATTAAGCCACTCTAACTTCACAACTGTGGACCAGTGGTCTCCAGCAACACGAGATAATATGCACCAAAATAGTGATGAATTGTCTGCTTTGATACCTTTACTTAGGAGCCCTCTTAAGCTGGTTCCAGTGTCCAGGTTCAGATGGACCGTCCCAATCCTGTAGTTTTAAAACAACCAGACGTCCTCTCTATCAGTCTTTGGGAGATGGCCTAACTATCCCAATGACTGACCAAGAGATTTGGAGACACTGCTGTAGTGGGAGAAGTTGTTGCTCTGCTTCTGCTGACCTTGTGGCACGTTCCCAAGGTGAAACAGTCACAAAGGAACCACCAAGGTACATGAAAGCTCCTGGTCTCAGTCTAAAGGAGCTAGCTTTCCTAGGCCATGGTTTACATTCATTTTCTACCAGGGAAAGAGAAAATTTTGCAATGCTCCTTGAAAACTACCAGGAGTGGGGTTTGAACCCACGAGGACATTTGTCCATTGGATCTTAAGTCCAACACCTTAACCACTCGGCCATCCTGGTAATTGCAGTAGTTTTGGCTGTACATTTGCGATTAAGCCACTCTAACTTCACAACTGTGGACCAGTGGTCTCCAGCAACACGAGATAATATGCACCAAAATAGTGATGAATTGTCTGCTTTGATACCTTTACTTAGGAGCCCTCTTAAGCTGGTTCCAGTGTCCAGGTTCAGATGGACCGTCCCAATCCTGTAGTTTAAAAACAACCAGACGTCCTCTCTATCAGCCTTTGGGAGATGGCCTAACTATCCCAATGGCTGACCCAGAGATTTGGAGACACTGCTGTAGTGGGAGAAGTTGTTGCTCAGCTTCTGCTGTTCCCAAGGTGAAACGGTCACAAAGTAACCACCAAGGTACATGAAAGCTCCTGGTCTCAGTCTAAAGGAGCTAGCTTTCCTAGGCCATGGTTTACATTCATTTTCTACCAGGGAAAGAGAAAATTTTGCATTGCTCCTTTAAAATTACCAGGAGTGGGGTTTGAACCCACGAGGACATTTGTCCATTGGATCTTAAGTCCAACGCCTTAACCACTCGGCCATCCTGGTAATTGTAGTAGTTTTGGCCGTACATTTTTGATTAAGCCACTCTAACTTCACAACTGTGGACCAGTGGTCTCCAGCAACACGAGAAAATATGCACCAAAATAGTGATGAATTGTCTGCTTTGATACCTTTACTTAGGAGCCGTCTTAAGCTGGTTCGAGTGTCCAGGTTCAGATGGACCGTCCCAATCCTGTAGTTTAAAAACAACCAGACGTCCTCTCTATCAGTCTTTGGGAGATGGCCTAACTATCCCAATGGCTGACCCAGAGATTTGGAGACACTGCTGTAGTGGGAGAAGTTGTTGCTCAGCTTCTGCTGTTCCCAAGGTGAAACGGTCACAAAGTAACCACCAAGGTACATGAAAGCTCCTGGTCTCAGTCTAAAGGAGCTAGCTTTCCTAGGCCATGGTTTACATTCATTTTCTACCAGGGAAAGAGAAAATTTTGCATTGCTCCTTGAAAACTACCAGGAGTGGGGTTTGAACCCACGAGGACATTTGTCCATTGGATCTTAAGTCCAACGGCTTAACCACTCGGCCATCCTGGTAATTGTAGTAGTTTTGGCCGTACATTTTCGATTAAGCCACTCTAACTTCACAACTGTGGACCAGTGGTCTCCAGCAACACGAGATAATATGCACCAAAATAGTGATGAATTGTCTGCTTTGATACCTTTACTTAGGAGCCCTCTTAAGCTGGTTCCAGTGTCCAGGTTCAGATGGACCGTCCCAATCCTGTAGTTTTAAAACAACCAGACGTCCTCTCTATCAGTCTTTGGGAGATGGCCTAACTATCCCAATGACTGACCAAGAGATTTGGAGACACTGCTGTAGTGGGAGAAGTTGTTGCTCTGCTTCTGCTGACCTTGTGGCACGTTCCCAAGGTGAAACAGTCACAAAGGAACCACCAAGGTACATGAAAGCTCCTGGTCTCAGTCTAAAGGAGCTAGCTTTCCTAGGCCATGGTTTACATTCATTTTCTACCAGGGAAAGAGAAAATTTTGCAATGCTCCTTGAAAACTACCAGGAGTGGGGTTTGAACCCACGAGGACATTTGTCCATTGGATCTTAAGTCCAACACCTTAACCACTCGGCCATCCTGGTAATTGCAGTAGTTTTGGCTGTACATTTGCGATTAAGCCACTCTAACTTCACAACTGTGGACCAGTGGTCTCCAGCAACACGAGATAATATGCACCAAAATAGTGATGAATTGTCTGCTTTGATACCTTTACTTAGGAGCCCTCTTAAGCTGGTTCCAGTGTCCAGGTTCAGATGGACCGTCCCAATCCTGTAGTTTAAAAACAACCAGACGTCCTCTCTATCAGCCTTTGGGAGATGGCCTAACTATCCCAATGGCTGACCCAGAGATTTGGAGACACTGCTGTAGTGGGAGAAGTTGTTGCTCAGCTTCTGCTGTTCCCAAGGTGAAACGGTCACAATGTAACCACCAAGGTACATGAAAGCTCCTGGTCTCAGTCTAAAGGAGCTAGCTTTCCTAGGCCATGGTTTACATTCATTTTCTACCAGGGAAAGAGAAAATTTTGCATTGCTCCTTTAAAATTACCAGGAGTGGGGTTTGAACCCACGAGGACATTTGTCCATTGGATCTTAAGTCCAACGCCTTAACCACTCGGCCATCCTGGTAATTGTAGTAGTTTTGGCCGTACATTTTTGATTAAGCCACTCTAACTTCACAACTGTGGACCAGTGGTCTCCAGCAACACGAGAAAATATGCACCAAAATAGTGATGAATTGTCTGCTTTGATACCTTTACTTAGGAGCCGTCTTAAGCTGGTTCGAGTGTCCAGGTTCAGATGGACCGTCCCAATCCTGTAGTTTAAAAACAACCAGACGTCCTCTCTATCAGTCTTTGGGAGATGGCCTAACTATCCCAATGGCTGACCCAGAGATTTGGAGACACTGCTGTAGTGGGAGAAGTTGTTGCTCAGCTTCTGCTGTTCCCAAGGTGAAACGGTCACAAAGTAACCACCAAGGTACATGAAAGCTCCTGGTCTCAGTCTAAAGGAGCTAGCTTTCCTAGGCCATGGTTTACATTCATTTTCTACCAGGGAAAGAGAAAATTTTGCATTGCTCCTTGAAAATTACCAGGAGTGGGGTTTGAACCCACGAGGACATTTGTCCATTGGATCTTAAGTCCAACGCCTTAACCACTTGGCCATCCTGGTAATTGTAGTAGTTTTGGCCGTACATTTTTGATTAAGCCACCCTAACTTCACAACTGTGGACCAGTGGTCTCCAGCAACACGAGATAATATGCACCAAAATAGTGATGAATTGTCTGCTTTGATACCTTTACTTAGGAGCCCTCTTAAGCTGGTTCCAGTGTCCAGGTTCAGATGGACCGTCCCAATCCTGTAGTTTAAAAACAACCAGACCTCCTCTCTATCAGTCTTTGGGAGATGGCCTAACTATCCCAATGGCTGACCCAGAGATTTGGAGACACTGCTGTAGTGGGAGGAGTTGTTGCTCTGCTTCTGCTGACCTTGTGGCACGTTCCCAAGGTGAAACGGTCACAAAGGAACCACCAAGGTACATGAAAGCTCCTGGTCTCAGTCTAAAGGAGCTAGCTTTCCTAGGCCATGGTTTACATTCATTTTCTACCAGGGAAAGAGAAAATTTTGCATTGCTCCTTGAAAATTACCAGGAGTGGGGTTTGAACCCACGAGGACATTTGTCCATTGGATCTTAAGTCCAACGCCTTAACCACTCGGCCATCCTGGTAATTGTAGTAGTTTTGGCCGTACATTTTCGATTAAGCCACTCTAACTTCACAACTGTGGACCAGTGGTCTCCAGCAACACGAGATAATATGCACCAAAATAGTGATGAATTGTCTGCTTTGATACCTTTACTTAGGAGCCCTCTTAAGCTGGTTCCAGTGTCCAGGTTCAGATGGACCGTCCCAATCCTGTAGTTTAAAAACAACCAGACCTCCTCTCTATCAGCCTTTGGGAGATGGCCTAACTATCCCAATGGCTGACCCAGAGATTTGGAGACACTGCTGTAGTGGGAGAAGTTGTTGCTCAGCTTCTGCTGTTCCCAAGGTGAAACGGTCACAAAGTAACCACCAAGGTACATGAAAGCTCCTGGTCTCAGTCTAAAGGAGCTAGCTTTCCTAGGCCATGGTTTACATTCATTTTCTACCAGGGAAAGAGAAAATTTTGCATTGCTCCTTTAAAATTACCAGGAGTGGGGTTTGAACCCACGAGGACATTTGTCCATTGGATCTTAAGTCCAACGCCTTAACCACTCGGCCATCCTGGTAATTGTAGTAGTTTTGGCCGTACATTTTTGATTAAGCCACTCTAACTTCACAACTGTGGACCAGTGGTCTCCAGCAACACGAGAAAATATGCACCAAAATAGTGATGAATTGTCTGCTTTGATACCTTTACTTAGGAGCCGTCTTAAGCTGGTTCGAGTGTCCAGGTTCAGATGGACCGTCCCAATCCTGTAGTTTAAAAACAACCAGACGTCCTCTCTATCAGTCTTTGGGAGATGGCCTAACTATCCCAATGGCTGACCCAGAGATTTGGAGACACTGCTGTAGTGGGAGAAGTTGTTGCTCAGCTTCTGCTGTTCCCAAGGTGAAACGGTCACAAAGTAACCACCAAGGTACATGAAAGCTCCTGGTCTCAGTCTAAAGGAGCTAGCTTTCCTAGGCCATGGTTTACATTCATTTTCTACCAGGGAAAGAGAAAATTTTGCATTGCTCCTTGAAAATTACCAGGAGTGGGGTTTGAACCCACGAGGACATTTGTCCATTGGAGCTTAAGTCCAACGCCTTAACCACTCGGCCATCCTGGTAATTGTAGTAGTTTTGGCTGTACATTTTCGATTAAGCCACTCTAACTTCACAACTGTGGACCAGTGGTCTCCAGCAACACGAGAAAATATGCACCAAAATAACTTGAACTTGTGGCACGTTCCCAAGGTGAAACGGTTACAAAGGAACCACCAAGGTACATGAAAGCTCCTGGTCTCAGTCTAAAGGAGCTAGCTTTCTTAGGCCATGGTTTACATCCATTTTCTACCAGGGAAAGAGAAAATTTTGCATTGCTCCTTGAAAACTACCAGGAGTGGGGTTTGAACCCACAAGGACATTTGTCCATTGGATCTTAAGTCCAACGCCTTAACCACTCGGCCATCCTGGTAATTGTAGGTGTTTTTGGGGATTTGTTTGCTTGTAATTTGATTATTGACTTGTTCTTTGAGCTGAAGCTTCATGATTTTTTTAATCCATGAAAGAACAGTAAATGGACTGAACTTTTCCAGTCATATTGACCACTCAAAGCACTGTACACTAGAGCCACATTCACCCAAACAAATTCACACACTGATACACAGCTCAGCAGGCAACTCAGGGTTAAGTGCCTTGCCCAGGAGCCCATTGCCATCTGTCAAGGGGAAGCTGGAATTGAACCAACAACCTTAACCCATCAAGCCACAGTCACATAAACATAAATTAAACACATAGACAAAAATAAATATAATTAGATAGAAATGTATAATTAAATAAATGAAAGCAGGCACTTATGCTAACAGTGTTTCGATTAAAGGATGAAGAATTATTGCTCACAGGAGATCTCAGCCATGAAAATTATCACTGGCAGCCCTTTTGATTTATTTTTCCTTTATACGTGTCATTTGGGATCTTCAGGCCATTTTAGCATCTCATCTGTTGCTTTCACATTTCTATCTGTGTTGTGTTGTGTTTTTTATTGTTTGTCAACTTTCATCAACGCTTTTCGAGTTATAAATTTATGCTAAACATGTCAGATAATTACCCGAGGACCTTTTTTTTTTGGTCTGGATTGTTTGAATTGTTTCTAGCTTAAATCTTTTTTCCTGAAGCTCTTAAGGCCTAAAAGTTAGGGGACAAAACTACAAAAACGTCTCCACTGTGATTTTCAGCTCCCACACACTGATCTGACTGCCCACTGAAACAGAAAAAGAGAAATAAAATCACAGCTCTCCACACTCCCACACTGATTAAATTCAGGGTCCGTGAGATATGAAGTTATGAGGAAAATTGAGTTGCGGACCCACCTTCCATACGCTTGTCTGACCTCAGATCAAACTATTACATCTGTGTTTGTGTGTTTCTGTCCAGACTAAAGGGCAAAGTACGCCCATGCAATAAGCAGAACGCACGAGCAGCCACGCGTTTAATTGATCCGAGCGATCAGTCCGATGACAGGATTTGAACTGAATCAGCAGCTCTGTTCTTATTACAAAAGTTCAGACAGAAGTGCTTCGTTCAGTTTCATTGTTTAGGAACCTGTAAACTCTTGATTTTTGATGTGATTTAAAGATTTTGATCTAAATTATTCAAAAAGTGTTTTTTGACTGTATTACCGTCAGGTTCTAAGTTTAACAGCCCATAAGACAGCACAGTTAGTGTCAACAACATCTTTTAGATCTTTATCAGTCTTCGTTGTTTCCACTACCACTGGTTGTACATCTAACAGCGATGCTACATGTTAAAATGCCTGAAACACTCGGTAAAACTAAATCTAAACTGATTTTACAGCTCAGCAACAGTCAAACATCACCAGCAATTACATATTATCGTATGCCTGTGCTATGCCATAAGCTGGTTGAATATGCTTATTATTATTATTAATTATAATTTGGTATTATAATTTAAATAATAAATCATTCAACTCAAAATTTCGCTATAACAAATATAGTTCAAATGGTGGTGATGTTAGCTATAAGCTTATAAGTATTTATACCACTAATGCATTAGTTAACTTGCTGTTATGAACTCATTTATGCTGGAATAAATGATCAGGTCGGACTGTTAACCGACCAGGTTTATCCAGCAGGCTGTGAGAACCCCAATGTAACTGCAATTAGAGTTTAAATCCTTATTCCTTATCACCATCCAATGATATTGTCTCTGTATTAATGTCAGATGTTAACTCCAAAGGAGGTTAGCTCTGATTTCTGAATAACCATGTAACTGTGAATTGGACTGAACACAAAACAATGTCTATTCCGCAGTGGTTGGTTTTATTGAACCAAAAGCAATTCCCTGTTACAGTAATTCTCTGATTCAAACAACTTTGGAATTCTTACTCATTACTAAACTAAAACATGCAAAATATATATGTGGAAATAAAGAACAAAACAAAATAAACAATGGATTAAAATGAGCGGTTAGCAGATCTTAACTTAACTCAAAGTTGTTTAACACCGCCCTCGAAACACCGGCATTTCACGTATCAGCATTGATAGACAGAACAGCTTCGGGAATCTCACTGGACGCTTTGATGTCTTACACAAAGCTAGTTCAGCTAAGCTACCTACAGTTCAGATATACGTCACCCTCCCAAGATGGCGGCTACGATGACGTATGAGGGGAGGTCCTAATGACGTAACCACGCTTACGCTGATGGGACAATGCCTCGTTTCGAGAGGGGGGCAGCTAACTAGGAGTTTAAAGCAAAGCCCGCGACTTGAGCTCGGACAAAGAAATTAAACTGATAAGGAGCGAAAAGAGAGAGAGGGGGGAAGCAGGGAAGAAGATGAAAAGAAATAAATCGGTAGCCCACGGCGGGGTTCTTGATGGATCACAAATCAACACAGCAAATCAATTGTACAATGCATGCACATACAAAGAAAATGTTCAGCAAAATAATTCCAACTTCGTCGTGGAATAAAAGCATTAACCAACACCTACAAAGTTCTACCGCCTGCCCAGGCACTTCTAAACACCCTGTTGGTGAGACAGAAATAAAAGGGGAGAGTCCGTTACTTTGAGATGCCTCGGGGCTGGTCCGGAGCGCTCCCGAGTGTTGCGGCTTTCTGGATGCGTCTTGACGAGCGCAGTTATCCGCAGGCTGCAGCGGGACCGGGATGGGAAGAAGCTGCTTCGTTTCTTCCTCCGGGTCCACAGTCGCTTTGTTGGCCAGACAAAGCGGGGTCCTCTTCGATCACTGGGAGATATGGCGTCTCTCAGTCTTTTGATCAGAGGGAATTTAAAAGTACTTATTTTAGTCGACCTCCTGTCTGCACAGGGAATAGTTTGGCTTCGAAAAAAAAACTCTCGGTCCAGCGAGGAATTCGAGCACGTGTTGTGGGATCACCCCAACGGAAACAGCTGTGTCTTCTCGGGTTGGCTAAAGCCAGGGAAGAAGAAAGATGGTCGTGGGTGATCGGCTTTTATAGCCATCATCATAGCAACCTTATCTTGATCGGCGGCCATTTTGCCGTGTTGCGTGATGGGAGTTGGTGGCCATTTTGACCACATGAGTTGGTGGCCATTTTGACCACATTGCATCATGGGTAACGTAGTCCGTTACGTCCCGAATTGATGCAGCTTTTGTCACGTATGAACTACATGAGTTGGTGGCCATTTTGACCACATTGCATCATGGGTAACGCAGTCCGTTACGTCCCGAATTGATGCCCGCTTTCTGTCACGTCTGAACTGGCACAACACCTGAAAGACACAAAATTCGATTAGATTGATGTCCCTGATTTATTCTGATTTGAATTCTGTTTTCCAAACACACACATACTAAATGTCTGAAGCATCGGAACCAAGGAGGCTGTAAACGAGAAAATAAAGTTAAAGGTAAGAGCTTTATTTGCATCACTCCAACTTACTCTGGTAGTAAAGCACTTTAAGAGAATAAGAGGAAAAATAATCATTGTATCTCGCTGACAGGAAGCTGAGGTTTTTTCTGTTATCTATAGAAATTTGTTCTATGCAATAATTGGAGATTTGCTGCATTCACAGCTTGCAGTACATGAAGTTGTCATAATGTGCAGCCGAGTCAAAGGCTAGTCAGTCGACCCCATAATAGAAGTCCAACACCTCTTATAAATATACTGATCATGTCAGGTTATTGACCCATCAAACCGTCCAATGAACCATTTGGATCCTTGATGCTTTCCTAATGACACATGCATTATGGGCTGTTTTAAAGGGGAAACGACTGCCTAAGAGTTTTCTATTGTGTTTGTTTTTCTATTTTATTCTTAAGTCATATTAACATGCGTAGGCGTACTT
This sequence comes from Fundulus heteroclitus, assembly GCF_011125445.2. Taxonomy (NCBI): domain Eukaryota; kingdom Metazoa; phylum Chordata; class Actinopteri; order Cyprinodontiformes; family Fundulidae; genus Fundulus; species Fundulus heteroclitus. The sequence continues at coordinate 32,323,531 of NC_046366.1, read as the reverse complement.
GCAACCAATGAGATGTCACGCTTGTACCAGTCTCACCTTTTCCCATTAGGTTTCATGGTATTTAGTCTACTGGAATCAATTAAAGATTTATTTTCTGTCGTTAAAGTTTTGGTGTTAACCTGGATGTAAGAAAAGTAGTACATACTTTCTAAGCTAGAACTAAAGATATATTTACCCCACATCTAAACTTGAAAAAATGACAACAGCAGTAAAAGCTGCAGTGATTAAAGATCATGGAGCATTTTTGCTCACATTCACACTACCAGGAGTGGGGATTGAACCCACGAGGAGATTTATCCATCAGATCTTAAGTCTAACGCCTTAACCACTCCGCCATCCTGGTCCCTATTCCTTTTGTCTACATGTCCAGTTTCGTGTAATTAATCACTATTAAAAATTGCACAAAGACAGATTCTAACTTTCACTGTATCTCATGTTATCAGGGGTAGAGGTAAGCCAATAAGTAACAAACCGCAGCTCTGACAGGGATCCACGTGTTCTCCTGTTAAATGGATGCATGTGATGCGCTTGCAGCGATGTTTGCAGACCGTTATGATGTAGCTGGCTCCACTGAACCACTTTGTTTCATCATAACAAAACATGGGCCTCTAAAGAACTGGTTAATAATGTCTGAACCCCTGTAGGCCTCATGTACATCAGTCAAGGTCAGTATTCACGTTTCAACAATAAGGAAGAGACTTGGCATTACATGGAAGGGCTCCAAAGCAAAAGACCGCAGCTGATCAAAAAGTCTCACATTTGCCAGAAAAATGTCTTGAAGGTCTCAAAAACTGTTGTGAATGTTTTATAAATGGATGAGATGTGTTATAAAATGAATATAGTATTTTAGATCATACTGCAACTTAAACATGGCACTGCTTTACCAGGACCTGGTTGATTTGCTGCTGTTGATGGGACCGTGAATTCTTCTCTTGACATAAATATCCTGAAGGACAATTTCAATCCATTAATTTGTGACGTTAAAATCAAGCCACTGACCCAAATCTCTGCTTCTGGATACCTAAAAATACAAAAAATACTGGAGCGGCCTAGTCAAAGTACAGACTTAAATCTAACTGAAATACTGAGGTCTTAACCAGGCAGTTTATGCTCAAAAACCCCACCAGGATGGTTGAACTGACAATCCTGGAAGGAAGAGTGGGTCTTGACCCTTGGATGTATCTGGACTGGTTAAGTTTTCCTGGATCGTGCAATGTTTAGTTATTATCCCTTTAGCGTTTGTCTAGTGGTTTTTGTGGACCGTTTTGTATATCTTAGTTGCTTTATAGGCTCTGTTTTGTTTATTTGGTTAGATTTCCTCCTGTGTTCCTCCCTGTCAGCCCCAGCTCAGTATTCTCTCTCCCTCGCCGCTCTACCTTCATTGATCCCAGCTGCTCCTAATTCCATCTGATTACCTCCACCTGTCTTCTTCCTCGTCCTTTCTGCCTCTGCATATATATACGTATACTCCCTGGTTCTACCCCTCACTACTGATTCGTCTGTTCTCATTGTTGGATTCCTTCCCTTCTGTCAGCCAGCTTAATCTCAGTTCCTGTGCGACATCTGGAAGTTCTTTTATTCTTCATTAAACATCATCATCACCTTGCCGCATCTGCGTTTGGGTCCTTCTACAAACGCACCATGACAGAGTGGGCCTTTATTCCACCAGAGCAATGTTGGTTAGAGATGTTACAATGCAGGAGCAGGGATTAAACCCACGCGAAGCACTGGATCTTCAGTCTAACGCTTTAACCATTTGGCCGTCCCGGTCCCACTTCTGTTTATCAACACGCCAGAACCTGAGAGCTATTTTTCCTCATTCTCTGCCGAGCTTCTCCCTGTTCCTCTTTACAAAATGTCTCAAGAGCCCAGTTATGAGCTCCCGGGAACAACAGGTTGCGAAACATTTTGTCACAATTAAAACGTCAAGACTTGGACTAGAGTCACACCTAAAACTGCGTTTTGCATTTACTCAGGTTTTGCAGATATCTAACTGAGATGCTGCATGTTATATTCATATATACTTCCTAATATTTCAGAAAAGCCATCTGCACCATTATAGCTCTCTGGCAGTAAAACGAGCTCATTAATCTGCTTTTGAATAACACAGTTGAACACATTTATGCAGAGAAAAGTAACTGCGCAGCAAACTGCTGACCGACGGCAGTTTCCTACGCCTATTTCTACCCTTTTTAAAACCTTTTTCACACCTCAAAACAGAAAGCTACAGCTTGCATCATTACGTAGAGCATTTTTCCTGCTGTCATTGTTAAATTTTCAGTGCGTGTGGAGCGTTGTATTTTCAGTGATGGACTCACAGTTTGCCGTCAGTAGGAATCTGAAGGCATTTCTTTAACCACAAAGCAGCAGAACACCTCTGTTGTTTGCCGTGATTTTCTGTCTCTGATGTTGAAAGCTTGTCAGAGCTCATGATCAAACATTTGAACGTGAGCGGTTTTTATTCAGCCTATTTGTTTGATTTGTAGTCACTGGCTTTTACTCTCCGAAGCCTTCTGCCGGCATTTTCTGCCTGTTTCGTTGAGGGTTTCAGTGAGTTCTGAAACATTCTTGCCTTAATAAAAGTCAGATTTGCACAAATAAAAATGCAAAGCTGATAAAGAATGTAAAAAAATTTCATTTTTCATTTAATGGATCTTTTTTAACTGTTACAGAAGCTTTGTGTTATCCTATATCTGTAACTGAATTTAATTTTTGGTAAAAGCGTTACTTAATGTCACAGATTAAAGACTTTCTTGTTTATATTCTTGGGTGTGAATTATGTATTTGCACAATCCTTTTGGTCTCTGGACTGGAGTGGTGGTTATATATGTTTATTTATGTACAAATAACACACAGAGCTCTGTTTCTGCCTTGTTTCATCATGAAAGCACTTTCTCCACACAGTATTCGACTTGTCCGTGTGGTCTTCTCTTTGGTCGGCGCCATCTCAGTCCTTGGTCATGAGGCTTGTTGGTTTGATATCAGAAGGGGACAGTTTGGGACAGATGGTTGACATTCTGAAACTGGAGAGCTCTTGTAAGCATAAATAAAACTGGTTTTGCAATAGATATAGCAAGTTAACATTAATTAACTGGCACCCCAAAAAATGCAAAAAGTGTCTAAAGAGAAAAGTGTATTGAAATTCAATTAAACTTTGTTCTTGAACCCTTTGGTGTAGATGCACAAGCTTGGTGTCTTTGTAAAGGTAACACTAAAAAAAAAACATTCTTTCTGAGTAATTAATTTTCTTGTACTTGTAACCAATGTTTAGTGATTAAATTCGGAACACACATAAATTGTGCATTTTGTTTTTTTGTTTTTTAATTTTCTCATTTGTCATGTGGCTGCAGACTGAGACAAGGAGGTGCTGGCTGAAAAAAATAAAGGATCCAATGAGACAAGTCTTTCCTACGACAGGTTCAAATCTGAAGACAATAGAATATACAATGACTATTTTGGACTTTTTTCTGTTGGTATGTCCAGGTTTTACTCCAAGTTTTATCCTAATGCTTACAAACTGTGCAAGCTGAGTTGCCCAGCTCAAAAGGCTGTAACTCCTGATTACTTCTACAGAGAGACATCAGTGAGGACTCTAATAAAAGGTCATTTCCAGATCTTGTTCTGTGCACAGATTCACCGTCAACATGACTGAAATACAGTCAGTGAGTAATTAATGTCTAACACAGAAAACGGCTTTTGGCGGGCGCAGCAAACTGATTTGATTCACGCATGCCGATTCTGTGGGGATTTTAATTTCCATCCTCAGAATTTATATGTCTATGTGATAGTAATTTTATTGGCTACAAGCTGCATGTGTCAGAATGAGCATCTGCACTGTCTATCCTGAGCAACGTGCGTGAAAACTCCTGCATGAAAACAGGAGGAGGGAGTTTGAGACATGAGCTCTGGAGACATTGTAGATCAATTGGTCAAAAGAGGTGTCAATCAAGGGAGGAGGGCCTAGACAATTATTTTGAAATCCAAATTTCAAAATAAAACAAATTAGGACGCTTACAAGTCAGAAATGCGTTCTGTGGGGACAGCCGTTGAGAGTTAAGGAGTTTCTCAAATGACCTTCCCAAAGGTCACCAGCCAATTAAAATTAAAAGTATTAAAACTAGCCAATTAAAATGAGCTCCACCAATTCTGCCAATAAGTGTGGTGAGGTGTCCTGCCAGAAGTGCACCAGGAAAAAAAAAAATTTTGATGGAAAAAAAAATAGTGTGGTCAGGTTACAACTTACTAAAGGAAATTTAAACAGTATTAGTAGGAGTTTATCTACAATTGCCTGATAAAGTGACTATAATCTTTAAAATTAGGTGGTACTGTGCTAGATTGGCTCAGATCTTATTTGGCAACTTTGATCCGTTCAGACAAAGACCACATGTGGGGTTCCTCAAGGTTCTAATGCAGGCCCCATTTTTAATCAACTTTAGATGATTCCCCTAATAACCCAGATCATGGAGCACTAAAACATGTCATCATCTCTTTACTCATGTCACTTCAGTCCTTCACAGTCATAGAGTTTTATCCAATTTGATGTAGGAACAAAACAAAAATGATCATTTTGGTGCAAAGAACCATTAGCCACTATGTATTTTATTCCCATGGCACATGGAATCGTCGTTACCCCAATTCAGTCAACAGTTCTACGCCTTCATCAGCTTGCAACGCTAAACTGAAAATATCCAAACTCATCTCTTTGAACTTTGTTGCCGTTGAACTCTCTAGAATACCAGATTGTGGAACGGAGCTCACTGGCTCCAAATTTGTAAAATCTATTTTACAATTTTGTTGTTGGGCTCTGAGGGCCATTAAAGGTTATTTCTATTTCTGGTCCAGTAGAAACCTTATAGACTCTCAGGTCATCAGAGAGCCGTTCATTGTTCCCAGTTTCGATGCAATACTAATATCCTTTCAGAGTATTCCTTTATCTTTTTATTTCTTTATTTTCCTGTATGAATTACTTTTTTGAATAAATCCTACTAGACCAATAAGCTCATCTTGCCTGTAGGTTTCACAACAAATTCAATCTAAAGAACCCAGTTCTTGTTTTTAAATGTGTTGTTGTTAAAGAATTGACCTGGCTGCGGTCACTCCAAGTTCTTTTCCTGAATAATATGATGTTTCTATTGTAGACTCCTGTAATAATAAAAAGACTCTTGAAACATAAACTTTACCATATTTAATCTAAAAGGCAGAATGACTGTTGTTTGTCTGCAGTTTCCAGGGTAAATGCCTTTCTCAGTCCAGTCTCTGTAATCTCATAATCCCTAACATTACTATTGTTCTACGATCATCCCACTCTGAAATAAATAATTGTTCATGTAAATCATTAAAACCCCAATTAATGATGACATGGAGGCCTGTTATCCGTTTATGAGAACTTCTCACCAGAACCGTGAGCGTCTCTTGGAGATGTTGAGGAGTCCAGCTTTGCTCCTTGGATGTCCTCCTGTTGTCGGCATTAGTTTCCTCCCGAAACTCCCCGGATTCAACTTGTTCTCCGCTGCATCTCACAGATGACGGCTGGGAAATTTCAAAACTTTGAACACTTTGTCGCTTTTTCTCAAACCTTTGGTCTCCTGAACGGAAACAACTCTGGCAGGAGGAGGCTCCTGGGGAGGGGAGTGAATTTTACTGCATGGTCTTCAGAAACATTAAGGTTGAGCCTGCTGTGACGTCAGAGAGCTGCTGCTCATGCAGGAACTTATGCAACAAGGTTCAATTTAACTGAACTAATTTTAATCTTTTCATATTTAACCGCTTTTAACTGTGATATCTCTCATCCTTTAAACCCAGCCCTTACGTATACAGAGACACCCAAACATCTTTCTTTTTTCTTTTCTTGATGGGCACCAGCCCCCCCTGTGACCCTGCACATAATATTTTTTTATCTGTTTAGCCCTTTAATCAGTTGTACTGAAAATGCTTTTAAGTAAAGTGGGTTTGGCGTAGCGTGTTGGCTAAATATCTTTGATGCTCCATGAAATATTGTAGAGCTAATGAGGATGCGAGGAAAATGGTTGGTGAATTCCTGCTTCTCGGTTTGTGTCTTTCAGGTGTTCTCCCAGTCACTGTGAGCACGACGGCCTCTGCAGTCAGACCTGGACCGTCTTCCACTGCAACTGCTCCGACAGCGGCTACAGCGGCGCCACCTGCCACAGCGGTGAGTCACATGACCCTCAATCTCCATAGTGGAAGAAACAGGCTTACATTGGATAAACTGATTTAAATAATTATGCACTTAGAAACCAAAATCCCAAGGACAAAACCCCCAAACCTAAGATGAGCGGAATGGTGTGTGCAGTCCAGTGCAGTGAGGAATGTTCTGATCTTTATATTGGAGAAACCAAACAACCTCTCCAAAGATGCACGACTCAACACAGGAGAGCTACCTCCTCAGGTCAAATCTCTGCTGTCCACTTACACCTAAAGGACAAAGGACACTGTTCAGAGGACCAACATGTTCACATTTTGGACAAAGAAGACGGATGGTTTCAAAGGGGTGTGAAAGAAGCCATCTACGTTAGGAGAGAAAAAACAACCTTAAACAGAGGAGGAGGCCTTAGGTTCCACTTCTCAAAAACTTACAACACAGCTATAGGATTAATTCCGGCCAATCATCACCTTAACTCTCATCCTCATTCGGGTGATCAAAACATTGTTCCTTTAAGCCAATAACAACCCTAACGACTCCTCGTTACAGAGGAGTGGACCAGTTTCGGTCCAATCTGCTGTCTTAATGACTTTAACGACCGCCCATTACTAAGGGGTGGACCTGTTTCGGTTGAATTTGCATGTTATCTAAGCCATTACAAGGCCTTTGTTAGGCAATGGTATAAAGCTTGGTACTGCACATTACTCCACACTTTTTGAATTGAGAAAGCTTCCTGGAGAGGAAGCGAAACGTCTTCTACTACGGAAGACAAGTCCAGTTGTTTTGTTTTTTATTTTTTTTGCAAAATGCTTATGCCTTTTTTTTGTAAAACTGACAAACTGACCTGCAGTTTTGCATGTCTCCACCGGAATGATTGACAATTCATCTTCTGTGTGAAGATCTCAAAGCCTTTGAGGTCAGGCTTGGCATCACCCTAAACATTAGCTGCCTTCACGGGGACACACAACCATGCCCACACACACACACCTAAGGGCAAATTAGACAGATAAAGCGATCATGTTTCTGGGCAGTGGGAGGAAACCGGAGTATCTGGAAAGAACCCACCCATGCGCAGAGAGAACATGCAAACCCCATGCAGCAAGGACCCCAGGACCTCACTACAAATCCTCCTACTTACTTTTAAAGTTATTCACAATCTCTCCCCTTCATATGTCTCTGATTTATTTCAAACTTCAACTCCCTCTTGCATACTTAGATCCTCTTCTACCACTCACCTCGTTGTTCCTTCCGCCCGTCTTAGCACCGTGGGGAGCAGAGCTTTTTCTCGACCTGTGCTCACAAACTGGAATTCACTCCCCCCTGACATCTGCACTGAGTCTTTACCCTTGTTCAAATCAAAACTCAAAACCCACATGTTCATTATTACCTCTTCATTATGATTTTCTGTTACTTTGCTGTGTGTAGTTTGTGTTGTTCTTTTAATTATGACGATTTGCTTTTACCAGTTATTGTTTTTACCTGTACAGTGTCCTTGAGTGTTTTTTTAAAGGCGCTTGAAATAAAATGTATCATTATTATTTATTATTACATAGCAGCAGTCTTACCAACTGCTTCTCCAGTCAGCCCCCAGGACAAACATGAAGAACTCAATGCTTCTTTCCTTTTTTTAGTTATTGTAACAGCAGAACCAAAAACGACTGAATAAAAATTCAAGTAAAAAGATCTGAATCAGCAGATCTTGTGTTTGTGTGTGGAATGTATTCAAGAGGAGCAAACTAAAGTGAATTTCTCTCAGGAACAAAAAGAAGGACTTACAGCTAGTTTGTTTTAGTAGGAGATGAAAAAAACGACAATCAGAGATCACAAATTTGAGCTCATTAAATATAGACTCCCAGAAATGTTCCTGCAGACATGGACTGCTGTGGATAAATCATTGAACACACCTTAACCATGGAGGACATTTAAAACAAAAAAACCCATTTCTAAAGTCCTGAAAGACGTACTTCTATATGCTTAGAATAAGGAGAGTTGTCTTTTTGTAGCTCCATGTCTAAATGGGGGATTTTCTGAAACCCAAGTGCTTAGACTGACCATGAAGTCTTTAACATAAAAACCTGGTGGACTTATTCAACATCTGTGCAACATTTCTCTTCAACGTAGGTCTGAAGAAGTTAGTGTTCCTTAAACCTGTGTGTAAAGGGGGGAAAGGACCCCATTGCCTTGACTAAAGCCTTGGGTGCTCCATAAAGATGAAGGACAGTGAAGGGAACCTTTAGCTGAGATTTACTCTAAGTGAGCCTGAAGGTGTTTGCCACATGGGCCATCGATTCAGCTTTTATTTGGTTTGTTTCAAAGCAGTTTTCGACCAACCCTTAGTGTTGAATAAAAGCCATTTTGCTTGTGAATGAGAGGAAATAAAACAGGTGGAGACTTCCTTTGGAGATATAAATGTGTTTTATTTGCCGTTGCTCTGCATCACAAACAGAACCTCAGATTATTTTTGAAAAACCTTTGCAGGGGTGATTCTGACGATGTTCTCGTTATTTTCCCTCCCAGCTGTGTACGAACAGTCCTGTGAAGCGTACAAACACAGCGGCAACACGTCGGGATATTTTTACATCGACGTGGACGGCAGCGGACCCATCAAGCCACAGCTGGTTTACTGCAACATGACAGGTGACAAATGCACACGCTAAACCCTACGTTTCTCATGAATCTTTTACATGATCAGATAATAAACGATCTTCCTCCTCTGCTTTTATACCACACCTGTCCTCCTTGTTTATCATATGCTGTAGATTAGTGTTAATTTTAATCAAAAAGCTCTCTTTGTCATCTACAGCTCCACAGACTTTCAGTGTTTCTTCTGTTACGTTTCAAACCTGTTTCGAATTATTGTACCTTAGATCCATAGATAGAACTGTGATGGTTTTACAAAGGTTCTGCATTTATTTTTCAGTTTGTGCATATACATACACACACACACACACACACACACACACACACACACACACACATATATATATATATATATATATATATATATATATATATATATATATATATAAAATCAGAATGAAGTTTGATCGCCAAGTAGGTTTGCACTTACAAGGAATTTGACTTGGTGTTGATGGTGCAGACAAAAAATAAGAATACAGTAAAATAAAAAGTAAAAATTATATATATACAGAAGCTATATACACTCAGTAAACTGTGCGTTAATGTAACGCAGAAGCTTGTAAGTCCTGGGCGTGAGAGAGAGGTATAGTATTTCTGATTATCCAGAAAGCCAGACTCGTTAATTATTTGGGTATGTAGAACAGCAGAGCATCTCCTTGGTATATTTCACAGAGATTTGTGCAATTTGTCTCGTGGAGTTTGCAATGAAGGCTGTTGACCTTGTACGGCTTGGTTTAAAAAACAATAGCCTTATCTGGACTTATGATCCATGTCCAGGTTATTGGCCCATATTTTGGGCCGTCCCCTTCATTATCAGGACAGTTCTGCCCTCTGTCAGCCATTCAGGGTGAGTCCCATTTGTCATTTGTGGAGAAAAGTCGGCTTATTCAACCAGTAGGCGTGGATCACTTCCTCTGTTACATGACCCATCGCTGGACTTAAAACTATTAGCCTCTGTGCATCATTGCTGTGTAATGCTTCTTTCTCTCATATACCTCTGTAGTATTGTTCAGTCTCTTGCCTTGGTGAGTTATTACCCTGCCACTGATGTTGTAAGCAAACCCCTGATCTGCCGTCCAACACCAACCAACTGAGCTTTCACTACACTAATCTATTGAACCTACCTACCAACCGTGGATGATGTTGTAAGCTATATGCACCATACCAACTGAGATTTTTTTTATATAACCAGCTACAGAAGGACCAAACACTACAGGATGTAGACCCTGTAATACAACGGAAGCCCTTTTTTCCTGAACACATAAGACCATTCACATAATGACACATTTCCTTTCTGTATTGAAAAAAGTCCATAAATAAATCAACACAAATCTGCTCAACAAAAGGAGTCTGTGTTTTTCCACAGTTCAGAAGTTATATACACAATGGCTCCCACATAGAGCAGCCCCTCCCCAGCAAAAGCTGTGGATAAACAGACAAAATATGTATAAAGTGGTATATAAAATGTAATTTTTTTGCAGTACACATAAAGCAAACATTACAGAAAAAGAAGAAAGAAAAGAAAATGTAAAGATTATGAGAGAGAATCCTATCCAACAGAAACAAGAATCAATTTTCTTTTGTCGTCTGCCCTGGACAAATTTAAGTTTATTTTTCATAAGGGAGCGCAAATTATTAGTCCTTTTTTTAATAATTTTTGTAATTTTGTAAATTACATGCAACTTTTCGGCTCGACGATGTCACTGGCTCCCAGTTTTCTGTGTACATGGAAGATCAGCTGGAGCACAGAAGCGGACTTGTTTTCTCTTTATGTATATATATATATATATTTTAAGTGTGCCTTATAGTCCGAAAAATACAGTGAACCCAGGGATTCTGTGTTTTCTCGAAAAACACTTGAATTAAAGTATTCTCCAGGTCTGGGTGAGGATGACAAAATAAAAGACAATGGAGGAAAAATATTGGTTTTATTCATCCATTCAATGTCGCTTTCAGTAATAATTACAGTTTCTCATGGTATTTTCACCAGATGACAATACATGGATGGTGGTGCAGCACAACAACACAGAGCTGACCAAAGTTCGCCCTTCGGCGGGGGAAAACCAGCAGTTGGTTTACTTTGACTACATGTCTGAGGAGGAGCAACTGGCAGCCATCATCCACCAATCAGAGCACTGCCAACAGGAGCTGTCCTATCACTGCAGGAAGTCCCGCCTTCTCAACACTCAAGGTGGAAAACAGTATCTGTGCCGATTTCATCTGCATGGTGGTCAGAAAGTGTTGCATAGTAGTTGTTTATCATGTTGATACTATTTGACCGTATTAGTGAAGTAAGATATTTGGTAAATATCACTGTCTGAAACTTTAATTGTAAAAGCCTTTAAAAGAGGCACTAAAAAGATGTATGATTAAAATTAAGAGCAGAGATGAAAAACAAAACTTAAAAAAGGAAATTTACCATTACCATAATTGTATATTGTGATGTTAATATTGAAAATAATTGGGATTGGCTGTTTCACCCACATATGTCAATGGAAAACAAACCATTTAGTAAAATGCAAATATATGTAAGGTCCACTAAGGTGCAATACTGAGCATCAACATGGGTTTCATGGAGCAGAACATCTCACGTCTGGGTGCCTGTAAGTATTGGTGCAAAAAGTAAAACTTCAGAGATATATTATCAACAACCCTTTACTTATTATTGGAACGTAAATGAACATCCAAGCGTAGCTACAGGAATTGATGAGGGCAACAGATATAAGATAATAAAACTGGACATGAAAATTAGTGCATTATCCTTTTATATCAATTATCCTGGTATGGTTGTCTGTACACAGTAGTCATTGTCAAAATCAACAATTAATCTTAGCGGTTAATAAAATAATTAAATTAGGAAAATGACAAATAATCCTAAAAATGTAAACTTCTTCTACTTTTCATTCTTAAGTTTTTGTCGGGGAGTTTGCCAAACCACTCGGCACAGTACTGCCTCCAACCACGATCATAATCAGTCTGTTCGGGTAGCGCCATTTATCTGTGTATTATGTATTTTTATTTCTTTTTTTTTTTGACAAACCAGAACAAAAACAAGCTGAAATAAAATAGAAGTAATGAGACAATTTTCAAATGTAAGGAGTAAAAACTATAGATAATTTCATGAAAAAGTAAAAAGTAGGTGAAAAAAGAATTACTGCTCTAAAGAATAAATACCAACATTTTCACTTAAGTAACTTAGTTACTTAACACCTCTGGTCAGGGCATAACTAGAATGAGCAGATCTTTACTAACTAGGAAAAAAAAGCATACTCTGTGCTACCATCACAAACAAGGTAGTTCTGAAAATTATTTTAAAGAAGGAGATGTTTGTCTGAGTGATACCCTGTCAGTTTAGGCTGATGACCATGTCCTGGTCATGGACCATGTCTAAGTATGCCCCTCTCTTTCCGATTTCAATCGAACAATAACAAGCTTATTGTTTCAATCGAACAATAAGTTTTGTGTTGACTAGAATTTAGTAATTAAGCAATTTTTTTTAATCTTGGAATATCAGGCCCTGAATACAAATGCAATCCACACTTTTTCAGATTTGCCTTTGAAAACCACTTTTTAAGATCCTTTTCTATTCACATTACAATTATGCACTACTTTGTACGAGTCAATGTCATAAAATACCAATGAAATACACTGATGTTTGTAATCATAATTTAACAAAATGCAAAACAGTTCAAGTAGTACAAATACCAAATTGTCCAAATTGCCTTTGCCTCTTATACCTTTGTATATTTCTCATGCTGGAATTTCAGTCCTCTAGACTTAGACACAAATACTCCTGGTCATTGCTCACAGCTGTACCTGGCAGTTAGTAGGGAGTTAAGAAAGCTGTAATGAAAATAACTGTGCTCTGTAATTTATTAGACCACTTTGTTTAAGTTTGTAAATCAGTCTAGTCAGAAATTCTGCAGGTGTGTCTTTGAACCAGGCAGGTTCTCTTCAGGTGCATTTATTTATCTGGATTTGGGCCTGTACATTATTTTAATTATTCAAAGATTGATCTCACTATTCAAGCATCTAATCCTAATCGCTTTAATCTCCTAATCTTATCTCGGGGGCGAGAATAGAGAATCTCATTTCATAGCTTTCCCTCCAGTTTGCCTGAAGTCTGTCCCCAGATACAAAACGACGGTCACGAGTGTTGGAAGCAGAAATAGGATCTCTTTGATCACCGGGTAGCTTTGCATTTCTATCAGCGGCTCTGAATTAACATGAAGGGCCAAAATCCACAGACGTTGTGCACAAAGACAAAGTTTACAACTTTACAAGCATCTAGTTTGGTGTTCAGGCTTCTTCTTCTACTTTAAATGTTTAATTCAATTTAAAAAAAATTCCTTCAGTCTTTTCTAACATGTTTGTTTTTGTTAGTGTTTTTTCTTTTTAAAAAATCCAAAAAGTGATGAACAGATCACTCTAGGAAAAACATAAAATAAAAAATTCTGTTGCTCTGCTGTTGTCCAGACTAATACGGCTCTGCATGGAGAATATTTAAGAAATGTGTGAGGCGAAGCAACTCTGTTGTGCGTCATGTAATAAAAATGTTGGATGAAACCTGGCAAGACAGTGATAGATGAGTAAGGATGAGAAGAGAAATAGAGGTTTCAATATAACCCCCGCCGCGTGCTGGGAAACGCAGAAGTGCTGACTTGGCACCTTCACAGTGTATACTGCCATCATCTGCTATATCACAGCTTTATTTTCAGCTGTGGCGCCAGGAGCTGGCAAACATCCCTCTGTTTCAACTACTGGCTTCAGTCATGAAGGCTTTGAGATGAAGACCGTTTCCTGAATAAACCCACATTTCCTGCTGGTCCAGTGCAGATCCCAGATCTTTGCAATCTGTCCCTCAGCATTCCCGCTAAAAGGGTCCGCGTGTTATCAGGTATTAGCATCAGTGTCACACAAGGTGTGCCGACACGCTGCAGGCGGCTTTGAAAAGGTTTTCCCATCTGCTCACAGCACTACAACAAAATTCAGTGTAACTAATCGGGATTTTATAACCTAACTCAAGGTTGTATACAATTAAATTTAAAATAAAATACGGTTATACTTTATTTGAAGGGGTGTACATAAGACTGACATTACACTGTCATAAACATGACATAACACCTGTTATGAACACAAATGACTCTTTATGAATTTTTAGGACTGTTATTAATTGTCATTCAGTAAATTATGACACTATTAAAGCAAAGTTCACATTGTTTAAAATGTCTTTGTTATGACAACTTGACATTAGCAGAGACAAGGTTAAGTTTAGAGCTTGATTTGGGATTAGGTTAAATTTAGGGCTTGATTTGGGATTAGGTTAAATTTAGGGCTTGATTTGGGATTAGGTTAAATTAAGGCCTTAATTTGGGATTAGGTTAAATTAAGGATTTGATTTGGGATTAGGTTAAATTAAGGGCTTGATTTGGGATTAGGTTAAATTAAGGTCTTGATTTGGGATTAGGTTAAATTAAGGGCTTGATTTGGGATTAGGTTAAATTTAGGTCTTAATTTGGGATTAGGTTAAATTAAGGGCTTGATTTGGGATTAGGTTAAGGGCTTGTCATAACAAAGACATTTTAAACAATGTCAACTTTGCTTTAATTAATCACAACAGTCCTAAACATTCATAAAGAGTAATTTATGTTCATAACAGGTGTTATGTCATGTTTATGACAGTGTAATGTCAGTCTTATGTACACCCCTTCAAATAAAGTGTAAACGAAAATACTAAATGCTTTTCAAAATCAGTTGCAATTAAAAAAAAAGAAAAAATTATCCTCCTTTACTTTGGGACTCCTAAATAAAATCCAGGTCAATCAATAACCTTTAGAAATTCCCTAATTAGTAAGTAGAGTCCAGCTATGTGTGATTTAGGGCAGATAAAATAAGATTTTATCTTCTTTCTGCTCCCTTTTGCTCATGGGAAAGTATGACAGTATAATTATAAGTAGGTATAATTATAGCTGCTTGCCAAATGGCTGGTTTAAAACAAATTTAGGCATAATTTGCATAAAACTTTTATTATTTTTAGGCTGCACAGTGGAGCAGTTGGTAGTACTGTTGCCTTGCAGCAAGAAGGTCCTGGGTTCAAATCTCACCCTGTGGTCTTTCTGCATGGAGTTTGCATGTTCTCCCTGTGCATGCAGGGGTTCTCTTTCTTTAAAACTGAAGCCATATATTGTTTTCTGTCTTTCCTCTTCATGCAGAAAGACTCCAGGCCAGGATTCAAACCTAGGACCTGTAGCTCACAGTTAAGGCAGCCGTTTCAGTGAATTAGAAGTTCTAGTAAAGAAAATAAAAACTGTAGTTTGTTTTATGCCAATGGATTCTACTGTGCCTTTGAGGGTTAGGTACCAGAAGTATGGCTAGATGGGATAAATAGGTTCTCCGTCAGAAAAAGCGCCAAAAAAGGGCAAATATAAAAACTAAAGGGCGTTGTATTTGTTTCAGAGGGGTCTCCGTTCAGCTGGTGGCTCGGTGGTCCCGGGCTCGGCCGGGTCCAGACTTACTGGGGCGGAGCTCATCCAGGCAGCCAGCAGTGTGCCTGCGGCCTGCAGGGCGACTGCGTGGACCCACAGCTCTACTGTAACTGCGACGCCGACCGGCTGGAGTGGTAATGATGACTCCTAATGCATGCATTTCTTATCATTTTGTTCCTACTGGTGCTCGACTTCTGGTAACCTTAGCAAGATGTTTGTACGCCAGCGAAAAACAACAAACCTGAGTAGATAATAAAAATGCCTCGCTTTGCTGCTGCACCTGACGATAAAAACCTCTCCATACCGAGACTTTCTCCACGCCACTTGCTCCGGCCGTCAGATAAATTCTCAGCTGACAGAGAGAGTGACGCGCAGATTATCTGAACACGGGCGTAAATGGACAGATCCGCTCACTCGGCTGTCCACCCGGCGCGCTCTTTGGGAGACGGCCGTCGCAGCAGAGGCACGCACTCAGTGTTAACTGTCAGGTTGTACACAGTCTGGCTGAATAGCAAGATGTCGTCCCCAGGAGAAAAATAAATAGATAAATAAAGATCCGCTCAGATCCGAATCATGCTGTTCTTGTTGTGCTTGCATGCGAGCTAATTAGTCTAATTAGGATACATGAGAAAGCATGAAAAAGTCATTTATCCTGCAGCTTCGTTTCATTTTACTCTCACCTTCCTGCTTCTCATCTTCTCCTTTGTTCTCCCTTATCTAACTTCTTTTAAATCAAACTTATTTTCAATCTACTGCCCTTAATTACTCCTCAAACTTTTCTCTCTCCTCTTACATCTTGTTTACCATCCTTCTCCATTTGCCTCCATCACGTCTCCTTTTTACCTCATTTATCACGTCTCCCTCTTACTTCCATCTGTTCTTGCAATCTCTTTTTTTCTAAAAATTTTCCTTGCCAGTTTGCCTCTTCCACTATGGCAACTCTTTCCTCTCCTCCCTAAGGAGCGAAGACTCGGGCCTTATTTCCCACAAGGACAGCCTGCCGGTCAGATCCCTGGTGCTCGGTGACGTTTGGAGGCCGGGTTCAGAAGCGGCTTACAGGGTGGGATCGCTGCAGTGCCATGGTGACAGTAAGTCCATCGCTGCTCTACGACGCAGTGACCATTCTCCCTCAGCAGGCATTACAGTCGATAATGATTAGGTTTGGATTAAAACGTCATCGTCTTTGAGCTTAATTCAGAGTCCCAACGTTTAGTGGTTCAGGTTTATCAATTCTTTTTAGAAATGAAACAATCTAAGAAAAATTGGTCATTATGTCAGGCCTCAATTAGTCCACTTATGACGTTGCCTGGGCTTTACCACCTTATTTAAATGTGCTTTATACTCCATCTCTTCCTTGCTTACCTGAACTGTTTCAATATGTTGCATAAAGCTGCTCTTATTTGCATATTTCCCTAAAGCTGGATAGGTTTCATCTTGACTATTTTTTTTACCATCTGCTCATTCTTGTTGTAGCCCTGAAGTGTCTAAAGTTTGGACCGTGGGCCATTTGCAGCCCCCCAACAAAGAATAACTTCCCCCCAGCACATGCCATTGATGCAGATGGAGATTTTATTTCTAATTAGCAAGAAAACAACATTGAATGACTTTTAGAAGCCTGTAGATCGAGTAATTAGTTTGAAATTAAGTTAATTTTAAATTCACAAGATTATAAGAAAGCTGGGCTCCTTTAAATAAAACTGTACAGAAATGAGGGATTGTCCTAAAATTTCAGCACACCAATGTAAATCCCTTTTGATATTTTCTGCTTTTTAAATAACACGCATGAGTAATTTTAGAGTCATATGCCACTTAAGGAGTGAATACATTTTAGTAAAAAAAAAAAATTCCTTTCAAGGTTCAGAGTTAGATTTTCGCTTCTCTTTCAAAGGATGTTTAGGTAACTCATAGCAAGGAAGCTCCTTTTTTTCCTTTTAACTCTAGTAAGTCTCTGATTTTAACCCTAAAATGTGAATAATTATCAAAACGGTCAGCTAACAGGTCAGTTCTGCTGGTTGTGGTGTGACTTCAAACTCTCATATTTCCCAGAGAACTTCTGGAACGCTGCATTCTTCGACAAGGAGACGTCGTACCTCCACTTCCCCACCTTCCACGGCGAGCTGAGCGCAGACGTCTCCTTCTTTTTTAAGACCACGGCTTCCTTCGGGGTGTTCCTGGAAAACCTGGGCATCAAAGACTTCATCCGCATCGAACTGAGCTGTGAGTGCCGTGGGAGCCGGAGGGTGGGGATTTGACGCGGATTAGGACGATGTGTCAGTGAAACCTGGCAGCTTTAATCTGCCCACACCCACAAAATACTGTCTCTGTCTGGTTGAAGAAAATCCTGTAGGGGGGGGGGGGGGGGGGGGGGGGGGGGAATGGTGTGCCTTTTGATGTGAAACTGCCTGGCCAACATCCTTATGTCGGATCTTGAGAAATCTTGAGAAAGTGAGGCCCCTCAGTACATCTCATTTTGTCTGAATGATATGAAAAGGGGCCTGGACCCTCTTCATATAAATAAAACCCTCGTGATTAAATACATTTGGTAGGATGAATGCATTTCTTTTAAAATGGGCAACACATTCAGGGAAGGCCTGAGTTGTTACACAGCTGGGTAATTGGTGTATTGGCATTAGCTAAAAGCAAATTAATTTCATGTGTTTTGGGGGCCCCGCATGGGATACCTTTAGATGATGCAGATCTAGAAATAAAACGAGCTCCAAATAGGCTGTTTGTTACTTTATTTTTAAAACCCACAATGGTCTACAACTAAACGGGACCCAAACGTCTTACGCCTGAGGGTCTATTTTCCAAAAAATGCATACTCATACTTTATAAGGCATTTCCCAACTTGTACAACACCTGAACTGCTAATCTTGTTATCAACTAACATAAAGGTGGTGGCAGATGATGTGGATGTGAAAATTTGAGAGTAAATTATCCTGGGCCTGAGAAAATGAGATTTGAATGCCCCACCCCCCCAAAAGAGAATAACGCCTATGTTCACACACAAAACTTCTTACTTTTGCTGTAAAGAAGGAAATAAACACAGTAAACCACAACATGTTGGTAACATCGGTAGCAACTTTGGTGTCCACACAACAAGCTATATACGGTATTTTTAGGACTATTTAAAATCCTTAAATTTTCTCAAACGTTGGTAGTGCGCCTTATAATCCGGTGATCCTTATATATGATTAAAATTGTGCTTACTGACAGATTTTATGTGGTACAATGCACTCAAAAAATGTGATAAAATGAGCTGTCTACAAGACTGCCTGACTGTAATGTCTAAACTAGAAGTGCATTCAGTCTGCAAAGGTCCACACGTACTCGAGGCGGACTCTGTGCGGACTCTATGCATACAGTTACTACATGCAGAGCTCAATTTTTACCACCGCTTCACATCAAACTGTTTAATATGTGACACAGAGCTTGATACACTGAGCTGCTCCAAGCAGGCGGTCTGCAGGATGCGCAGCATCTCAGTCCCTCTCTGTTCTAGGTGCTCAGCTAGCTAATCACACATTTTACCATCTGTTCTGCCACTTTGTCCCACTGGCAGAAAGTCCAGGAATATAGACAACAGTACGCTGGACTATGAAGGTAAAACGTCTGCAGAGAGTCAGCACAGCTCACAGCATGCACAGAGTATGTAGAAGCCTTTATGCAGCCCGTACCTGGAGAACGCACTAGCAAAAATAAACCTAGTAAGTTATTTCAATATAAGAGTTAAGTTTATTTTGGCTTTATCTTAGAAACAGGGCAGTGTAGTCCAACTACTCTGTCCTCCTGACAGAGACGGATAGAGAGCTGTGGACCTGAAGGGGAGGAGAGATATACACACATTATTATTTAGTGCACCTTATAATCCGGTGCACCTTATGGTCCAAAAAATACAGTACGTGTTTAGATTGAAAAAATCAAGACGGACCCCTACTGTGCCATTTTGGCACAGTTTGGCACAATTTTTGAAAGTTTGAATTTATTCTTGAAATTAACAAATGTGGGATGCTAATATATATTTGGTCATAAAAGCACAAACCGCCCCCCAAAAAACACAACTTTTTTTCCAGCACTCTTTATTTACACACTCTAATGTCAAACTATATATACAAACAAATGGTAAAAATAACAAACAGAATTATGCTAATGAGTTTGACTGCGGTGGATTCAGAATCTTATTGGCTTTCATTAGCAATGTGTCGCTCGGCGCTGCTACGTTTGTTGAAACCAGGCCCACCAGAACACAAACTTGGTCATAAACTGTATCTTGAGTACCTGAGTGCTTTTTTTGCATGGTGTGGTCAGTGGACATTAGAATGAAGTAGATACTTTTGTAGAGGAGTGAAGATGTAAGTGGGTGCCGGTCTCAGACTTAGTCAGCTACAAGCGTGTTATTGTTGCTGAAAAGCTCAAGCTCCATTGAAGTGACTTTTGTACCCTTTTATGGTTTTAGCTGAGTCTCCAGTCGATTCAAAGGAAGCCTTTGGGCTTAGTAGCTGGGTTAGGCATTTATGCTTTAAACTAGTAAAGAGATGTGGCCCACATGGTCAAATCACCTGGGTCCTGTGTTGGAAAACAAAACCGTATTGCTTGGGTCCCACACAGACTACTTTGGGTTATATAGGTAAAGGTATGACATGGACTCATAAACAGCTCTTTGTATGGAAAGCATATGAGTCAAACAGAGTTCGGCCCCCTATGTAAGTCTTACCTCGGCCCCTAATATATGATGGATATTTAGAAAACATATCTGTGGGTTTGTTATCCTGATTAAAGTTTGTAAATGTTACGGAGGCTTTAGGGGATGAGCTCGAAGTAGCACACAGCTAGATAATTAGTCAACCTGCTCTAAAACAGGTGGCTCCGGCGTAGGCAAACCCTTTGGGTCTTCTGTAGGAATATAAAGGCTTCACCCTTACACGAGTCCCCTGGCCACATAGGGAATATGTTTTGGTTATACGGGCAAGAAAGGGATTTAAACTTGGCTTTTCCTATGAGCTCCAGTTGAGCAGAACATCAGAAAACAGTTTAAATAATAAAAAGAAGAAATTAAGTTCTAATCTAACATGTTAAATGACAAAGGAGGAATCTTCTGTCATATTTAGAGCATTACTAGTTACTGCAGTTAGCATTATTGTGACACTTTGTCTTTATTAAATCATTTTTAAATGGCGCTGAGCAACAAATTCTGCTAAAATAACAAGAGCTGGTTTTACATTTTATTTGGTGTTTCTTTTTTTTCTGTTTTTTTACATCTAGGCAAGGCAAGGCAAGGCAAATTTATTTATATAGCACAATTCAGTACAAAGACAATGCAAAGTGCTTTACATGATTAAAATATAGCAAAATAAAACAGAATAAAAGCAAGTAGGAATAAAATATAGATAGAAAATAGAACAAAAAAGTGGTGATTCAGTTAACTAGAACAGTTGAAGGCAATTTTAAACAAATGTGTTTTTAATCTTGATTTAAAAGAACTCAGGCTTTCCGCACTTTTACAGTTTTCTGGAAGTTTGTTCCAGATAATTGGAGCATAGGAACTAAATGCTGCTTCTCCTTGTTTGGTTCTGGTTCTAGGTATGCAGAGTAGGCTGGAGCCAGAAGACCTGAGTGGTCTGGATGGTTGATACACTGATAACAAGTCTGTGATGTATTTAGGAGCTAAGCCATTTAAGGATTTATAGACTAACAGAAGTATTTTAAAGTCTAT
The DNA here is from genome assembly GCF_011125445.2 of Fundulus heteroclitus. Lineage (NCBI taxonomy): Eukaryota > Metazoa > Chordata > Actinopteri > Cyprinodontiformes > Fundulidae > Fundulus > Fundulus heteroclitus. The sequence goes on along the minus strand of NC_046366.1, from coordinate 32,302,533 downwards.
TCTCTGAGATACAGGGAGCCAGTGTAAGGACTTTAGAACTGGGGTGATGGGCTCTACTTTCTTAGTCTTAGTGAGGACGCGGTCTAGTGTTTTTCTAGATGTAAAAATAGATTCATTGTTTTATTCCCAGCTAAATGCAAATACCATCTATAGCATTTCTTACCAGTCTTTTTGGACAAGAACCTGATTTTAATGGTACTAGCACCAGTTCAGCATGGGAACATGTGGGGCGTAAAAAGTCTGCCACGGATCTGCGTGGGTTTAGTTTCTGTTGCTTTTAGTTTCCCTCTGTCTCTGTTCTTAGGTTTATAACTCAGCTGCTCTCGCCCTGTTAGTATCAATCTTCTATCTTGGTCCAATGATCATCTCCCCTAAGGATATATTGCCCCCTGGTTCATTCAGTTTCTACTGGAGTCTCTTGTTTGGTGTCCTTTGGATCGCTGTTTCCTGCCCTCTCTTTCATCTTCTTGATTCATGGACTGCAGACGATTTTCATCAAATCGTTTTACTTTTGGATGCTCTCTGCCTGAATTTGGGTCTTCCTCTCCCAATTAGGCATTTCTGGTTACTTGTTAACAAATTTCCCTAATTAATTGTTATTTTGTCACAAAAAATATTATAATAAATTTACAGTTATGTCTCTGCTGCTGAGAAAATTAGGAAATTAAACCTGGTTCCTAGATTTGTTAAACTGAAACCTTTTGTGTGATTACTGCGCTGATAACAAAAAAAAGTAAACAGAAAAAAATTATATTTAACATTTAATTAAAAATAGAAAGTGTTTCGGGCTGACATCTCTCTTCTGAAATCAGATTAAGTGTGAATTATACACCTAGTTACCATGTTTTCATTCAGGTTCATTAAGCATTTGTTCAAGCTCTTTTTAGAGAATCAAACCTAAAGCAACTCCAGACCAAAGAAAAGGTTCTAAATATTACACTTTGAGCGTTTTTATGCATTTGATCTTCAACTTTTATATTAGTCTTGTGTTTAGGCTTTGGAATGGTCTCCAGAATAAAAAAAAAAAATTTGTTTGATAGAAAGTGACTCCTTTATTTATTAAGAAAACACCTTATAACCAATCTTCTTTTAAAACAAACTCATTAAAAAACGAACTCTGTCATCAGCATAATTGGACCAAAAAATTAAATGTCACAAGGACACACTGTGTATATGGAAATTAAAGATGCATCAGTACCTCCTTGTGTTGCTACTTCTGTTTTGGTTTCTTATATCTGTATTCTACCAAGATTTTTAATTATTGTTTGAATGACACAGGATGCCAGATAGACTCAGACCCTGGGTGAGGATGTATCCTAAAATAGATACATATTTTATTGCAGTGAGAGAAGTTCGCTTAGAAACATTTAGAAATAATCAATATTTAATCTGGTTTCACTCATTTAGTAGACAGAAATCCCCATGTTTGCTAATGTGCTGGCAAAGCTTTGTGCTTTTGGACAGGACTCAGTGTTCTCCTGTAACATTTCAGAAGATGGTGCAGACAAAGAGAAGAGCCTTCATCTGTTCCTTTGCACAATTTCTTTAGATCAACCAAAGTCCTGGACGGTCTCTCTTTTCTTCAGCTCATCTCATATCAGAGGTTTTCTACAGGATTTGGTTCTGGGGCCGAGATGATGCACAGCTTTGGGCCTGGTTAACCATTTCTATGTACAGGTGCTGGTCATATAATTAGAATATCAGAAAAAAGTCGATTTTTTTTCAGTACTTCCATTCAAAAGGTTAAACTTGTATATTATATGTATTAATTACACGCAGGCTGATCAATTTCAAATGTTTATTTTTTTTAATTATTTTGTTGATTATAACTCACGACCTATGAAAACCCCAAGCTTAGTAACTCAGAAAATTTGAATATTACTTAAGACAAAAACAAAAAAAAGGATACCCAGAAATGTTGGCCACCAGTATGAGCATGTAAAGTATAAGCATGTAAAGTATGAGCATGTACAGCACTCAGTACTTAGTCGAGGCTCCTTTTCCCTGGATTATTGCATCAATGCGGCGTGGCATGGAGTCCATCAGTCTGTAGCTCTGCTCAGGTGGTATGAGAGCCCAGGTTGCTCTAATGCGGATGATCCGGTCTGTTGTGAAGAAAGAACTGAGCCAAAAAGCAAAGCTCTCGTTGTACCGGTCCGTCTACATCCTGACCCTCAGCTATGGTTAAGAGGTATGGCTCATGGCTGAAAAGAACCAGATCTCGGATAAAAGCGGCAGAGATGAGCTTCCTCCAGAGGGAGGCTGGGCTCAGCCTTAGAGACAGAGGGAGGAGCTCTGTTATGTGGAGGAGCTCAAATTAGAGCCACTGCTTCTCTGCATCGAAAGGAGCCAGTAGAGGTGGTCTGGACACATGATCAGGATTCCACCTGGGCGCCACCCTTTGAGTGTTTTATGGGCACATTACACTGGGAGGATCCCCCAGGGAAGCCCCAGAACATGCTGGAGGGACTTGTGGGTGACTGTGGCTTGAGTAGTCGTCTGGCAATCAGAAGGTTGTGGGTTCAATTCCAGCTTCCCCTTGCCACATGTGGCATGTTGATGTGCGACATGTGACATCCTTAGAGAAGGATGCAAGTACCTGGTTTGAACCCCAGCGCTTGCTCTCTGAGCAAGACCCAGACTGCACCGCACAGTAGCAGCCCACTGCTCCCCAAGGGTGATGGGTTAAAAGCAGAGAACAAATTTTGTTGCAATGTATGTTTCAATGACAATAAAGATGATATTACATTTACTATATCCTGTCTGGCCTGGGAGTGCCTTGGGATCCCCCAGAATGAGGTGGAGGGTTGTCCAGGTTTCCCTCCTGGACCTGCTGCCCACATGACCTGATCTCAGATAAGAGGAAGATGATTGATAGACGGACAGTTATAGGGTAGGAAAAGTCACTGACGTCTATCCCTGGAGTCATTTTATAAAACAGTTATTGTTTTCACCTCTGAAAAGATTCACTAAAATTAAAGGTTGCGTAAGATTACGCTACTGCAGTAAAGCAGTTTAGGTCGTGATCCAGTTATTCTGTTCTCATTTGTGGATAGTTATATTCTCTGTTTTTGTGCCTTCCTCAGTTTCCTGCCTCAGCTGATTGGTTTTCATCGATTGTTCTCACCTGTTAGTCATGTATTTGATTATTACCCGCTTGTACGTAAGTCCCTGGTTTCTGTTACTTTGTTGCTGGATGCTTATGTTACGCTCTGTTGCTCTGACGCTCTGTTCGACTTTTCTGTGATGCTCTGTGGTTACTTCCTGGATCACGTGTTTCCCCTCTGCCGTTCTAAGTTTTAGTTTTCGTTAAAATATCATCATCATCATCATCATCATTATCATATCTCTGCATCCTCCCTATAACACTTTGGGTTCCCATTTTATTTTTACATCTTTGCCCAGTGCCCCCCTAAATGTGAAGGATGCTTAAAATACCCCCATATATATTATCCATGTATCACGTGCATTAGGATCTAACCGTCTCTGTCTATTATTCAGTCTATTCAGTCTGAGGTCGGCTGGCAGTTCTATTGTTGCGCTGCATTTTTCTTTGAGGTGACCCAATCAGAACCTAATACAGGAACAGAGATGCACCAACGGCCTCTCTCCTCTGGGAAATCTCCGTCAGTGCGGTTGTTTCTGCTCCGCGGTGTCCGCCTCAGATCGCTCTGAGAACAATTGTTAAGAAATGAAGTTACTCCAAGATGCTGGCATGGTGTTTCATCTTCTCTGGGTTATACGTCTTCGGCCTCTCAAACAAGAAGGGTGGGCGTCTTTCCTTAGATTTTTTTTCTTCTTCTTGGAATATAAACAACATGAGTGTTGTGAAGCAGTTGTTAGAGAGGTGTGTTGGACTTTTCTCTTCCCCCCCTTGGTTTTTTATAGAGTAATGTTTTACTCTATGCTGTCAGAACTGGCTGATATGACTATCTGTACGCTGAGATTACACGATTCCCAACCAGCTGAGATTTGCACCATACATCATATATAGTTGCTTAATGGCGTAGTGGCATCTAGCAGAGATATTTTCAGCCTAGCAGTTTGATTGAGTTACAAAGTTTATTTTTCCAAATAAATAAATCCCTCCGGCTCTGTGAAACCTTTGCTGTGAGTCTTGTGTTTAATAATCGCCACTTGAAACTTTTCAGCGCTTTCAGCCAAGGATATATAACCAATGCTGAATAGATGTTGGCAAATGCAAACTTTCCAGATGCATCCAGACTGGTCCATGTCTGTCCAGCAGGTCCACCTCTGAATTGCTCTGGAAAACAAAATGAAGCTTTTGGAGTGGCCTAGTCAAAGTCCGACCTTAAATATAGTTGAGAAGCTATGGTATGACCTTAAACAGACCATTCATGCTTGAAAGTCCTCAAATGTGGCAGAATTACAGCTATTTTGCTGAGAAGTAGAAGAAGCTGAAACTCCTCCACAGCGGTGCAAAAGGTTGCTAGTTACTGCAAATGTTTGGTGGCAGTTGTTGCTGCCGAGACGAGCACAACCAATTAAGTTTGGGGGAAAATTACTCATTAACAGAGGGCCAAGTTGGTTTGAATTGCTGTTCTCACACTAATAAATTAAATCATCACTTGAAAACTACTTTTTGTTGTTTCCTTGGGTTATATTTAGCTGATTTATCCTGAATTTATTTGAGCAGAAACACTTAAGTGTGACTGCAGATTTTAGATAATCCAGCACATTTAGATCCGGCACCAAATGCTATGCTATGGTTTTAGGTTTGTGTTCACTCAATAATTGGCTCAATAGCTCAATAGTTAAAGCTACATAGCCTAAAATAATGCCAAAGCACTTTCAGGCTTTTGTGACATTTAAAAGTTAAAATAAATTCTGACTCATTTTATCTCTAACTGAACTTATTTATCAGAAAGGAGGAACGTTGAAGTGTAAATATCTTTTTTTTTTTATTTCAGCCTCCACTCAGGTTGTTTTTTCCTTCGATGTTGGAAACGGCCCGCTGGAGGTTCGCGTCGACTCGAGCTACCCGCTCAACGACGACCGGTGGCATCGAGTCCGAGCCGAACGGAACGTGAAGGAGGCGTCCCTCCGCCTGGACGATCTTCCTGTCTCCACCCAGGAGGCTCCGGCTGACGGACACATCCACCTGCAGCTCAACAGCCAGCTCTTCATAGGTAAGAACGTATTTTTCCCCTCATTTCTCTCCCTCAGCCGCAGTGTTTGTGGCTTTGATCTCTTTATCCTTTAATTCTCTCGAGCTTTCATACCGCCTCATATCTCTCCACCAAACGCTTCCTGGATATAAATCTAATCTACAGTTTATTTTCTTAGACAATATCTTCTTTGTTCTCCAGGGAGTCAGCTGTTCACTACAGTGTTTCTGAAGTCTGCTGAAAGCTTCGTGTCTGCTCTTCTGCTCCGTCCCTGTAGTATATCACTCTGTTTCACACATATGTTAACATCAGAAATCACTTAATGAAAAAAAAAAAACAGTCCAGTTGTAAGAGTCTCCTGTAGCACAGATCACCTTCATGGTAGCTCTCCCAAAGAGGAAGCCCCCATGGGTTATAAAGCATTTGGAGGTGCTTGTTACTAATATAAAGTCATGATTTGTCTGTTAATTCTTCATTTTCTTCATATACAAATAAACTTGCCTTGTTTTTGTTTTCAGTGAAGCCCAAAAGTATGAGAAATTATTTATTTAAAACATTATTTTTCTTTTAAACATAATCAAGCCACTTTAAAACCTGTAACATTATACATTTCCATCAGCAGAAAAGCAGACTGTACATGGCAGCCTTACCCGGGGGTTCCACTGAACGCCGAAGTGCCTCGCTACGCCTCGCCATGTCTACACCGTGCCTACGCTGCGCCTACGCAGCTGATCGCAGCAACTCTAGTCAGTCAGAGCGGTTCCACCCAGTGTGCCGCTGTGCGTTTCTGAAGCCTCCCAGATGCTACGCCACTTGCTGCTTCTCTAAAATGTGCGGCTGTTCAATTCAGTTCAATTCCATTTTGTTTATATAGCGCCAATTAACAACACATGTCATCTCAAGGCACTTTACAAAGTCAAATTCAATCAAATCCTCCAGACAGGTTGGTCAGAAAGTTTCCTCTCTAAGGAAACCCAGCAGGTTGCATCAAGTCTCTCCAAGCAGCATTCACTCCTCCTGAAAGAGCGTAGAGCCACAGTGGACAGTCGTCTGCATTGTTGATGGCTTTGCAGCAATCCCTCATACTGAGCATGCATGAAGCGACAGTGGAGAGGAAAACTCCCCTTTAACAGGGAGGAAAACCTCCAGCAGAACCAGAACCAGGCTCAGTGTGAACGCTCATCTGCCTCGACTGACTGGAGGTTTGACCAACAAGTCGACAAGGATGTTCTCTTTCTGCTGCTCACTCTGGAGCAGATCAGATATTTGAGGCAGGAAGTCAAGTAAAAGACTATGGGTGCAGACTTTGGATCCAGCTTCAGCTTTGGAGCTTCGGCTCCAGCACCAAGCCACCAGAGGATCTCACTCGATTCTTGACACCATGGACGACGACTTATATTTTATTTATAGCCTACAATTGCAATACTATTGCGCAATGACCGAGTCCTACGGAGGCGCTCCGCTCTGAAACCCTCCTGGAGGAGTAGGGTGCCTGGCAGAAAACACGGCACAGCTGCACTGCTGCCACGTTCAGTGGACCCCGGGGTTATTTTAATCAAAACAAGTCACACAAAGAGTCCAAAGACTGTTAAAAAACCTTGAACAAAACAACATAAGGATGAAAATTCTTCACACTTCTAACTCGCATTTTTCACACTATCTGTTTCCACTTTCTGTTTCTGTAATATTATTTTACATGATGCCTAAAAGTCGATCAGGGATGCACCGATACGAACATTTAGGCCGATACCAGTGTCCAATATTAATATTGCTGTTATGGCTGATAACCGATTTTTAACAATATTACAGATATTATGCATTCAGCTGTACCTTTTCAACCAGAAACCCTTTAATTTTAAAGAAAACCGCACTGCTGACATTGCTTCACTGTTTCAGTTAAACACCCCACAATCCTGCACTGCATCACCATAATTGTCACATGACCAAATAAATATCACATGACCAACGTTGATGTTAATGCCAATATTTCATGCATCACTGTCAGAGAGATTATTGTGACCACTGCTCCAGCTGATCTGAATAGAGACTTAGGGCTGCCACCCGGGCAAAAGAAAAATAAAGCTGTATGTCGTTATTACGTGAAAGCTTTATTGTCCTAATGATACATTTTTCTTGTTTGAGAAATATATTATCACCTCATCACAATATAGATGTTTTTCACATGACCACAAAACGTCTTTCACGCACCAACATGATAAAATGTTGTACAAAGATGAAAATTACATTGTTTGAACAACAAAGCTTTCACGTTACAACGTGATGCCTTTTATCGTTTTTTTTTTAAAGTACATGTTGAGGTTTTTTGACATATTTTAAATTTATACATCAGTAGCTCACTTTGGTCGCATACAACGTTTTTCGGAAAGATTATCATGTCCTGCTGCTCCAGTAGTTATTTTTGTCTTTTAAGCTTTGTTTTTTTTTTTGTTTTTTTTTGCACAGTTTGTTAGTGAATATAGCCTTTTCTGTGTATATTATTTACTATTACAACATCATGTGACCAGTGTTGTATAGTAACAAAGTATAAATACTTCACTACTGTACTTAAGTATATTTTGGAGTAGTTTATACTTTCCTCGAGTATAATTTTTTTGATAACTTTCACTTTTACTTTATTATATTTTCGAAAGTTAATTGCATACTTTTACTCTGATACATTTTCAATGTTTGGTTTAGTTACTCGTTACAAAAAAAGAGACAGAGAGAGACGCACGCAATTTGTATACCACTGACCTTACTTGAAGAAGAAATACTAAAAGCTTACAAAAAGGTTGTATTTTCTGTCTAAACTTGGTCTAAATTTCTCCTGCACTTGGTTGTTTATATTATTTTAAGTGAATTTGACTTTCAAAGTTTACCAAAATGTAAAAAATGTCATTCAAATTGCATTTGCTTTGTTTTACTTTTTACTTATACTTTTCATTACCTTACTTGAGTACATCTATTTTTACAGTAATTGTCATACTTAAGTACAAGACATTTCAGATACTTTAAGACTTTAACTCAAGTAACATTTCAGTCAGTGACTTGGACTTTTACCAAAGTCATATTTTGGAGCGGTACCTATACTTTTACTTGACTCTGAGATTTCAGTACTTTATACAACACTGCATGTGACCGGGGTTACGTCACTGCGCACCATTGCTCAACAAGCCGAAGCGATGGAGGCGAGCAAATGGGGAACTCCCACCGTAGTGGTGAAAAAAAGGAAAGTCCAAGATAAGGTGTAAAAAGGTGCAAGATGTTTGATTCCAGGAGGGATGAAACTCAAGTTGCTCTTGGAAAACTGTGTGACCAACTGGCTTTCTAATAGCGGTACTGCCAGTAAATGGCGCCATGTTTGTTAATGTTTGCCCATCGCGCCCGTTGCTGGGGTTCTATTTAGGCTCAAAAAGGAACTAAACACCATCTGGATGGACGTTTGGAGTATGTAGTCTTATTTTATCATAATCACATGGATTTTGGTCTTTTTGGTATAGCCATATAATATGGAAATATACTCTAAAAGCTCCAATAACAATACGACAGTGCAGGTAAGTGGTGGAGAAAAGGTCTCGTTTACAGGAACTGATGAATGTCTAATGCTTGGATTGAGCCGCGGGCAGATGTTGCTGTTCAGCAGCTTGGATGGGACTGTGACAGTCATTCAGACACCGAGAAGAAGCACATGGGGCTGAACAGGAGGAGGAATGAGTCTGCTCAGATTTTAGGCGGCAGCTTTTTCCTTTGATCAGAAGAGGCGCGGTCGGCTCCATGGACGCAAACTCCTGACCTGAATCCAGTCAGATATGTTGTCAGAGTACCGTGAGACTTTTACTGAACCAGCAGGACCCATACATCGCTGAGCTAATTAATGTGGCCCGCAGACTCTTACAACAGACTGAAGACGTTGGAAAAATCTATTAATGCAGCAACTGGTGACATATCTGAACGTCAAATGTTTCAACATTAAAACATCTTTTTGACTTTTGCACAGCAAATTGTCATGTTTATACAAAATGGATTTTATATTGTAAGAATGTGAAAATACTTGTGTTTATATTGTGATAAATATGTGTACTTTAACTCTATTGTTAGTGTTTTCAGGTTAAAACCTGGCATAGCGTTATTTTTCTGTGCTGGGCGGGAAGCTCCATGCATCCGCAGATCTGTTAACCCTGCACACATTTGTGAACAGATGGAGCCCAGGAAAGTTACTAAATCCAGAGCAAATTGGTGTCGCTGTTGTAAACAAGCAGACCCTGCACTTAAATTATTAACAACTGTGTTACTCATTTAAATACTCCGGGCGACAAAACTGAAGTTAACCCTGATCACCCCTCCTTATGTTGTTCTAAATACTTTAACTGGGCTGTTTGGTTCAGAGAGTTTGTTTGGACTTTGTTTTAAAATATTAGTTGTTGTTCAGTCCTTGGCTTAATAGCTTTACAATTAATTGTTTAATTTCACATTTAAGGAGCACATTCTTATGCATAATATAGGATGGGAAACATCATGATTTTTAAATTCAAAAAGACTAGTAAAATCTTCTGACCTTATCAAATAGTTGTAGCCTTGAAGGCAAACTCTATCCCTTATAACTAGATTAAACGCTGCCATTCTGGAACACCCCTTCTTTTCTGTTCATGGGGAATAGTTCTGGTTGTTTAGGAAAAATAAGTTTAATTAGTGCAGCTGGTTGTACAGAATTCACACTGTGTCAGTCAGCAGTAAGATTACAAAAACATTTTACGGTTTACTTGTAAAAATGGCTCAGAAAGGGCCAGCAACTTTGGAAAATTTACTGCACACATGTGTGAAACTTGCAGAGGTATGAAGTTTCGTAAAAAAAAAAAAAAAAAAATCCGGCAAAAGTATTCTTACCACTTGATCTTTCTCTCATTTTGTAAGCAGAGGTGTCAGTTATCAGGGTTATAAGGCTTCACTGCCTGTAGGGGTTTTATGTGATGGATCAACACAATTCAGCACATAACTGTAAAGGAAAATGATACATGGTTTTCAACAATCAGCTTATATTTAAAGTTAGGATCTGAAAAGTACGGTGGCCCTGAGGTGCAAAGCACTACAACATTAACAAAAACATTACAACATTTAGGAAAGTACTACAACATTTAGGAAAGCGCTACAACATTTAGGAAAGCGCCACAACATTTACAAAACGGAAGAGGTACGTCCCAGTGGGAGACCTAAGAAATCGCTGATTGGACTACAGCTCGTTTTTACTTTTGAACCGGAAGTTATTCTGGCTTTAATGTGTTTTTTTTTTTTTTTTTTTTTTTTTAAATAATGCACAGTAGAAAAGTGCATATGTATTTAGCCCCCTGAGTCAATACTGTGTAGAGCCAACTTTCTCTGCCATTACAGCAGGATTCTGTTTCTACCAGCTTTGTACGTCAAGAGAATAAAATTTGTGTCTCAATGGCTTCGATTGGATGGAAAGTGCTTGTGAACAGCAGTTTCTAGCTCCTTCCATAGTTTTTAATTGCATTTAGGTCAGGATTTTGGCTGGGTGATTGTAGTGCATTAGTATGCTTTGATCTAGACCAGTGGCCCTCAATAGTCAGGATATTTGCGGCCCCCAAACTGTGATTCTTTCAGTCCACACATGTTTCTATACCGAGGTGGTGGAGTGTTGTATGCACTGTTTCCACAACATTAGGAGGACCACTAGATGCCTGTCAGTCAGCTTCGTCACAGAACAACGTGGGCTGTCATCTCCATGCTGACACGCTGTCGCGGTTTCACTGCTGCTGCAGCGCCAGCGACGCGGTTTTACTTTAACCTTCACAGCGGTTCGCTAATTCACACTTCATCGGCAGTAGGAGCCCAAATTGGAAGAAAATTACATGTTTCAGATTCGCTGAACAATTTGCTTTCATTCCTCCACCAACCAACGCAATACTGATGTGCTTAATTTGCCAGGAGACAGTGGATATGGTGAAGGTTTCACATTTGAAACGTTGTTATCAGAGCAAACGTGAGAGATTTTGAAGAGAACTCATCAGAGTTCCAAGTTGAGCACAACAAAAATAAATGCACTAAAATGTCGTTATCGAGCTGCAAGCAGCATTCTTGGTGCATCTTTGACCCAACAGCAACAAACATTAAAGCAATGTTTGTCAGAATATAAAATGGTTATTCGTCTCATTTTGACCCCTGAGATCTTTGTTTAACTAAAAACTCTGAGGAGTTAATTGTTTCTGTTAAACTGAAAGGGACTTTTTATTGCATTCAATTCCTGAGATTCTTGATTCACTTTATATTAGAAGAGCAATGCATTTTTGTGGTTCTCTCTCTCCGTTTTTAAAGGTGCATAGTAGAAATTGTGAAGTTATTTATTTTCTTTCCCATTCATGCCCTTACAATTGTGTAAAATGAGTCATCCTCTATTTATCGCAGTTGCCTCTATAGGCTAGATATTCAGTTCACGACAGAGTGATTTGGGTTGTTTTATCTCTAACTGAACTTATATTAAACAATAAACAAAACGGGTTTCATTTATTAACAAAAGTATATTATTTTGATTCCATGCAGAGGTCTTATTTGATTTTATTTGATGTTATTCAGGTATTTCTTTGAGTATAACATCAATTATATTGTATTTCTGTTTTTTTGTTCATAGTAAGGACTTATTATGGTATGTGACTTGACATACTGTAATAAACTGACCTATGACTGATTGAAAAAAAAAAGTCTTTGTAGCCCTTTAAGATTTGCACGTGAGGATCCCTGATCTAAACCATCCATTGTTTGAACCTTAACCTGCAGCCAAACAACCTTTATCTGCAGATTGAGGGTTGTTGTTCTGCTGGAAGGTCAATCTCATCCCCAGTCTTTGGTTTTTTTCAGCCCTTTCCTCTAGGATTGCCCCTTCTGTAGCTCCATCCATCTTCCCATCAACTCTGATCAGCTTTCCTCTCTCAGTTCAAGCATCCCCACAGCATGATGCTTTCAGCTTCATGTGCTGCCTGTCTTTCCATCACACAAACCACTTTGCACATAGAACACAAAGCTCAGTTTTGGTGCTATCTGACCAGAGCAATTTTTTCCTTATTTTTACTGTGTCCCTGAGCTGTGGATCTCAGCAGCTCCTCCAGAGTAACCACGGATCACTGTTCCCTTGAAGCTGCGCACATGCACAATCGCACACTGCATCTGCATTCACTACGCACGGCAAATCTATGCAGCGTAGAAAATAAAATCCAACCTGAACTGTAAACAAAATGACAATAAACCAAGTTATTTTTGCACCGTTTTGCAACTCTGCTGAGAAGTTGTTCCACGGTCCCACTCTGTGCGCACCAGGTGCTGACCGGAGCGCACCGCTGATTGACGGCTGGGGCAGACGCCTTTATAGTTGGTCTGGTTTCGGTGTACGTCTTTGTTACTCCTGCTGCATGTTTGTGTGGCTGTGCTTTTGGGATCTGCTTATCTCAGATCGTTAGTGACATTTTTTCAACCAGTTTGATTGGTTTTTGAGCGCTGCTTGTGTTTGGACAGCTGTTATCAGCCGCAGTTGGAGTCCTTTGCAGCGCACGGTTCTGCTGGTTTCTGACCAGCCCTGTTGTTGTTGTACCTCTGTTTTTGGAAAGCAGGTCTGTTTATACGTTTGTTATTTGATGAGCGCATGCCTGACGACTACAGCAATATATATGTATAAATGGCTTGTACTTGCATAGTGCTTTATCAAGTCTGACGACCCAGATGCACTTAACACGGGTCAGTCATTCACCCATTCATTTCACGCACACATTCACACCCTGATGGTGGTGAGTTATATTGTAGCCCACTGACAGAAGAGAGGCTGCACATTACCACATGCTTGTGCTTAATCCCATTGCAGGAAATGTAAATAATTTAATAGCAATAAAATTTTAACTCTGAAGGATGTATGTGTCTTTCAGTTCTTCCTTAGCAGGACCCCTGACATAAAACATACAGCTCATAAAAAAAATCCAAGATTTTTGTCTTTTTTCATTTAATCGGGTTAAATCAGTTGTATCTAAGTAATCTAAAAGAAAGTATTGCTGTAATTTGATTCTTTAAGTAACCCTTGTAACTTGTTATAATCTTAGGTTTTGGACAGGTGGTATTTCTGCTCACAGAGGTCCAATGAATGCTCAGACACAAACAATTAGGGGGAACATTGCCACGGATCCCTTGGCATTTTTCACAGAACATCTCACAGAGCTCTGTGAGGCGTTCAAAGGTTGTTCTACACCCTAACCCAGCTTTAGACCTCTCCACGACCTGCCTGCTCTCTTCCTTGGTCTTCATCATGTTGTTTGTCCTCTAACAAACCTCTGAGGCTTTTACTGAATAGTTGGATTTATAGGAAACTAACCCACATACAGATGGACAGATTACTTTCACATTTGTAGACAGCTGGTTACAATGGATTTTATTTAGGGGTATCATAGTAAATTTATTAATGTATTTATTTTCCTTTCACTTTTAGATTGTGCTCTGTTTTGTTCTGGTCTGTCACCTAAAACACAGAAGCAGGCGTGTCAAACTCCAGTCATCGAAGTCCGTTGTCCTGCAACTTTTAGATGTTTCCCTGGTCCTACGCACCTGAATCAAATGCCTGAATTAGCTCCGTCTGCAGTAAGTTCTCCAGAGTCCTGCTAATAACCTGATTATTTGACTCAGGTGTGCTGAAGCACAGACACATACATAAAAGTTGCAGGACACCGGCCCTCGAAGACCAGAGTTTGAGACCCCTGCACTGAAGGAAAAATGTTTGAAGGGCATGAATACTTTTGTTAAGCACTGTAGGAAAGCTGTGACAGTTTCTGATCACTGAAGAAGAAGAATATTTCAGCTTTATTTAGTTAAATCTGTTTTGTAATGTTAAAGGAAAAACAAATCAATGTTTTGTCATTTAGAATTGGAAAACAGGTGGATGAAAACATTCAGCAAAAAGTAAATAATTAATAAGGAAGCTAAACTTGTTTTTATATTGTTTTTCTATTAATAAAGACTAATAAACACAACACTGATTGTAACCCCTGAGCAAATCCACTCAAAAACTGAAAACTAGGAGTCAGCAGCAGCTGAGGTTGGGCGGACAAGAAGCAGAAAATAATGAAGAGGAACCAGCAACCCGGGCTGTGCTTGAAACCACCAACTCGTAATTTAACTGCAAATTAAGTGTTGGTGAGACCGCCAGGAGGGCCGTAGATGTTTAGAGACAAACTCTCCGAAACTTTCTGAGGTAAAGCGAGCAACTTTGTCTCCGACTTACCAAAAGGAGACGCGCGTAAATTGCCTGTGAGATGTGTCGAATTAACCGCCCCGCTAAACAAGCCACTCCAGGGAGAACAGACATTTCTTTCTGTGCGGCTTATTAATCTGCAGGCTTGTCCTCCCCACAGACATGAATTATGCAAAGCTAAACGTTTGGTTATTTAGGTCCTGCCTCTTTAACGCTGTTATTTAACTATATATTCAGCATTTCTTTACATGAGCTGCATTTACCAGACTGCAAGCTGTTCCATTGTTTGACTTATACGATGCTTTGTTGGCTTGTGTAAATTCATCAGCTGTATTTATAGGCCGTAATCCTGCCCTGCTTTACATGGCTTTGAAGTCTATTGTTTTGATTAATAAGCTCGGTTATTGCCTTGCATGGATTTATATGCAACAATGTGCCGTTTCTTCTGCTGGTGCTAAACTTCGTCCACCTCCGTTTGAAGTGAGCTCAGCGCTGTGTCCAGGGGTCTCTGTAAACACTTAAACAATCCTTCAACCTTGTCTTGCTCTTTGGTGGTTTTGTGGCCTACATTTCTGAAAGGTTTTAATATACTTTATACTGTTTAAAAAAATAGCATCTTATTCTAGGAATCTCAAGCCAATAAGTGCGTAAATACAGCATTCTCGGCGCTTCTTAACTCCCCTGCAAGCCTGCGAGGAGACTATTGCTTTCTGCACCATCTCTCTGGAGATTTCTCAATCATGCGGCGTCCTGGGTCCTCTTTCATGTCTTCTCTTCAGCTCACCCCACAGGCTTTTTGATTCGGGGAAAGCAATGATAGAACCATATCTGTGTAGATTGGCCCATCTCTTTTAGATCATTATCCTGCCGAAAGGCTCGCTGATGACCCATTTTGTGTTTTCTGGCAGAAGCCAACATGTTTTCATTTAAACAGTCCCGGTATTTTACAGTGTCCATGATGTCATTCACTATAATAAGGCTCTGAAGACCTTGTAGTTGAGGTTAGGTCACGGCATTACAAATCCTACCCAGTACTTAAGCACTTCTTCGTCCATAGTTTCATGTTGTTTTTTTTTTTTTACTATTACTTCTCTGGTTTCCTTGAAATTTCATGCTTTTCCTCTTGAATAGTGAGTACTGCCACTAGGGCTGCACAATATATTACACATTTATTGCCCTCGCAATATCATGGCTATCCCAAAGAATCTCCTGAAGCCCAATAAGTGTTTGCTTATTATTTTAGCATCCTGCATTCAGGCTCTCAAAGCCCCAAATATATTTGGTCACATTTGTTGTTTAATGCAACGATAAAAGCTTAAGAAGGTTTTTAGGCGGTAAAGTTGATCAGAAACTATAGCTAAGTTGTCGCATTGCCAAAACATCGCAAGTGGGACAGAGGCAATATTTTCATTTAACCTTTGTGTTTGAGATGGAAATGGTGAATGTTTTTGTTTTTTAGTTGCTGGATAGACTACTGGGGTCTATGTTTGCTATGATTCTAAAGTAAAAAGATTTTAACACTTTTTTCTGTATTTATTGCCAGCTAGATCGTTATTGCAACAATTACTAATATTATCCTGTACCACAACTTTTCCTAATATTGTGCAGCCCTACAGCTAACTTAAAAACTGAATAAGCCCAAATTTCCAATCCTCCCTTTTTTGGTGGAGGGCAGAACTTAGCAGGCTATGTGTGGAAAATAACAGAGGTGGGCAGAGTAGCCAAAAAAATTGTACTCATGTAAGAGAAGCATTACTAAGCGAAGTTGAAGTAAAAAGTAGCCATGAAAAAAATTGCTAAAGTAAGAGGTAAAAGTATTTGGTAATATATGTTGAGTCATAAAGTTTGATCTGATTTAATGTGTGAGAATGATGTAACCATACAGACAAAATATAGAATTGTGTTTAGGTTCTAGTACTTTGAATAATAAAATTGGTAAAAAAAAAAAAAAAAAAAAAGAATATCCAAAATAACAAAACCAGGCAAAAAAAAAAACGCATTTCCAAATCTCAGTTTTTCACAACAGAAGATGTCTGAAACCAGTACGGACAATAGGTAATGTATACATGTTAGGTTAGTGTAAAGTACTTCCACTAACAACATCTACTGTATCGTCACTTGACCTCCTGATGGCCCAGCAGGCTCAGCAGATAGAGATATAACATCAGAACAATGAAGCTTATTTACAAACCAGACGCATCTGTCCGGTCTCTTGGTTAAAACCTGTTCGTCCGTCATTCAGTAAAGTAGCTCAAGTTGGGCGGAGTAGCAAGAAATCGTACTCAAGTAGGAGTGGCATTACTTCAAAGTAATATTGCTCAAGTAGAAGTGGCAACTATGGTGCAGTAAAACTACTCTTAGAAGGACTACTTTAGTTATTAAAGGAAATGAACCTAGTTACTACTGACCTCTGGAAAGTTAAAAGTCTGGGAGCAACATTTGTCTATTTTTGGCCTGTTTTTTGGCCTATAATGGCCGTTCTGCTGCCTCGCAGACAACTGGCTGAATGTTACTTTAAGAGATGCTGTTGGAGCGCAACGTCAAAGAAAAGAGTCCCAGCTCGTCAGCTCTCCTTCAATAACATAATGACTTAAGTGGGTCAAACCACCTTCTGTCTGTGAGGGGAGGCCATATTTTGTGTTTATCATTTGTTTGAGTTTTCTTCTGCTTTGGGCAGATAGTCCTAACCCAAGTGTGTTTCCTTTCTGTGTATATGGTACTGATTAGTACTATTCTGACCAGTATTTGCTTGTTATTTAAATCTCTGTTCGTTTTTGTGGTTGGTTTATCCCCTTGTGTGTCAACGGTGGTCTGGTCTGCCACTATTTAAGTTTCCCTCGTGTATTTTTAATAACTTCTAGTGTATCTCTGGCTGGTCTGAGCGGTGCCTGACACGGCCGTTTGGGAACGCCCACTGAGAGCATGCAGTGAAGACAGACGTGCGTGTACTTGCAAAAGTATTCCCACCCCTCTAACTTGCTCACAATTTGTCACATAACAGCTATGAACCTCAATGTTCTTGTAGAGACTGAATTTGATAGACCAACATAGAGAAGTATTTTATATTTAGGTGGAAGGAAAATTATATCAGGTTTTGTAATTTTTTTTTTTAATGAATCTATATAGTGGAGCTTTTTAAAGTATTTAGCCAATTTACTCTTTTACCTCCCCAACATATCCAGTATACCAGTTGTCCTCAAAGGTAACCTAAAGCGAGTGTTTCTATGAAGTTCTCATAGGTTCAATAGAGATCATTAAAGGACTAGCAGCGTCATGAAGACCATGAAACGCAGCAGAGAGGTCAGGGAGAAGGAAAACTTTTACTCTGAGAAGCAGCCGGTGGGCATCAGTGGTTATTTTGGTGGAGCTGGATCTACCCCTTATAAGCAAATGACAAAAATAAATCCATACATGGTCCTACATGCTTTGTGAAGTTTTTAGTGGAAGAACATTTTGGGGTCAGATGAGACCAAAATTGAACCTTTTGGCCCACATGCAAAACAAAACAACTGCTAAGGATGATAGAGCCCCCACTGTGAAACATGGCAGCAGACGCATTATGCTGTGGGAAGGCTTTTTTTTTATCGTGGGTGGCGAGTTGATTGGAAGATGGTTGGATATAAATACAGGACATCTGAGAAGAAAACCTGCCAGAGGTAAGCAGAATTCCCTCCTAGAAGAAGGAGCCTGAAGCCAGAGTAGCAACGGGATGAGCTGGATCAAAGCAATCCAGCGTTAGAACGGTCCAGTTCGGTGCTGAATCCAAAGCAGATTCTGGGAGCTGATTTGAAATTCTTGTTCACAGATGCTTGGTGTTCAGAGTTGTTACTTACAATCAAACAACAAAAGCTGTAACTACAGCTAAAGTTGGTTCTTCCATTGCCTTTTGAGGGGGAGGAGGTCTGAAAACAACCACAACTCCACATTTATAGACCTTTTTTATTGTAACCATGAATTGTTTTCACTCAGCCTCAGAATAATACTCTGCTTTGTGTTGTTCTACCATGCGAAACCCAAGTACAATACATCAGAGTTGGATGTTTTCACGTGGGAAAAAAAAGGCATTCCTGACAAAGAAAGCCAGCTGACAGTTAAGGACTCTGAGAAGCTCGTTCACTGCAGTAGGTCCAGGATTACAACGTGTGTTGTTAACAAGTGCTGAGATTCCCCCTGTCTGCTCCCAGAGTGTGAAGGTGACTTAAGTCAGAAAACTGAAGCATAAACTGTCAAATCATAACGTATTCGGTTAAAGCCAGCTGGTTTTATTCTTCTCCGGATATCTAGCAACGTTAATTTCATCCTTCAGAGTAACAAATGCGCTCTCACTGCAGACACGGTTATCTCTGCCTGTCAAGCCTTGCAGCTTTGATCACGCGGAGCTGCTTCATCTTTATTTTCTTCACTCCTTTCTCTGAGCGCAGGCCTTGCTCTATTCTCTCAACGCTCCTCGGCTTTAAATTCCTTCTGTTTAGCTCCGGATTCGGCGCTGTTGCCGTCATTTCATTTTTGCTAACAGATATTTGGTTTGATCACACGCTAATGTGCGCAGACTGACTAGGATTGTTGGAGCCGTTCAGTAATGATACGTTCGGTCTCTCTGGTGCTGCTGAAAGGCCTCCCTTACCGACAGAGAAGTGGGACGAGTTATTTCAGACATTCATGGTTCTTGAACGGCATTAACGAGGTCAAGTGAAGAGCTTCAAAGGCCTTGAGTCTTCCTCGAGCGAATTGTAAAGTACAAAACATGAGCACCTGTGTGAAAAGGTGTGTGGTTATTAAAATATGGTGCCTTTTCAACGAAAAGTCTTAAAGATTTTGCTGCAAATGTTATCTGATGCTAAAACCGCAATCATTTTTTAAATGAACGAAAGCTCTCAGCCTCAGGGTTAATTTTGCAGTTTTGTGTTTTCAACTCGGACAAAATATGTTTTTCCTGTGTAAAAACTAATTTGAAGCATTTAAATGTCAAAGCTACATCTGAGGTACTTAGTGACCCATGTGCTATTGTTTTATTTTCACAACATAAATCTAAAACAGTGCCAACTTTGTTCTCATTCCCCCTCATTTTTCACTCATTTACAACATCTTTTTTTTTTTTTTTTTTTTAGAAATTTAAGTTTCATTTCAAAACCTAAGTTTGTTGTGATTAACATCTATGCAAAAAAATGTGCCTCATATTGATGTTTTATGGTCATCAGAGGACTCATTTATTGGATTTTTCTTTTTAATTCCTACATTAAGGTCAAACAATACAAAGTTGGTAAATTTGCAGCCTTTCATACCTGATTTAATTGTGTCTCTGATGTCAAAATAAACATTTTTGTTCTTTTAGTAAAACAATCGGATTCAGTCTAACATCAAAATTAATCAACTTTTAAAAAAATATTAATAAGCATCTAAAAGAAACATTTCAAACTTTTCCCACCAGATCAAGTTTTAAAAATAATCTCTGTTCATGAAAAACATCCAATTGCACATTCTTATGATTTATTAAATAGAAAACAAAGTTTCTTAAACGGTCTTAAATGGAAAAGACAAGTGTGGAAAGTGAGTACACCCTTGGTGTACTCACTTTCTATCTGCCTCTCAGCCTGTTCGAACGCTTTTTTCTCTGCTCTCTGCTTGCTTGCATTTTCCTGCCTTTTACTTTTTACATGAACAAAGTATTTAAGATTGGCCTACAGATGACATCCTCTCCACATAGCCGTTCTGCTGTGAATAAACCAGGATTCTCCAAAGGCCTCAGAGCCTCAGATCCTTCTCCTCCACGTATCACAGAACACTCTGGTACTGAGGAACTCCAAATTACTTCGCTGTGATACAGATTGGGCCCTGGCCACACGTTTATCAGACATGAGAGTTCCCAGCATCAGCCGGGGCCTTTCGCCGGAGATTATGGAATATCTGTGATAATACGTGGCAGAAATAAGAAAAACAAAAGGATAAACAGGAACAAATACTTAAAAATCATAAACTGTCAGATGCAACCTGTCACAGAGACATCATCAACCACTAAGTCATATAAACTGGGTTTATTAAATATTAGATCTCTGTCAGGAAAGTCCCTTTTAATTAATGACTTCATTATTGACAATGATCTTGATGTAATGTTTTTAACAGAAACATGGCTGCATGAATTTAGTGAAGCAGCTATACTGATGGAGTCGACTCCTCCAAACTACAATTTTCTTTGTGAAAGCAGACAGCAAAGGAAAGGTGGAGGAGTAGCAACATTGTTTAATGATTCACTAAAGTGTAAAAAGGTGTTTTTAGGAAAATTTGACTCTTTTGAACATTTGGCTCTCCAGGTAAAGGGCCCGGTACGAACTATGTTTCTGAATGTGTACAGGCCTCCTAAGTCCACATCAAACTTTTTTAATGATTTTAGTGACCTGCTGTCTGTGATATGTGTTGATTATGACTGTTTAATTATTGTTGGAGACTTCAACTTTCACGTTGACAACCCTGAAGACAGAAGTGCAAAAGAACTGTGTGACACACTTAGAAACTTTGGTTTAAGTCAACACGTTAAACAGCCAACACACAAACAGGGACATATTTTAGACTTGATCATCACTAAAGGTCTAAAGATTTCACAGGTCAATGTAACTGATGTTGCCTTATCCGATCACTTTTCTGTTACCTTTGAAAGCATAATTACCAGCGACTCATTTAGCCAAAGGGACATCGTAAGAAAACGCACCTTTAAGGACAATGCCGCGGAAGCTTTTATTCAAGCTTACTCTGCTACTTTAACCTTGGGCTGCAACTCAGCTGATGAGCTAGTAGATAACTTTCAGTCTAAAGTCTCAGACATCATTAACTGCATTGCTCCAGTCAAAGTGAAGTTTTTTTCCGGGAAGAAAAAATCTCCTTGGAGAAATGCTCCATCAGTTAGAAGTGAAAAAAGGGAATGTCGAAAAGCTGAACGCAGGTGGAGAAAGAATAGACTCCTAGTTCACTACGACATCTATAAAGAGAGACTTTTCAGATATAACTTACAACTGAAAAATGCAAGAGAATCTTTCTTCTCTGAGATCATCAAGAAAAACATTAATAATGCTCGTGTCTTATTTTCCACAGTTGACAGGCTAACAAATCCTCCTGTGTCCGTGGCTTCAGAACTCCACTCCACCAGGGCCTGCAATGAATTTGCTAACTTCTTTACTGAAAAAATCCTAAAAATTAGAGGATCACTTTGTACTACCATATCAACACCAGAACCAATGCTTTATTCAGCTGGAACTATTTCTGACAAAATGTCCCATTTCAGCGAAATAAACCACATAAGCTTAGAGCAGATCATTCAGCAGTTAAGTTCCTCCTCCAGCTGCCTTGATGTTCTACCCACAGCTTTCTTTAAAAAAGTTTTTCCTGGCATAGCGTCTGATTTGACTCAGATAATAAACGCGTCCCTTCTGTCAGGTGTTTTCCCCCAGTCCCTAAAAACAGCAATTATCAAACCACTGCTGAAAAAGAACAATTTAGACAAACTTCTATTCCAGAACTACAGGCCCATCTCAAACCTCCCCTTTATCAGTAAAATTATTGAAAAAGCTGTATTTCAACAATTAAACACCTTCTTAACAACGACCAGCCGCTTTGACGTATTCCAGTCAGGTTTCCGCGCTCACCACAGTACAGAGACCGTCCTTATCAAGGTGTTTAATGACATCCATATAAATACAGACTGTGGAAGAACCACCGTGCTGGTACTATTGGACCTCAGTGCAGCATTTGATACTGTTGATCACTCCATTCTGTTAGAGCGCCTGGAGAACTGGGTCGGCCTCTCTGCTACAGCTCTCCACTGGTTTAAATCCTACTTAAAGGACAGGGAATTTTTTGTATCAGTAGGTAACTTTACATCGAAGATTACAAAAATCACATGTGGGGTTCCCCAAGGGTCCATCCTGGGTCCCCTCCTCTTCAATATCTACATGCTCCCTCTAGCCCAGATAATAAAAAATAACAACATCAGCTACCATAACTATGCAGACGACACACAGCTCTACATCACCATGTCACCAGGTGACTATGAACCAATTCAGGCACTGAGTAAATGCCTAGAAGAAATCAATGCATGGATGTGTCAAAATTTTCTTCAGTTGAACAAAAACAAAACAGAAGTAATAATATTTGGACCAATAGAGGAGAGATCAAAAGTTAGGTCACAGCTTCAGTCGCTTCAGCTAAAAACCACTGATCAGGCCCGAAATCTGGGAGTAGTGATGGACTCAGACCTGAACCTCCAAAAGCATCTAAAGACAATTACAAGGTCAGCTTTCTACCACCTGAAGAACATTTCTAGGATTAAAGGACTGATGTCTCAGCAGGATCTGGAAAAACTAATCCATGCGTTTATTTTTAGTAGAATTGATTACTGCAACGGTGTTTTCACAGGTCTGCCTAAAAAGTGGGTCAGACAGCTGCAGCTGATCCAGAACGCTGCTGCCCGCGTCCTCACTAAGACTAAGAAAGTAGGGCACATAACACCAGTTCTAAAGTCCTTACACTGGCTCCCTGTATCTCAGAGAATAGACTTTAAAATACTTCTGTTAGTCTATAAATCCCTAAATGGCTTAGCACCTAAATACATCACAGACTTGTTATCAGCGTATAAACCCTCCAGACCACTCAGGTCTTCTGGCTCCAGCCTACTCTGCATACCTAGAACCAGAACTAAACAAGGAGAAGCAGCATTTAGTTCCTATGCTCCACTTATCTGGAACAAACTTCCAGAAAACTGTAAAAGTGCAGAAAGCCTGAGTTCCTTTAAATCGAGATTAAAAACACATTTGTTTAGAATTGCCTTTGAATGTTCAAGTTAAAATGTTTTACTGTTTTCAAATGTTCTTTTTTGTTTCTACACTATCCCTACTTGCTTTTATTCTGTTTTATTTTCCAATATTTTAATCATGTAAAGCACTTTGCATTGTCTCTGTACTGAATTGTGCTATATAAATAAATTTGCCTTGCCTTGCCTTGGTGCTTCAATGGCGACAAAGAGAGAAAATAACATCCCAGCGGTGTTAATCAAATTAACCTAAGTAACCCTCTTCCTCTTTGGCCTGGGGCTGCTCTGTGGCTGAGTCCATCTATCCTCTGTTGAGTGTTGCAGGCCTTCTACCATTCTGGAACAAACTCGCTCATATACACCCACTCAACACAAACACATTTCTTTCCACACATACGCTGACCCATCCTTACAGCTCCAATTGAGTCTCTGTAAGGTTAGGGTTACCAGCTTAAAGCTATACTTGGTAATCCTGTTCAGAAACACTCCCTCCATCTTGATAGTAGTTAATACGTTATGTATTCAGAAATAGGAGGTTAAAAATTGGATCTCTGTGGGAGCAGCATGCTTGTAAAAACTCTGACCACTACCTGCCTTTCGGTCTGAAGAGCAGGGATTGGTCAGAGTTTTGTTCCTGTTCTCACTCCTCTTTCTCCATCAAGTTCTGGGGGTATCACCTTTTCTATTGGTTGTCCCACATGCCAATCATTCTGACACGCTCACGTAACGCCAGTATGTGTGCACATTCCTTATTAGTTTCTGCTTTCTGGCTGCGCATCTACACTTCTAGTGTTTATATATATACGGTTAGCTTAGCGGTTAGGTTAGCAGTTAGCTTAGCGGTTAGCATTAGTGTTAGCAGTTCATTGTAGCTTCACAGCTCTCACTGAATACTTTGGACATGGCTGAGAGTCGCAAGAAGCAAACTGTATACAAGTTTATGAGACGAAGAGGAAGGCCTCAGTAGAAAGAAATGAGACCAGAGTGGAGTTGGGAGATTTTTTTTCACTCAATCCCCCTGAGAAGCGGAAGAGCGTGCGCAGTTATTCAAAAAGGTACTTGGGGAAACTTCAGGAAAAATTGTCCACTCTACCTTTAAAGGTTACCGTTCAAAACACTGAACAACTTTTGTTTGGTTGGAGGTGTTGCCTTCAGAAAGCCTCCTCTCTCCAAAAACAATGACAGCATAGTCTAGGTTTGCAAAGCTGAGTCTGAGTAAAGTGTCTAGAATAGTGTCTTTTAGACAGAAGATACCCAGGTAGGGAATACTTGTACAAAAAATAACACCAACCTGCTTGGAGAAAACCAGACACAGCATATAAGTACAACTCCCTCATGCTAACTGTTTCACGGCCAGGACAAAAGCCGCATTGCTTTTTGTCCTGTCATGGTGGGGCTATATGCTGCCTGATCACAGGGTTCACTCAGTTCTTCACTCACCTTCTACGGGTTTTTGTTATTTAGATTCTAAAATCTGTTTTGTGTTTTTGTCATTTTAGATTAGATTTGGATAAATGTGTATACCCTTTAGAGCCAGATTATTTTCATTATACCTTTTGATGTTCAGAGGTGTGTAGAGCTGCCAAACATTGTACTCAAGTAAGAGTAGCACTACTTCAATATATGTTTACTCAAGTAAAAGTCAAAAGAAGCCAGCCAAGAAATTACTCAAGAGTAAAAAAGTATTCAGTAAGAAGGCTTCTCAAGTACTGAGTAATCATATCAGCAGATGATTTAACATTTAACAATTATGTAGTTGTAAAGACAAAAATATAAGGTCAATACAGCAGTTAATGAATATACAGGATGTTGGAATGGTGCAAAGTACTTCCAATTACAATATCTACTGTTTATTGTACTTTCATTTGACCTCCAAATGGCTCAATGAGCTCAGCAGCTACAAAATAACATTAAAACAACAAAGGTTCTTTCTTATATGAAGTCTCACATTTTATCCTAAATCTAGGTTGTTGTTGTTTTCTTCAAGTAAGAGTAGCGATACTCTTACCTGAAATAATGACTCAAGTAAAAGTAAAAGTACAGTGCAGTAAAGATTCTCCTAAAAGTACACTTAGTTACATTTATTGCAGTACATTTTTTAACAGAGTAAATGTAACTAGTTACTACCCACCTCTGGGCGACGGTAGACCTTAGAATTGAAGTAAGTTCCTGGTTGAATCTATAAATCTGAATTTTACTGGAGGTCTTTTTTTTTTCTTGCAGGTGTTCAACGCTGTGTTAGCTGCTCTTTTGGGAACAGTTGCTGTGAAAAGGCAGATTTGCTGCCAAATTATCTGAATCATTATGCAAAAAGCTGTATAACAGTAGCTGTGATTCTGACGCTGATTAGACTGTGGCGATATTTGCATAAAGAGCCTGATCGTTGCATGTTAAGTGGATCGGTGTCAGCGCGTGAGTGATCGCTCACTATTTCTCTTCCCGTGCATTAATGTTGGTCATTTGCTAATGAAAGACAGACAACTGCTCCTCATTGTGTTTTCTCAGAAGAGATGTTGAAGGAGGTTTCCTGTCGTAGCTTCACCGCTTTAATAATTTATGAGTCATATCAGAGCGCAGACCGGAGGCCTGTAGAGGAGAGTCTCTCAGTGATTTACTGGTGTGAAAAGCTGCTGCTGCTGCTGAAGAATAGGAAGCTGTCATCTTGAACCTCAGAGAGCAAACAGCTGCTTCATGAGTTTGTGCTTCCAGTACAATGGGAGCTTCAGCTCGTGATCTTTGCTTTGAGAGGACGTCATGTTTGAACTATGAGAACTAGAGTCCCATCTGAATGAGGAGGAAAACACGACAAAAACGTTCTGGTTATATAATTTCTCCTGACTGATTTCTAAATTTTCAGCTACAAAAGTTTATATCTGAACATCGTGAAACTTTTTGAGCCAGTGTTAATTCACAGTAGCGACAGCTTCTGGAAACCAAAGACGGCATCGGTTCTTTTTTTTCCTTGCTTTGATAGGCAAACCTGGAAAAGTTCACTACTCAATGTGCTCAAACAAAAGCAAAAGCACACCTATGTAATTTCAAATAAGCTTGCATCACATATGGTGCTGTGCTAAAATCTCTAGTCATCCTTTGTGTATTTTCCTCCCGAGAGTGCCTTTATTTTATGTTGTCTGAATAAATCAGTCATTCTGCTGACTTTTTTTGTTGTTGTTGCTGTTTTTGGATGAGGGGGTGGTCTAGTTAAGCTGTTTTGTCAAATCAAGAATATTCTTTGACAATTATTGACACAATTCTATAAATTTCTCCAAAAGCAAAGAAGTTTTGTTACTCTACTTTAGAACAAGTTAGTTCGACCAACAAAGCTTATTAGGAGTAAATCAACGTATTCCTTACATTACCAATAATAAATGCTTGACATATCAGTGGAAACATGTAAACAGCTGGGTATAAATAATCTTCAACACTACATTTTTCATAAAATGTAAACAACAACAATAATAATAACAATGATTAAACATATGCTACATGTTTAATGTGAATAATCAATAGCGACTGTCACGAATCGGAGACAGGAGGACCCAGTATTCAACCAGACAAGCAGAGGTTAGGTGAAAGAACATTTATTTACAAAAATGCAAAAACAAAAACGGGTATCAGGCCAAAAAGGGGAAGAATGTGTCCAATAACCAAAAATAACAAAAAGCAGTCACAGATGAAACTATCTACAAAACAGAGGACAGGCTAACTCAAAAATCCAAAGATAAGTCTGATCAGGAAACAGGCGGGCAGAATAAACTCAAGCAGTGGTCAGTTAAACAGGCAAACAAACGTGGAACAGGGAATGCTGGACAAGACTCACCGATAGGGATTGGAAAGACAAACAATGATGTGGCAGATTGCAGGGGGCAGAGGCAGGTATAAGTAAGGGAGTGATCAGGTGAATGGAGTGAAACTAATTACTGACATGGGTGGAGCTAATCGGGAACAGGGAAGTGCTTTGGAGTAAACTGAAGCCGATTGGATGGTGACTGGTGAAGAGGAGTGACAGGAAGACAAAAGAATGCTGGCAGGTGAACTGAACTTAGACTGGTGACAGAAATGGTCTGAGCAGGCCGGATAAACTTATAACCTAAAACAAAATCAAACACTAAGACAGAACCAAAAATAGAAACTGAACTTAAGGCAGGAGAGTGAAGTAATTGATCCAATACAAACAAAAACTATAACCAAACCCAAATCATGACAGCGACGGGCGTACCTCCAGATGCCCGAGCCACCACAACTGGCTCCTCTCGACGTGGAGGAGCAGCGGCTCTACTCTGAGTCCTCCCCGGATGACTGAGCTCCTCACCCTATCTCTAAGGGAGAGCCCAGACACACTATGGAGAAAACTCATTTCAGCCGCTTGTATCCGGGATCTCGTTCTTTCGGTCACGACCCAAAGCTCGTGACCATAGATGAGGGTAGGAACGTAGATCGACTGGTAAATCGAGAGCTTCGCCTTTTGGCTCAGCTCTGTCTTCACCACAATGGACTGGTACAGCACCCGTTTCACAGCAGACACTGCACCAATCCGCCTGTCGATCTCCCGCTCCATCTTCCCCTCATTCGTGAACAAGACCCCAAGATACTTGAACTCCTCCACTAGGGGCAGCACATCCTCCCCAACCCGGAGAAGGCACTCTACCCTTTTCCGGTTCAAGACCATGGTCTCGGATTTGGAGGCACTGATTTTCATCAGGCCGCTTCACACTTGGCTGCGAACCGCTCCAGCGAGAGCTGTAGATCACGCCCTGATGAAGCCAATAGGACCACGTCATCCGCGAATAGCAGAGACGCAATCCTAAGGCCACCAAAACGGATCCCCTCAACACTTTGGCTGCGCCTAGAAATTCTGTCCATAAAAGTTATGAACAGAATCGGTGACAAAGGGCAACCTTGGCGGAGTCCCACTCTCACCGGAAACGAGTCCGACTTAATGCCGGCAATGTGGACCAGACTCTGACACCGGTCGTACAGAGACCTGACAGCCCTTATTAAAGGGCCCGGTACTCAATGTGTTTTAATATGTAATATATTAATAATATTTTTTGTCTAATTACTTATTTTTTATTTCACAAATTTTAGTTTTTTATTAATCTATCTAAAATTTATTTTTAAACATATGCTACATGTTTAACGTGAGTGATCAACGGCGGCGGGTGTACCTCCTACGTCTACGGACAGAGGAGACGTTTGTGCGCCTCCTCCGTCTGTAGACACGGGTAGCCCTACGACCCCTCCTACGGCGGATGGGGCGTCGTCTGCGTCGTGCTCTGCGTGCCATTGTAGCATTGCTGGCTTAACCAAAGTGGGCTGTATTTATAGTGTCCAGAGGTAGCAGTTTGTGACATCATCAGTGACATCACAGCCTTTCATGACTCTCTTTAATGACATCAGACATAAAGGGAGAAAGACAGATGATGTCAGTACTGATGTCATCCAAGGCTTTGATTTCAATGATGACATCACAAACTGTCACCTCTGACTATAAATATAGTCCACTTTGGTTAACTCAGCAATGCTACGGCTCGTTGGAAACAACGCAGCCTACACCCCGCCCACTGGGTCTGTAAAAGGGGTAGAAGGGCTACTTACGTCCATAAAGGTACGCCCGTGGCCGTTAATCGGTCACCTTATGTAGCATATGTGTAAAAATCTTCAATTATATTTTAATGTTAAATATTAAATATATAATATAATTGTGAAATAATTAATAAATGAAAGAGTGAAAAACATAAACAAACATTACCTGATAAAAATGTTGAAAAATAAATAACAGTGAGTTAATAAAATAAAATATTCACAAACATATCATGCTTTTAACATTAATTACATGTAATATTTAACTTTTTCAAAATCTGTTTAAAAAGTGTTTCTGAATAGGAAAAATATAAGCAATATATCTGATGACATAAAGTCGTTAAAAACATTTTCAAAGTAAAGTCTCCCAAAAATTGTTTCATTTCTGTAAATATGTCAAATAAAAAAATTTACATTTTGGTTCTAAAGGAACCAAATGTAATTTGACATATAGTCAAACATAAAACAATGTGTCAGAGATTGTACTTTGAAAATGTTTTACCAACTTTATGTAATTAAAAAAAAACACTTTTAAACATTCTCAACAGGTGTTTTACTACAGAGCCCTCTAGGAGACATGGGGATTTTTTTTTTTTTTGCGTTACCTCACAATACTTTTGCGTTACCTCGTAAAAACTTTTGCGTTCCATCGAGGTATGGCTGATTTATTTGTTGTGGTCACTTGTCATTCACACACAACAATAAACCGTGAGAGCCGACGTGAGTTTTGAAACGAATAAGTCAGCCGTACCTCAGATAAAATCTTTGGATTAAATGTTGTTCATAACACTCGTAATTTTGTAAATTAATCTGCTAAATAACCACAGTTTTTTTCCCACAAGAGGTATATTAAAACGTTTTGGTATCATTATTTTAAGAACAAGTAACTGCGTTGGTCAAATTTTAATCAGTTTTCCTCGTCGATATTCAGTTGTACAGAGCAAGGCGCGCTCCCACAACAAGGGATTCATATCTCGGCAGGCATGCACTTTGTGAGGGGATGAAAAAACTTTAGCGAGGGAACGCAAAAAGAAAAAAAAAATCCCCATGTCCCCTAGAGGGCTCCGTAGTTTTACAGATTTTTTTCTATTTTCAAAAAAAACGTTTTAATTAGAATTAATAAGCTATAAAAATAATAAATTTAATCATTGCATGAGTTATTCCTCAATTATTTAATTTTCTTTTTTTTTTTTTCCCCAGTGTCCTGTCTAGCAATGTGGCAATAAAAATTGATATCTTAATGCCAAATAGAGCTCGACAGATTTTACTTTCACAAGTGGAGCAAACAGCTTTCGCCATAATGCTCCGCTTGATTTGTGCGTGTAAATAGCTTTATTGTGATTCCTGCAGGGAGAATTTCAAATTATATGGACACTACAATGGGAAAGTAGGAGAGTAAAAGAAAAACAAGAAGAGAAAAAAAAAGAGAAAGAAGAGGTGAAAGAAAGAAGAGATAAAAGGAAGAGAATGATAAAATGTCCTCTGTCTGCTCCATCACCTGGAAAGAGACACAAAAAGAACAGCACAACCAACAGACATAAAGCAACAGATACAATCGTGTAACACCTTGATACCATTGCTAAATCATATGTATTATTATTTAAGCTGACATGTGTAATGTGATACCTAAAAAAAAAGTAAAAGAAAGTAAATAAATTATAGCCTTTCTGTATATAAGTGAACATTTAATACCTGGGACCCAGCACCTGTGGGAGATTGTGAGAGTGCACTAATTTAGGTGAAAATTATCCAGAAGGAAATGGCTTGATAGTGATTGTGGAGAACCGAAGACCCACCTTCCCCGAGCACAGAGGCAGGGGTCAGGGGACCCGTAACCCCGGACTCCCAAAGGGGCCCCCAAAGCAGTGCGCCCGAGAGGGGCCTTCACAGGAAATCTGCAACCCCCCCCCCGAGGAAAGAGGAGAGACGACCCCGAGGAAATCCCCCAGCCACCGCAATGCTGACGCCCCCAAGAGCCGCGGGGACGAGCCCGTGGGCTCTGCCGGCAGCCGGCCGCGCTGAAGTGGTCCTGGCCATGGGCCCTGGGGGCCAGAGGCCCCAGGGGCGCCCCGCCCCCGCGGCAGGGGCCCCGGCCGCCCCCCGGGGGGCCAGGCCCCGCGAAGCCACCGCCGGGAATGGGCCGGCGCCCACCCGGGAACCCGCCCCTAACCCGAGGACCGTCAACGCGCCAGAGGGTCAAGGCGCCCGCCAACGCAGCGGAGGAGGGCAGGACGTGGGGGGATGGGCTTCGCACCTAGCGGAGACTTGAGATGATCTTGGGAGAGGGAGCGGACCGAACCCAAACCTGGAAAAAAAACAAAACAAAAAAAACTCATTCACACCATCCCTCCCTTGTGCCCCACTCGCCACACACAGACACACAAAAAATAAATAAATAAATAAATAAAATAAATAAATAAATAAAATTAAATTAAAAATAAATAAAAAAAAGGACGCTGTACCAACATTCCCACATAGCATTCACATCCAAAAATCCCAAGTGGGGGGGGTCACCACAATTCAACAATACGACTGCCTGTGCCCGACCCCCGGCCCCGCCCCCGGACCAGGCGCCCCCCGGACCAGGCCCCCCAAAGAGGGGGGGCCGACATGACCCGTACGGGCCATCCGACCAGAGCCCCCCCTCACCCACTATATACCTAATAAACCCCCTCCCACCCCGACCTTACCCTAGCCACCCCTGCCCCCCATCCCTTCCTGGGGAGAGCAGAGGCGTCAGCCCCAGAGCCGGTAAGCCGCTGGCTAGCCGCAACAGCCCCCCGCCAAGACCCCGTACCCAGTGGCCCGCACCTCCTCCAGGCCCCAGACTCCGTGCCGCGATTGGAGATCGGGGGTGTGCAAAAGACCCCCGATCCTCCCTACGCCCGCTCAGATGTTGTGTTGTTGCATGAATTATTTAATTTTCACCTTACTAATAATTATTTTTCAATATTTTATTGATTTTTATTTAACAATTTTTATTGTGATTACATATATGTTTTTATATGTAATATTTTAATAATAATTTTTTTATCTAATTACTTATTTTTTACTTCACAAACTTTATTTCTTTATTAATCTATCTAAATTTATTTTTAAACACATGCTACATGTTTAACGTGAGTGATCAACGGCGGCGGGTGTACCTCCTACGTCTACGGACAGAGGAGACGTTTGTGCGCCTCCTCCGTCTGTAGACACGGGTAGCCCTACGACCCCTCCTACGGCGGATGGGGCGTCGTCTGCGTCGTGCTCTGCGTGCCATTGTAGCATTGCTGGCTTAACCAAAGTGGGCTGTATTTATAGTGTCCAGAGGTAGCAGTTTGTGACATCATCAGTGACATCACAGCCTTTCATGACTCCCTTTATGACATCAGACAAAAAGGAAGAAAGACAGATGATGTCAGTACTGATGTCATTCAAGGCTTTGATGTCAATGATGAGAAATGTCAAATAAAAAAAAACATTTTGGTTCTAAAGGAACCAAATGTAATTTGACTTAAAGTCAAACATAAAACAATGTGTCAGAGATTGTACTTTCAAAATGTTTTACCAACTTTATGTCGTTAAAAAAACATTTTTAAACATTCTCAACAGGTGTTTTAGAGATTATTTTCTATTTTCAGAAAAACGTTTTAATTAGAATAATAAGATATAAAAATAATACATTTAATAATTGCACAAGTTATACCTCAATTATTTAATTTTCACCTTACTAATAATTATTTTTCAATATTTTATTGATATTTTTAACAATATTTTCTTGTAATTACATATATGTTTTTATATGTAATATATTAATAATAATTTTTTATCTTATTACTTATTTTTTATTTCACAAACTTTATTTTTTTATTAATCTATCTAAAATTTATTTTTAAACATATGCTACATGTTTAACGTGAGTGATCAACGGCGGCGGGTGTACCTCCTACGTCTACGGACAGAGGAGACGTTTGTGCGCCTCCTCCGTCTGTAGACACGGGTAGCCCTACGACCCCTCCTACGGCGGATGGGGCGTCGTCTGCGTCGTGCTCTGCGTGCCATTGTAGCATTGCTGGCTTAACCAAAGTGGGCTGTATTTATAGTGTCCAGAGGTAGCAGTTTGTGACATCATCAGTGACATCACAGCCTTTCATGACTCTCTTTAATGACATCAGACATAAAGGGAGAAAGACAGATGATGTCAGTACTGATGTCATCCAAGGCTTTGATTTCAATGATGACATCACAAACTGTCACCTCTGACTATAAATATAGCCCACTTTGGTTAACTCAGCAATGCTACGGCTCGTTGGAAACAACGCAGCCTACACCCCGCCCACTGGGTCTGTAAAAGGGGTAGAAGGGCTACTTACGTCCATAAAGGTACGCCCGTGGCCGTTAATCGGTCACCTTATGTAGCATATGTGTAAAAATCTTCAATTATATTTTAATGTTAAATATTAAATATATAATATAATTGTGAAATAATTAATAAATGAAAGAGTGAAAAACATAAACAAACATTACCTGATAAAAATGTTGAAAAATAAATAACAGTGAGTTAATAAAATAAAATATTCACAAACATATCATGCTTTTAACATTAATTACATGTAATATTTAACTTTTTCAAAATCTGTTTAAAAAGTGTTTCTGAATAGGAAAAATATAAGCAATATATCTGATGACATAAAGTCGTTAAAAACATTTTCAAAGTAAAGTCTCCCAAAAATTGTTTCATTTCTGTAAATATGTCAAATAAAAAAATTTACATTTTGGTTCTAAAGGAACCAAATGTAATTTGACATATAGTCAAACATAAAACAATGTGTCAGAGATTGTACTTTGAAAATGTTTTACCAACTTTATGTAATTAAAAAAAAACACTTTTAAACATTCTCAACAGGTGTTTTACTACAGAGCCCTCTAGGAGACATGGGGATTTTTTTTTTTTTTGCGTTACCTCACAATACTTTTGCGTTACCTCGTAAAAACTTTTGCGTTCCATCGAGGTATGGCTGATTTATTTGTTGTGGTCACTTGTCATTCACACACAACAATAAACCGTGAGAGCCGACGTGAGTTTTGAAACGAATAAGTCAGCCGTACCTCAGATAAAATCTTTGGATTAAATGTTGTTCATAACACTCGTAATTTTGTAAATTAATCTGCTAAATAACCACAGTTTTTTCCCACAAGAGGTATATTAAAACGTTTTGGTATCATTATTTTAAGAACAAGTAACTGCGTTGGTCAAATTTTAATCAGTTTTCCTCGTCGATATTCAGTTGTACAGAGCAAGGCGCGCTCCCACAACAAGGGATTCATATCTCGGCAGGCATGCACTTTGTGAGGGGATGAAAAAACTTTAGCGAGGGAACGCAAAAAGAAAAAAAAAATCCCCATGTCCCCTAGAGGGCTCCGTAGTTTTACAGATTTTTTTCTATTTTCAAAAAAACGTTTTAATTAGAATTAATAAGCTATAAAAATAATAAATTTAATCATTGCATGAGTTATTCCTCAATTATTTAATTTTCTTTTTTTTTTTTTCCCCAGTGTCCTGTCTAGCAATGTGGCAATAAAAATTGATATCTTAATGCCAAATAGAGCTCGACAGATTTTACTTTCACAAGTGGAGCAAACAGCTTTCGCCATAATGCTCCGCTTGATTTGTGCGTGTAAATAGCTTTATTGTGATTCCTGCAGGGAGAATTTCAAATTATATGGACACTACAATGGGAAAGTAGGAGAGTAAAAGAAAAACAAGAAGAGAAAAAAAAAGAGAAAGAAGAGGTGAAAGAAAGAAGAGATAAAAGGAAGAGAATGATAAAACTTCCTCTGTCTGCTCCATCACCTGGAAAGAGACAGAAAAAGAACAGCACAACCAACAGACATAAAGCAACAGATACAATCGTGTAACACCTTGATACCATTGCTAAATCATATGTATTATTATTTAAGCTGACATGTGTAATGTGATACCTAAAAAAAAAGTAAAAGAAAGTAAATAAATTATAGCCTTTCTGTATATAAGTGAACATTTAATACCTGGGACCCAGCACCTGTGGGAGATTGTGAGAGTGCACTAGTTTAGGTGAAAATTATCCAGAAGGAAATGGCTCGATAGTGGTTGTGGAGAACCGAAGACCCACCTTCCCCGAGCACAGAGGCAGGGGTCAGGGGACCCGTAACCCCGGACTCCCAAAGGGGCCCCCAAAGCAGTGCGCCCGAGAGGGGCCTTCACAGGAAATCTGCAACCCCCCCCCCCGAGGAAAGAGGAGAGACGACCCCGAGGAAATCCCCCAGCCACCGCAATGCTGACGCCCCCAAGAGCCGCGGGGACGAGCCCGTGGGCTCCGCCGGCAGCCGGCCGCGCTGAAGTGGTCCTGGCCATGGGCCCTGGGGGCCAGAGGCCCCAGGGGCGCCCCGCCCCCGCGGCAGGGGCCCCGGCCGCCCCCCGGGGGGCCAGGCCCCGCGAAGCCACCGCCGGGAATGGGCCGGCGCCCACCCGGGAACCCGCCCCAAACCCGAGGACCATCAACGCGCCAGAGGGTCAAGGCGCCCGCCAACGCAGCGGAGGAGGGCAGGACGTGGGGGGATGGGCTCCGCACCTAGCGGAGACTTGAGATGATCTTGGGAGAGGGAGCGGACCGAACCCAAACCTGGAAAAAATCAGATGTTGTGTTGTTGCATGAATTATTTAATTTTCACCTTACTAATAATTATTTTTCAATATTTTATTGATTTTTATTTAACAATTTTTATTGTGATTACATATATGTTTTTATATGTAATATTTTAATAATAATTTTTTTATCTAATTACTTATTTTTTACTTCACAAACTTTATTTCTTTATTAATCTATCTAAATTTATTTTTAAACACATGCTACATGTTTAACGTGAGTGATCAACGGCGGCGGGTGTACCTCCTACGTCTACGGACAGAGGAGACGTTTGTGCGCCTCCTCCGTCTGTAGACACGGGTAGCCCTACGACCCCTCCTACGGCGGATGGGGCGTCGTCTGCGTCGTGCTCTGCGTGCCATTGTAGCATTGCTGGCTTAACCAAGGTGGGCTGTATTTATAGTGTCCAGAGGTAGCAGTTTGTGACATCATCAGTGACATCACTGCCTTTCATGACTCCCTTTAATGACATCAGACATAAAGGAAGAAAGACAAATGATATCAGTACTGATGTCATCCAAGACTTTGATGTCAATGATGACAAATGTCAAATTAAAAAAATACATTTGGTTTCTAAAGGAACCAAATGTAATTTGACAAAAAGTCAAACATAAAACAATGTGTCAGAGATTGTACTTTAAGAATGTTTTACCAACTTTATGTCATTAAAAAAACACTTTTAAACATTCTCAACAGGTGTTTTTCAGATTTTTTTCTATTTTCAGAAAAACCTTTTAATTAGAATTAATAAGATATAAAATAATATATTTAATCATTGCATGGGTTATTTACTCAATTATTTAATTTTCCCCTTACTAATAGTTATTTTTCAATATTTTATTGATATTTTTTTAACAATGTTTTATTGTAATTACATATATGTTTTTATATGTAATATATAATATTTTTTTATCCAATTACTTATTTTTTATTTCACAAACTTTATTTTTTTATTAATCTATCTAAAATTTATTTTTAAACATATGCTACATGTTTAACGTGAGTGATCAACGGCGGCGGGTGTACCTCCTACGTCTACGGACAGAGGAGACGTTTGTGCGCCTCCTCCGTCTGTAGACACGGGTAGCCCTACGACCCCTCCTACGGCGGATGGGGCGTCGTCTGCGTCGTGCTCTGCGTGCCATTGTAGCATTGCTGGCTTAACCAAAGTGGGCTGTATTTATAGTGTCCAGAGGTAGCAGTTTGTGACATCATCAGTGACATCACAGCCTTTCATGACTCTCTTTAATGACATCAGATATAAAGGAAGAAAGACAGATGATGTCAGTACTGATGTCATCCAAGGCTTTGATGTCAATGATGACAAATGTCAAATAAAAAAATTACATTTTGGTTCTAAAGGAACCAAATGTAATTTGACATATAGTCAAACATAAAACAATGTGTCAGAGATTGTACTTTGAGAATGTTTTACCAACTTTTTGTCATTAAAAAAGACACTTTTAAACATCCTCAACAGGTGTTTTACAGATTTTTTTCTATTTTCAAATTTTTTTATTAGAATTAATAAGATATAAAAATAATAAATTTAATCATTGCATGAGTTATTCCTCAATTATTTAATTTTCACCTTACTAATAATAATTTTTCTATATTTTATTGATATTTTTTTGAACAATATTTTATTGTAATTACATATATGTTTTTATATGTAATATATTAATAATAATTTTTATCTAATTACTTATTTTTTATTTCACAAACTTTATTTCTTTATTAATCTATCTAAAATTTATTTTTAAACATATGCTACATGTTTAACGTGAGTGATCAACGGCGGCGGGTGTACCTCCTACGTCTACGGACAGAGGAGACGTTTGTGCGCCTCCTCCGTCTGTAGACACGGGTAGCCCTACGACCCCTCCTACGGCGGATGGGGCGTCGTCTGCGTCGTGCTCTGCGTGCCATTGTAGCATTGCTGGCTTTACCAAAGTGGGCTGTATTTATAGTGTCCAGAGGTTTGTGACATCATCAGTGACATCACAGCCTTTCATGACTCCCTTTAATGACATCAGACATAAATGAAGAAAGACAGATGATGTCAGTACTGATGTCATCCAAGGTTTTGATTTTGATGATGAGAAATGTCAAATTAAAAAAATACATTTGGTTTCTAAAGGAACCAAATGTAATTTGACATATAGTCAAACATAAAACAATGTGTCAGAGATTGTACTTTGAGAATGTTTTATCAACTTTATGTCATTAAAAAAACACTTTTAAAAATTCTCAACAGGTGTTTTACCGATTTTTTTCCTATTTTCAGAAAAAACTTTTTAATTAGAAATAAAAAGATATAAAATCCATTTAATCATTGCATGGGGTATTCCTCAATTATTTAATTTTCACCTTACTAATAGTTATTTTTCAATATTTTATTGATATTTTTAACAATATTTTATTGTAATTACATATGTGTTTTAATATGTAATATATTAATGATGTTTTTTTTTATCTAATTACTTATTTTTTATTTCACAAATTTTATTTTTTTATTAGTCTATCTAAAATTTACTTTTAAACATATGCTACATGTTTAACGTGAGTGATCAACGGCGGCGGGTGTACCTCCTACGTCTACGGACAGAGGAGACGTTTGTGCGCCTCCTCCGTCTGTAGACACGGGTAGCCCTACGACCCCTCCTACGGCGGATGGGGCGTCGTCTGCGTCGTGCTCTGCGTGCCATTGTAGCATTGCTGGGTTAACCAAAGTGGGCTGTATTTATAGTGTCCAGAGGTAGCAGTTTGTGACATCATCAGTGACATCACAGCCTTTCATGACTCCCTTTAATGACATCAGACATAAATGAAAAAAGACAAATGATGTCAGTACTGATGTCATCCAAGGCTTTGATGTCAATGATGACATCACAAACTGTCACCTCTGACTATAAATATAGCCCACTTTGGTTAACTCAGCTACGGCTCGTTGGAAACAACGCAGCCTACACCCCGCCCACTGGGTCTTTAAAAGGGGTAGAAGGGCTACTTACGTCCATAAAGGTATGGATTATGTGTAGTAACTTCTGCTTTAACTTTCTGTTCTCTCTCTTTTCTCTTCATAGAAGGTACACCTGGTCTGGCGTTCTGTTAACTGTGACATCATCCAAGTAAGACAGATCACCCGCTACTACCATCTAATGTAGAACAGATTACTGGATCAATGTGTGCTTCTGTGCTTGTTTGTCTCTCTTGTTGTGTCTCTGCTCTGTCTTCTGTAACCCCAGTCGGTCGAGGCAGATGAGCATTCATACTGAGCCCGGTTCTGCCGGAGGTTTTCCGTCCCGTTAATGGGGAGTTTTTCTTCCCACTGTCGCTTCATGCTTGCTCAGTATGAGGGATTTCAGCAAAGCCATGTACAATGCAGTTCTGGGCTTTGACTAGGCCGCTGGCCGTCGCCATCAACTTCACTCTTTTCTTTTTCAGCCATGCTGTTTTGGATTTACTGCCAATGCAAGCGATCATCATACTGCCTATGATCCCTTTTGGTCCAAATTTACTTGCCAGACAGATGGACTCATGTTTAAATCTAGTGAACGTTGGTATGGAGAGAATTTCCTGGTCCCCCCGACAACTGCAAAGGGCAGACGCCAGAATCATCACCACTCCACCACTGTGCTTGTGTTAATATGAGCCATTTGTTCTGACCCGTTTGGTG
Source organism: Fundulus heteroclitus (assembly GCF_011125445.2). NCBI lineage: Eukaryota > Metazoa > Chordata > Actinopteri > Cyprinodontiformes > Fundulidae > Fundulus > Fundulus heteroclitus. Next base: position 32,263,436 of record NC_046366.1, on the reverse strand, counting down.
TTGTTCTAACATGGTGCTGTGTTTTATAGCCAAACATCTCCAAGTTCATTAAATAAACTTGGTCTCATCTGGTCAGCAAACATTATTACAGACGTCTGGCTGGTTATTCAGATCAAACTTTATAAACCAAAGATTTACTTCCATATTTGTTCAGAAAAAAACAGATTTCTCCTTCAACTTTTCCAGACCAGCCTCTTATAGTCGTCCTGTCATGACAGCTTTATAACACAATTATTGAGGCCTGCAGAATCAGAGATGAAGCTCCGTGTCTTTAAGCATTTCCCACTCAGCTGAAGCGTCTTCATCTGGGACGACACAAAGTCAGGGATAGTTTATGTTTCCCTTGACCATATCTTTAATTACAACAACATCCTGTTGTTTGATTTTGTTGTTGTCATGTCATGTCTCCAGGAGGCACCGCGTCCAGGCAGAGGGGTTTCCGAGGCTGTATCCGCTCTCTGCAGCTGAACGGCATCACTCTGGACCTGGAGGAAAGGGCCAAGATCACGCCCGGGGTTCGGCCCGGCTGCCCGGGTCACTGCAGCAGCTACGGCTCGCTGTGCCAGAACCAGGGCCGCTGTGTGGAGAGAGCCAGGGGCTTTCACTGTGACTGCAGCCAGTCGGCTTACACTGGAGTCTTCTGTCACACAGGTACACTGAAAGGACACGTTACTGTAAATGCTGCGTCCCATCTTACCAAGGCGATAACGGTTTGGTCATCATATTTATGTGGCAAAGTGCATGCACTACAAAATAAAGTTAGAACTAAAATAAAACGAAAAGAAACAATTGTGGAATAGCCTGTCAATCTGAGATACTGATTTAAATGTGATATTTACAGATACACTGTATTAAACAAAGTTTATACAGTCATGATTAAAAATAAGTTTATTAAAACAACCTTAGAGCAGGGATTAAACACAGCTTTAATTCAGCCCAAATTTTTGTATCAAAAATGTTTTTCATTGGTTTGATGTAATCTAATCTGAAATTTTAATTAGTGAAAATCACCATAATTAACATGAAATAAAGGCTTGAAAACATTCCCCTGTGTGAAATTATTCATCTATATAATTTGATTCACTTAGTGAAAAAGTTAACTGAATTAAACAAACTTACCAATAATATTCTCATTTATTGAATATGACTGTATTTAGTTTATTAAGCTGGCTGACATTTTAGGTAATTATTGAGTTTGTTTTTTATACTATGGAGTTTATCTCCTTAGGGGGGAAAAAAAACCTCTTCCTTAAATTTCCTCGGTAACAACTCCAGATCTGTTAGCCTAAATGTAACCCAGCTCCTATTTATTATTAGGAATAAACGCAGATTTATCACAGCCTTCATCTCTGAATAGAAAAGCCATGAAAACTGAAATGCATGAAAACCATGAAGATTCAGCTCGAGCTCAGGCACAGATATTTATATTTAATATACGAACAACATATTTCTGGTTGACTTCGCCTCTGTTTCAGACGGTAGACAGCAGCGTGTCTCACTTAAAAAAAAAAAAAAAAAAAAAAACACAATGAATCAACAGTTTCATTGACACCTTTCTCTGCTGTTGCACCTGCTGAGATCAGAGGGAATAACAATGCATCGTTATTCTGACCATCCACGGGTCCTTTAACCTGAGCGGGTCGAGCCGTCTCTGCGTTTTAAAAGGACCCTCTTAACCCACCGCCCACCAAGTATCGACATGCGTCGGCCCTGCCGCACTCATCTCTCACAGCATCACGCCGCACACTGTGTGTTTTTTCCCTGTGAGTCACACTGACGCACTCGCTGCTTAATGTTTCACAAATAAATCACATTTTCTTGCTTAAATAGTGTCTAAATAGCCTTATGAAAACTCCTTGTAATCGTAGATGCGTGTTTTTATCTCACTAAACAATCAGACTCATGTCCCTTGAGAGCAGCTGTAGCAGATTGATAAGATACTAGTAGCAGTGTTTTAAAAATCTTATTCAATGAATTAAAAATACACCTTTCTGAGAGGCTTCTTTGTCAGATAAAATGTACCTTTTGAGAAAAACAACATTTAGGTCAGTATTAAACATACTTTTCTTTAAGCCCCCATTTCTGTATGAAAAATGTAGCTTTTTTTTATTGGTCTGATGCAATATTCTAATCTTAAATGCGATTTGTTTTAGATGGAGGTGGGGAAAAAATCATAACTAACAGAAATAAAGGCTTTAAAAATTAAATTGAGTAACTGAAATAAATGAACTTTTAAGTAATATTCTAATTAATTAAATAAGACTATAAGCCCAAATAACAGATTTATTCGGTTTTAGCTACTTACATGTTTCAGATCATCAAACTAATTTTAACATGAGACACAGATAAGATGAATAAATACAAAAGGCAGTTTTTAAATGATTTTTCATACATTGCTTAGGACAAATAGCTTTCGAACTAACCCGACTTTGGAAACATAAATTCATTGTAAGCTTTTTGGTTATGTTTTACCAGCCAAACCCAGGCCTGATTACTGCCGGGCTGTAGAATCAAGAAATGTCTTGAAGAGAACTCGTCTGACGTCATGAAGAAGGTTAAAAGATCTCAAAGAGCAACACATCATGCCCTCATCTTAAAAAAAAGGTGTACAAAGCTATTTCCAAGGATTTCAGCCTACAAAGGCTTGTTTTTATGGGAAACTATATAAGGTGACCTTGAATGTCAAGAAAGGCGCCTACAAATAAAATGTATTATTATTGCAACAAAATGGGAGAACCTGAAACAGCGATAAACTCCGTCTGAGTGACCAGACTACTGAACTGACTCCAAAAGCACATAAGCAACTCATCCAGAAGGTCACAAAAGAACCCAGAACTGCATCTAAATCCCCGTAGATCTCCCTATTGGCTCAGTTAAAGTCTGTGTTCATGAGTCGACAAAAATAAAGAGGCTGCATAAAATGGCCAAAACCACTTCTGAACATAAATAACACAAAGGCCCGCCTCCTACATACAAAAAACATCGTAATGATCCCCGGTGAGACAAACTTTTACACCTGGTGAAAAACTCAGCATTTCAGAAAAATAACATCTTACTGACAGGAAAACATGGCGGCGGTAGTGCGATAGTTAGGGCTTCTTTATTCTTCTTCAGGATCTGAACGATTCTCTGTAATTGCCTGAACCATGAATTTTGCTCTCTGGCAGAAGAACAATTTTCCCTCATAAGTTCTTAACCTTAAACACAGTTGAGTTGTGCAGATGGACAATGGTCCAACGAAAACATGCAAGTGCACCTCGGAATAGCTAAAAGTAAAAGTAAATAAATAAATAAACAAAGATTTTGCGGTGGCCTAGTCAAAGTTTGGACTTAAATCTTTGTCAAGATGTTGTGGCATGAACTTACAAAGGCTGTTCAGGCCCAAACTCTCCAATGTGGCTGAATTAAAACAATTTCCCCCCCCCAAAAATTGGCCGAAACCTTTGCATGGTGTAAAAAAAACTAACCACAACCACTGATTAGGTTTGAGAGGGAATTACTTTTTCACACAGGTGTGAAAAGCCCAGTTGTTTAAATAGCTTTACTTGTAGATTTCATTTTATATTTACTCAGTTTGTCTTTCTCTGCAGATAAAAAATGTGTTTAACGCGCAAAATGTAAGGGCAACAGAAGCAAAGACAAATAAATCTGTGGGGAAAATGTAACGGTTATTTTTGATCGGATAAAGTTTTGGAGATGAAACAAAGGAAAAAATTCAAAGGCTGGAGCTGCTCCCCATTTGTGGATTAACTTTAAAAGTTTGTATATGTCAATTAGTAACATCAAATAAAAAAAGAGATACTTTGACACAGAATCACAGCATTATTCATATTCATAAAAACGCTATTTTAAAATTCAGGCTTTCATTCTTGTTGGACAAGAGGGATAAGGTCGGCTGAAAATATTTTCAAGGCGCTTGGTGAAAGCAGTTTATTGTGTGTGAAAGGTCAGATCTGAGGTGTCACTACACAACCTGTAATATTTCTGTTTCAGTTCTGATTTTTACAACATTTTTGGACTAATTGTTGGTTTTAAATCCGTTTTTGAACTATAACTGCTTTCCACTGGTGTCCTATTTTTAAATTTATTTGGCTGAATTCATGTCCTCCACATAAATGTGGCTAAATGGATGAAAGGAGCTTGTGAAAAAATCTGAATAGAAACTCACCTTTTAACAAGCTCGAGCGAGGTTTTAAAAATCTAATAAACAGCGTGACCTTTTTACTTCATTTCTGTTTAATTACTGCCTGGACAAAACTGTAAATTAGAGGCAAAATAACGACACTTTGAACTATAAGTCAGTGACACTGCGGTTATTAAACCTGTTCTGAAAATGTCAGCAACACCCCAGCTAAACGTTCTTTGGTAGAAATTAGTCACAACAAATACTGTTTGGAAATGTCACTTCTGAAAATGTTAGAAAATTAACTTATTTCCTATTAGTTCAGAGAGATATTGCTAAATAAAGATCAAAATGAAATATTCACTGAAAAATCAAGTTCAATGAAATTCTTATGGGCTCTTTAAATAATGGAAAATTCACTGAACAATGATCAAAGGAAAAAGAAAAGAAACAAATCTGTTTGAAAAACCCAGCAGCTTAAAGTTCATAACTAAAGCATGTCATCAAACATTAAATATCAGCAATATTAAAATGCTAATAAATGAATAAGCTGGCTGCTGTTGATGTTCTTCTAAAAGCACACATGTTTTCTGTGAGGTTTCTGCATCTAAACTTCTCTGCACATCAGTGAAGCCTTTAAAAGGACCTCTTGTCTGTCCTCCAGAGGTGTCGGCCGACTTTAAATCTGGAACGTCCGTCGGCTACACCTTCAAAGAGCCGGACGAGCTGAGCAGAAACGGCAGTGACCCGCCCTCCTCCATCCACTCTGACCCGATTCTGCGAGGAGAAAAGGTCTCTCTGAGCTTCAGGACGACACAGAGTCCAGCTCTGCTGCTCCACGTCAGCTCCCACTCCACAGAGTATTTAGCTCTGCTCATCAACAGGCACGGTAAGGATTCTCATTTTCTTCTCTTCTGGGCCATGACCCACCCATGGTCTTTGCATTTGCACTCCTTTGTGTATCTGTCGTTTCAATAAAAGTGCATGGTCGAACATAAATCAGAATCAGAATCAAGTTTAATCGCCAAGTAGGTTTGCACTTACAAGGAATTTTACTTGGTATTGATGGTGCAGACAAAAAATAAGAATACAGTAAAATAAGAAGTAAAAAGGATATGTACTTCTTATTTTACTGTATTCTTATTTTTTGTCTGCACCATCATAAAAGATAAATTATACAAAATAAAATAATGAAATAACAAAGTGAATTCCTGATTTTTTTTTTTGTAAATATTTGGCATTCAAACACAAGTTTGAATGCCAAATATTTATTTAACACTGTTCTGCAACAAATGTTATGAGCACTAGATAAAATGTAAATCAGCATTTTTAAAATGAAATCCAAAAAGGAACATTTTGATATGTGTTTTTGAAAAGTCCGTTTCTTCCTGTTTTTTATTACATTTTCTATGGGGGAAGGTTTATTCTGTAATATATATTTCATGAAGTAAACTGTAAGTAGCATGGAAGTCCTGGAGAGTAACCCCCAAGGTTTGTGAAAGTTAAAGAAAACTGACTGCAAATAGTGGAAACTTAATATTAAATGCTGTAGAGTAGCTGTACATTTCAGAAAGACTTGTAAGTTCTGTGAAAGTTCAGAAACACAACGCGATGAATCATTGAATTGACCCTTTGGTTCCACAAAAATTCAGAAAAATGTCTTGTACTGTGAAAGAACCTGCATACTTGGGGTAAGTTCCAGAAAGTAATCTGTTAATTCTTTTGAAAAGGTCTGAAAGTAGCCTTTAAGATCCTTGAAAGTACATTTTCAATCCCTGAAAGTACTATGTGCAGTCTCGTTAAGTACCATATAAATTTCAAAAAGTAATTCCAATAAATTCTTGAAAGTTGTTTAGTCCCAGAAAGCTCAGGAAAGCAACCACTGGGTTCTGGGAAACAAACCTAGAAATAATTTGAAACGTCTAAAAACCAACAAATAAGCCCCATGGTAAACTCCAAAATGTAACCGGGATACTTTAGGCTAATATATAAATTCTGGAAAGTCACCTCTAATTTGTAGAAAGTAAAATTTAAAGGTCTAGAAAGTCCCCTGCCCTATCAGGGCTGTGGATTAGCTTTAAAACCAAACGTAATGTTCAGGAAAGGTTATCTGGAATTTCTTGGTGATATTCTTAAAAGGTGTTTTCTGTTCTCTTTATTGAAGCCAAATGCTGCAGGAATGAGATTTAGTGGCACTGCAGTTAGCAGAGACCGGGTCGCTGCTTAAGGAAACGATTGCAAACTTGTTTCCACCGTGAAATATGTTCCAGTGGAGCTTCTCAGAGTCATGAAAGTTCGACTTCAGACTTTCATTATTCAGGAATCCCAACACAAGGGGCTCTCTGCGGCTTGATTTGCTGTTAATGGATTTTTTTCCCTGCTGTTAATGACTTAAAGGAAGCTGATAGGAAGTGAGGCATTAAGGTTTTGTGCTGACATCTTAAAATTAAAGCATCCAATTAGATCCCCAGGAGCGTTTTGCTTGTTTTGCCCTCAGATAACAAAGACTCCAGATAAACCATTTGAGCTTAAATACAAACCTTTTACTGAAGGTCTTTTTTTTATCTTAAATGGACTGAGGAACACCTGGCAGATGAAGGCCTTCATAATTTCTTAATATTCCTCAGGTTGTAATTGCAGTGAATTTACAGCATTTATTTAAATTTACATAAAGTATAATAGAGAAATGTTCTGATAAAAGCTTTTGGTTCTGGCTGAAACTCTCTGTAACTATCAAATTTTATGTTAAATCTCCCCTGTTACATGCTTGGTTATCAGGAGAAATAAACCCACTCTGTTATTGAGAGGGAATCATCCTCCTGATGTAGCAACAGTAATAATTAGAGGACAGAAACGTGGACCCGTCTTTATCAGATTAAATACATAATGCTAGCCTGCTGGCAAAGAACACAGCAAGAAAGCTTGACTCAAACCCAAATGTTTTCCTGTTTAGAGATTTTAATCGGTAAAAATGTTGCTTGCTTATTTTATTTTTGTCCTGTTTGTGTAGATGAGCTGGAGCTGAGATACAAGCTGGACAGCAGCAGAGATGCAGACGTGCTGAGGAGCAGCGTAAGGGGAGTGGCCAATGGGCTCCTGCACACCGTCGCCATCAGGAGGTCGGCCGACTCCGTGTCCGTGCAGGTAGAGCCGTCTCATTAGTGTGCAGCGAACACCTGGAGCCCGTGGGGTTTACTCTCTTTTTGCTTCTGTTAGGGCTCCACAAGCTCTGCAAAAACAACATCAAAGCTTCTCTGAGCTCATTTATTGGAAACCAAAGGCTGGACTCGATGGGCGCCAACATTTTCTAAGGATTGTTATTCTCAGTCTTAGTTTTCATTGAACCACCCCCCTTATATATAACTCCCACAAAGCTATGCCTAATTATATCTTGATCAAAAAACTCTTTCTAGATGCTTTTTCATCCCACTGGAAGAAAAACAACCACCTTGATCTCTCATACATGAGTCCACGGATGAGACCGGAGCACGTGGGTAACAACTGAGGTGTTAGTTTGGAGGTTTTTGTTGTTAAAAACGACAAAGGGTCTCCTTTAGGAATTTTCCCCTGAACCTTCAGTTCAGTTTTTTCATGCAGAGCCAGTTCACAAACGAGTTCAAATGTTATTTTAATCGAGTCCAGCTCGAGTTTTGATGAATTAGACAAAACGATCAGATTTATCCAGTTCGTTCAGATACAGTCCAGTTACCGTATTTTTCAGACTATAAGTTCCATCAGTCAAAAAACATATATATGTTGGACTGGACTATAAGTCTTGCTTATTTAGAAATTTAACACATTGGCACATCAGGTGTGCTCTCAAATATACCTGATCCAACCAGTTGGGGGGCTTCATAGCTGCATTGGTGGTGTATCTCAGAATCCTGGGCTGATGACGGTCTTGTTTCATTGCATGTTAGAAATAAGACTAACTCATGAGAATTGTAGAAAAGTTCAGAGAATAGATCACAAACAAGTAAAATAACACAAATACTAGGTGACGCTCCTAAATGTTCCTATAGGTGCAGCAGGTAGCATGGTTCACTAGTTTAATTTTAAAGGAACAGTGACAGCAACACCTGGACAAGGCATAAAGAGAAAACTTGGGCCAACAACAGTCCTGAGGAGGCAGGAGGTAAAAAAAAAAAAACCTGCAGACCTACAGCAGTACTGAGTGGCAGCAGCATGTAGGGTTTATTCTTCCTGGAATAGGCACATACTAAAGGTTGAACAGCGCCATGCCTGAACTCCAAGATCTACACCACTACTGCTCCATTTTGCCTTCAGCTATATAAACAAGACACAGAGGTTTAGGGATTTCTTGTCTGAAGATCAACAGTATGTCTGGAGGACGAAGAATGAAACATGCAGCAAAGAACAGCAGGGCTACAGATGAGCATGGGGGCGGTGTGAATCTTCCTCTGGATGTGGGAACCTGCCGGCTGAGGAGGGTGAGCTATATCATGAGGTCCCAGGAGCAAATGTCATCATCAATGGCATCATTGGACCTTCGAACAGGAATATCTCACAACAAATCCCAGTCCACCAAGGCGCGGTTTCACAAGACGTCTATGAAGTTACTAGAGTGGCAACCTGAGTTGAACTCTGTTGAACACTGCAAAAAGGGAACCTAAAATTAAGTCAAATTTTCTTAAAATTAGTGTATTTTTCCTTGATTTGAGACGCTAAATCAGACTATTTGCCAATGGAATGAGAATTTCTACCCCTAAAATAAGATAATTAGACATCCTGCACTCAAAATAAGATGATGGAGATGAATAGTTCTCATTTTAAGTGCAAAAATCCTATTCCATTGGCAAATAGTCTGATTTAGCTGCTCAATTCATTGTAAAATACACTAATTTCAAGAAGATTTTACATACTTTGAGTTCCCTTTTTGCAGTGAAAACATCCGGTGTGATTTGAAAAGGCAGTTGAAGAACAGAAACCCAAAAGTACTGACGAACTGCAGGCTGTTGCCCATCAGGAGTGGGCTAGGATTCCTCAGTAAAGGCTACAGGAAGCCGGTGTCAGCCTCTGGATCATGTTTGCAGCCGGTCATAACACCGAAAAGCTGCTCCACTAATTAATTAAGACACCGAACATGCACAGGTTGAATAACTTTAAGATCGAAGTAGTAATTAAAGCGTAATTTTGAGCTCGACTTACAGACGTCACCTGTAATCTCAGTAGTTTAGAGCTATTTAAATCATCTGCAGTGTGGGTTGAATTATATAAGGTGTGCACACTGTGCCTGCTAACACCGACCTGCATCTGTACCTACATCCACATTGTGTCATTCTTAATAAATAGTTACGCTAATTTGGTTGTTGTTGGGTATTTTTGTGTCAAAGATTGAAGATTTTATTCTGAACTGATTTCTACTGAGCTGAACAAATTCCTCCGCTCACACCTGAGTAGCTACACGTGTCCCTGCTCCTTTCAACATGTAGATTTATGCGTAAGTGTTGGGAACCTGCAGCTGCTGCACCAAACGGGTTGAGGGCATGCCGATGGGGACGAGATGTCACGCCAATTAACATTAAACCTTTTCAGCCTACATTTGCCAATGAGGTGCATATCTCAAGGGCACGTTAGACCCATGCAAATGTCCAAGGGAGCACCAAGGTGCATTTTATTCCCCTGTGTACTAAAGCTCCACTCAGCAACTATGTGTCACTTTCAGCCTCTGTCCTGGAAGGAGCTGCGACAGGGCAGCCGTATGCGATGAAATATGAAGCGGCCTAATCATATCTGGACTTACTGAATCACCGATCTTGTTAACAACCTCGGATGATATACGAGGGGAAATGCATCTAGGCAGCATCCAGCAGTCTGTGTGAGTGTAATTATAAACACAGTGAGATAAATAACAAGGTGACCTCGCTCCAGTGCTCCACTGCTCCAGTGCAGCCTCCTGATTCATGCCGTTTGTAAGGTAGCAGTGAAATATGAGCCTCATCTTATCAGTTTATATCATTGCGAACTGTTTTATCTTTAGTTGTCCGCAATATATAAAACACGAGGCGTGCAGTGATTGTGGAGTAAATTATCTCTGCAGCCGTTTACAGCAGATTTACATTTGCAGAAACTCGTAGTGTCTTCGAGGTACACGTTTTTTTTTCTTCTCTTTATCCTTTCAGATAAAAATGATCTTTAGTCCGTTTCTTGAATATAAACGCTGAACATTATTCTTTTTATTTTCTTTCAGATTGATGATAATGCGAGAGAAGACTTCAACCTCAGCTCCGCCGAGGAGCTCAGCAGCCTGAAGTCTCTTGTTCTGGGCCGAGTGCAGAGTAAGTTATAAAGCAGACGCAGAAGGTCTGTTTAGTTAAAGGACACTTGGACTCATTAGAATACGACTGCAGGCTGTTTGGCCTTGTTTCTCTCGTGGTTTAGACCGGCTCTGAGACGTAAATATAGATGTTTTCACCAGGTCTAATTCAGATGATTTGGGAGAAAGGGCAAAATGCTAAAACAGAAAGTGAAAATAAATCTGCCCACACAAATTAAGGCTATGAGTCTTGTATTACTTTGCTTCCAGTACCTCTCTGCTGAGATACAGTGAAAAGCACAGAGTCTTGTTCAGTTTTGGGCTTTTGTTCCCTAAATGCACTAAAAGGGTTGCCGACGTCAACCCACTTCTGCAGGAAATCATTCACTTTATATTTTCCTTCCAAGAAGCCAGACATTATAATACTTAAAGTGGTCCTATTCATTAGCTTTTTAAAGTTTTTCTTTTAAAACTGCTTTCTGTCCAGTCTTTGTTTCCAACTGTGGCATCGTAATGTTGACTGTTACAGTAAAGTAGATAATTATTGAACAAAAGAAGAAGCAGCTGGATCAAACTTTTTTTTATTTTCTTCAGAAGATGAACAGGATTTGAAAGCAGGGTTCCTGCATGTTTTCCCTTTCAACTTTCTACAGGTTTCCAGCCTCAAATACTTGGATATTTTCTGCATTTGTTATAAACATTTTTATTCTGCATCTAAATACAAAACATTTTACATTGAAATGTTTTCAGGTTTTTATCATCTGGGCAATAAATCATGAAACACCTGCAGACCAATGTCTGATTTAGTGGTGTAGTGCTGAATTATTTTATCCTCTGCCCAATATTGGATAAATGTAACTGTGAATGAACAGCATTGACAAATTATTTCCTAATGGCATAAACCAAACCAAAGCAAAATAAATTACAGAAATAATCACAATCCAGAAAAAGCCTTACAGACACATCATCCTGCTGTTGCTATACTAGATCCTAAACCTTCTGCTATAGGTCTTTGTAATCACCTTGCTTGAGCTAAGATTGCATTTTCTATTTGGTGTTCTTCTTTGATTAAAACTAATAAAATAGGAACAGTTAAAAAAAAAGAGTCTGGATATATAATTAAACCCAAAATTTGCCTCAAACCACCACATGAGCAAGGTGGTACATGTATGCCATGAATCCATCCATCCCGCTCATCCTTTATTATTTCAAGCAACAAAAGCAAATCTCCAATCTATTCTATAGTAGTCACTTTTAATTTTTTCTCTTGATTGAAGCAAACAAAAAAACATACCAAACCGTGATTATTTTGTACTGTTACGCTCCGAGTAACTACTCAATCATGCAGTTGAATGTGAAATTTAACAATCTCTGTGTAATTTACAATCAGCAAAACACAATCTATGTTTTTTATCATTGTAATTTCAGGCAATAAGGGGTTGAAATTAGGAAGTGATCAGAAGTCAACAGGTTTATACAGAATAAAACAAGTTATCTTAAAATGTTCAGACACAGGACTGAAAATGGGCTGAAAAAGCAGCTAAAGTCCAGGGAACACATCAGAAAGCCTGGAAAACTATTGAACTGTTTGCTCCTTCCTAAATATTTTTCAGCCAGATTTGATGTAGAGCAATCATGCATCATCGTTAATTGTAGCTGACTGCTTTTTCATTTGATAAACTACACTTGGCAAACTCTGACACATAAAGTTCAGGTTTGCATTTTACCAACAGACCTTGGTTCTACTTGAGAGACCAGCCACTTGGCAGCGGCAGAGGAATTACCTTTATGATGGGTACATAAAATAGTTTTTTTAAACGAAACTTCATGCGGTCATTTTGTGTTTTTAGAAGTAACTTACCATATTGTTTGGGCTATAAGTCGCTCCGGAATACATAAGTCACACTGGACTATATGCATTTATTTAGAAATGTATTTCGCATAATCCCAAAACTAAAAACTCAAATTTAATCTGGTAAACCAATTTATTCAATCACACAGCTGCATCCACAACCGGCTGAATAATGTGGAATATACCTGGGAGGTTGGATGGAGTAAATTAGCATAACAAGCCAGCAACTCCAACCAGGAAGGTTCTTTCCAACACAAGTTGTCAAAATTACGCTGAAACCAGACTGTGAGCGTAACGGTGCTGCGTGCTAAGTTCACAGTATGACACGGCTGTTTCAAGGCAACATTAAGCTCACGTGTATCAGTGAAGATTGTAAACCATGCGGACAATAGATCTGTAAGCTAGCGTTAGCTGTTATTAGCTTTATGGACAGCCCAATAACAGGGTTATTTCAGGATTATTTCATGGCTGGGCCCTTCGAGCTGCACCGCGTATCACTCCACTGCGTGTCTGCAGATTGAAACAGCGAAACAACATACAAACACGTGTTCAGTCTTTGTTGTCTATAAGTTAATATTTCAATAAATTTTTAAGTGGTACATGAGCAGGATATAGTTTTCACAAGCCTAGAGAGCTCTCTTAAGGTTATAGGCGGTAATGTTTACCTCTTGGTTCATATTGGTCAACATGAATTACCTCAAAATTAATATATAAGTCGCATCTGACAATAAGCCACAGGATCGGCCAAAAAAGTGCGACTTATTCTGAAATAAGTTGTAAAACTAAAACAGGCTTTGTTTGTGCACCTCAAGTTGACTTTTTACAGGATACCAAAGAGACTGACACTTGGAGGGGGAAAAAAAATTCAGACCTTCAAGGGGCATGGACCGACATTTATTCCTCTTTTTTGTAACACCGCTAAATTAACTCCAGCTACCCCTCAGAAACAACCTGATCACTTGTGCTTTAATGCTAACTGTTCTGTCAAAGCATCATGGAGAACAATGAGCACGGCAGACAGGTTTAATGGTGGCAGCATCATGCTGTGGAGACGATTTTCTCTAATAAATATAAAAATCTAATGAAACACACTGGAAGGAAACCTGATGGAGGCTGCCAAGGTCTCAGGACTGGGGAACAGGTTCACCCTGCAGCGGGGCACCTTTAAATATGTAGCCACTTCTACAGTGTTTAAAATCAAAGTGTATGCATGTGTCCTGAATGGCCTAGTCAAAGGCCAGACCAAAACCTTACCGTACTTTGCAGCAAGATGTGAAATCTGATGTTGATAATTGCCGTCCATCTCAGTCTGAATAGAAATTCGTACCACGCTGTCCATGTTGTTGTAAAGAAATCTGCATACACCTTCAGCACAGCTAATATAAATGTAAGCTTTTCTGATATAAATGTTATCTTTTCTGATGTAAAGTTCCTCTCAGCTCAGTGTTGTACAGTGTGTCTGAACCCCCGTCATGTCAGAATGTGACCCGCCATCCCCTCTGTCGCACGAGAGAGTCAAGTCAGAATCTGAAAAAGCAATAGCGAGCGGGATATTCTGTCGTTTTCTCCCCGCCTCGTCATCCATCAGGCTAACTAATGGAGCCAGAAGGAACACAGGGAGACAGAGAGAGGGAGAGACGTGATGTAGCGAGGCGAGCAGCGGCTGAAAGACCTGCTGTAATGTTTCCTGCCGCCCTCATCAACATGCAGATGTGTTCAGGTAACGGCGGCGGTCAGCTCTCAGTCATCTGATGCAGCTGTTTACGGCGCCGCTGTCGGCTGTAACAGCTGCTGTTTACGCTGCTGTGAGGGAGAGCCGGTGAAAGATGGAGGGGACTGAGTCAGTAAAAGCAGCAGATAACGGTGGAGAGGGAAGATTTGTCCTATGGGGTGATGGATGCAGACAGTTTGTCAGCTGTATTTAATGTTTCTATGAGGTGATGTGAGTAATATTAAGAATCAATGAGCCCTGGTAACAGTGCAAAGTGAAGCAGAGTCTGTTTACTTGTTTGTGCATTTCATTATTAACTAAGAGGTTTCAAACACTGCGGAAATCTTTTTGAATCCTCAGGTCCAGATGACTTGGATCCGGACCTGGCCCGGCTCGGCTCTCTCGGCTTCACAGGCTGTCTGTCAGTGGTTCAGTTTAACTCCATCGCGCCTCTGAAAGCGGCCCTGCTGCACCCGGACACCAGCCCCGTGGTTGTCCTCGGACCTTTAGTCCGGTCTAACTGCGGTTCGTCAGCTTCAGCCAATCCATACTCAGCTGAGAACACGCACCACCTGTCAGGTAAGAGTTAGTGACTCAGGTGCAGCGAGAACACCTTGTAGCACTTTTTATGTTGCCAAGAAATAATAAAGTCAGGCCAACTGTGTTCCCAAGTGCTCATTTAGCTCATAAAGGTGACATGGTGTGACTCACAAAACACTGCAAAAAAAAAAATTAAAATAAGTTAAAAAAAAATGTAATTAGTGTATTTGCCCTTGATTTGAGTAGGTAAGTAAAATGATCTGCCAATGGAATAAGATGTTTGCGCTTAATATTGGAACAACTCATCTCCATCACCTTATTTGAAGTGTCAATATGTCTAATTATCTTATTTTAGGGGTCAAAGTACTCATTCCATTGGCAGATCATCTTATCTGCTCAAATCAAGGACAAATACACTCATGTCCAGAAACGTTTACTTACTTTTGGTTCCCTTTTTGCAGTGAGTGTGTTACTGTTTTTGAAGAGCAAGAAATAACACACAGCTGTTTTTGTTTGTTCAACTAATTGGGCTTCATTGAAGTGCAGTATAACAGCAAACTCAAGTAAGTCAAATTTTATTGAAAAGAGTGTAATTTGTCCTTGATTTGAGCAGGTGAATAAGATTATCTGAGTATTTTTACCCTTAGAATAATATAATTAGATACACTGCATTGAAATAAGATGATGGAGATGAGTTGTACCTATTTTAAGTCCATTCGCAGATAATCTTATTCACCTGCTCAAATCAAGGACAAATCCACTCCTTTGCAGAAAATTTGACCTACTTTTAGTTCCTTTTTGCAGAGTGGGCCTTTATTCCTGAAATGATTGTCCAGCCCCACCTCCAGGCTGCTTGAATTCGCTGCATGTTTAGTTGCTACATACCTGTGTGAGCAGCTTTTCTCCATGATATAGATGAAGAAGAAAGCACACCGCAGCCAGCTTACTGATGCGCTGCTACAAAGTACTGAAACAAAACATTTATGAAGTACATGCCAATAACCAACGCCAATTCTGGCATAAAGCACAGAGAAGAAGATATGTCCTTGTTTAAATTGTTATTGTTTGTACTGCACATGTGGCAGCTGGGAGAAAAATCACAATACTGATAAAAAAAATGTGTTAGTCATTTGGTTCCGACACAGAAATGTGTTTAACTTGATAAAATCGAAGGAGGAACGATTAGAAAGATGGCTTGTATTGACCGAGGGCCATAAAAAGTATGAAAAAGAAAACATTGTAACCCGAGAAACTTTATGCTCACAAACATCTGCCTCCGTGGTCTGGCTGTTGACTCATTATCTGTCAGAGACTTTGCATTTCCCGTAGGCCTGCATGGATCCTAACTAAGGTCTAATGCTGAAACAATTATTTCTTAATCCTGGGAAAACAATAGTTTTGAACACATAGACATTTTTATTTTAGTTTAGTTTTTGTTAGGAAAAAAATTCACCATTTTAATACATTTATTTTATGGGTTTCACCCACTGTTACGGCAGAGAGAACCTTACATAAGCGTAGGAGTGCTCACTACGTCATCTTAAAATCCCTTAAGTGCTTTGAGAAACCACAGGAAGGTGGGTTGTGACCTATTTATGTTTCATACTCTCCAATATTTGCAGGTTTTCTGGCTCTGAAAGTTGCCCATTAATGTCACAAAGACCAGTCAAACCAGGGACCCATAACTTAAGTGTTTCCCGCGCCTCAAAATTTAGTTTTACTGACTTAGCTGCTGATTTAATGTACTTCCAAGTGCCCTGTGTCTCGTTTTGTCAGATGCCTGCATTTAAATTCCAGTTTTGTGGTGGATTGGGTTATGGTTCCATTCCAGCTTTTTTTTGTTACTGTTCAACATAAATATAATCAAATACAAAACGACAAAGGGTTTTGTGCACAAATAAAGTGTATTTAGGACAGAGTGCGATTATACAGCTTGAACATAGATCGACACATACACGATTAGAGGCAGATTACTCTCAGTAGGAGCTCTGTGGTGAATTTTTATCCTCAGGCCACAGCTGTAAATATGTTTCATGAACAAGAACAGGCCCATTTTCCTTGTTCTGGAAATAATTGCCCTTCCTTATGCTCTCTTGATTCACAGATGGTGTTTAAGTTATCAGCAGATGGGCGATGCATTAATATTTACTGGGTGGGGGTGGGGTGGGGTGGGGGGTGGGGTGTTCTCAGAAAAACATTTGTGTCTGCTTGTTGGAGGTTGGAGCCAAAAAAGGCTTCTTCTGAGATCATCAGAGATTGGGAGTTTCAGGTTTACAATGGTACATTGTACAACTATCATTTTCTTTATTAGGGGCACAAGCCATGATGTATTCATGATATTGCTTAATCTGCACAGGATGAAAATTTTACATACAAGCGCAAATGTATGATACACCCCCACTGCTTTTTGTGTCTCTGCTCTGTCTTCTCTAACCCCACACTGAGCATGGTTCAGGTTCTGCTGGAGGTTTTCCTCCCTGTTAAATGGGAGTTTTCCTCTCCACTGTCGCTTCATGCATGCTCAGTATGAGGGATTGCTGCAAAGCCATCGGCAATGCAGACGACTGTCCACTGTGGCTCTACGCTCTTTCAGGAGGAGTGAATGCTGCTTGGAGAGACTTGATGCAACCTGCTGGGTTTCCTTAGAGAGGAAACTTTCTGACCAATCTGGAGGATTTTGATTGAATTTGACTTTGGAAAGTGCTTTGAGATGACATGTTTTGTGAATTGGCTCTATATAAATAAAATTTAATTCAATGGAACTTTAATCCTGGAAATGTTCTTAAGGTGATAGATGGCCAATTTTGTAATTGTGTTTAGGTGCCTTTGAAGGTTCAGGTCTGAGTCCATAATTACACCCAGATTTCAGGCCTGATCAGTGGTTACTAGCTGAAGCAACTCAAGCTAACTCTAGATCGCTCCTCTATTGGTCCAAAAATTATTACTTCAGTCTTGTTTTTATTCAACTTTAGAACATTTTGGCACATCCATGCCTTTATGCATCTCCCTCTCTCTGTCTCCCTTCTAAGCATTTACTCAGCGATTGAATAGGTAACTTTTAACAGGATGCTTGTGGTCCTCAGAAGGCTTATTGGGTTAGTCTGTTTAACTTGTTAGCAGCTTCTCAGACTTATTGAACCAGCTGCATTGTAGCCAAGGATCTGCTTTTATGCTGTGGTTCAACATGCCTGCTTCTACTTTGCTAAAGGCATCAACACAGCTGCTGAGCTATGACAGAACTTCCTGCGAACCTTCACAATAAGAGCCTCAAGCATGTACTGTATACTGCACTTTGAACATAAAAAGAAGCTGATTAAAAGAGTCTACTGCATGTTGTTCACTTGTAAAACTTGTGAAATTGGTCTACATCCAGAGTGTATTGTGTCTGAAGTGCAATTAGTTGTCAAATACAGTATGCATATAATGAATAATGCATTATTATTATATTAACATTACTACCACTAATACGATTAATATTAATAATATTTATTTTGTTAGCTTTACTACAAATAATAACCCTAACCCATAGTTTTAACACATTCTTGAAAGACCGTGATAATATTAATCAAAATATTCAGTTTGCTCACAATAATGCATAACAGGGCGACTATGTCAGAGTACTGCTGCTTATGGATGGACTGGTCCTTTATCCTGTTCTTGTTTTGCCGGTATATTGCATTGTTTTTTAAAGCTGTGTTATGAGCGAATTAAATATTAGGCGGCTGTTTTAATTATTATTTAAAATTTTATTTAAAATTTGGACCATTTAGGGGTATTACTACTAACATTTCTTTGTCCTGGTATTATTCTCATTCAGTTTAAGGATGACTTTCTGCTCCTTCATTTATGAAAATTCCTATTATTGTCCTGAAATATGTTCTTTTTTCTAGTTTTGCAGATCGTTTAATCTTGTTTCTTCTCATTTCCTTCGCTTTGTACTCTTTTTCTCTCTGATGCAGACCAGTCTGGTTCTGTGGGTTCTGGTCAACCTCTAGTTAATGCCATGAAGACGGACTCAGCTTTGATCGGAGGTATGTTTGTTGTGCGTAAAATATATTTCTTTTTGTCCCTATCACACTCTCCAGTGACAAACAGCGGTGATGAGGGTGAAACATATTCCATCAAAAATCCGTTTTTTATGTCGCCTTCGCTACCTCGGATGGAATCAAGAGGAAGATTGAAATTGTTCCCATGACTGCAGGAATCAATTAATTTAAAATTGACTAAATCTTTGTGACTTTGGCACTCGGCAAAACTAATTAAAGCTCAGCTCAAACGACCGGAGGAACTTTTTTTCTGTGTTATCTTCGAATGTGTTAAGAGTTTTAAAACCAAAGCGACACAGTGAAATTCATTTCAGACATTTTCTGAAATTCCAATTAGAAGAAACTTAAAGAAATGAGTGGAACTGAATGGCCTCCCTGCGTGAAAGTCCTTACAGTCAGTCAAACAAACAGACCGCAGGGCAAAAAGAGATGATCTAATCGAGCCGTGCTGAGACCACACTAATTGATTCATAAAGGGAATCCACCGCGTTCATGACTTGTTGAGTTTTACGGTTCTGTGGGATAATTGTCTGCCCTCTCTGTAACCTTAAGTTTCATTTCCTTACTTTATAAAGTCCATTTTGGCAAGTTTTAATTGAACATTCACAAAAAAATTATTACAAAGCTGGTCATTTCCATGTTCTTTTATCCCAGTAGGATGTGCTGTCATATCTGGAGTTAGTGTCTAGTGCAGTGAGAACGTTTTAGAGATTTCTTCTTTTTTGTACTTCTTTCTATACATAAACGTTTCAGATCATCAAACAAATGTTAATAGTCAAAAATAACCTGAGTGAATACAAATAGCAGTTTCAAACCAGGACCTATGGGAAAAAGTAGTACTGGGTTGTGATTCTTGGCGACAAATGCACACAGCTGAGCTGGAATTAAGTCAAAACTTTGACTAGGCCAGTCCAAACACCTTCTTTTTCATTTTGATTCATACAGAGTTGGACTTAGTGGTGAGTCCTGTTGCTTAACCCAAGTGACCTTTACAGAAAACTTGGGCTGTCTTGATACTAAAGTTTCAAACTTCTCACTTAGAGATATGCATAATTTGTTACTGGCCTACCTTGCTTGGCAAAACAGGAGAGAAGATAATACTGATAGTTTAGGTGTTAATATCCTTATTTATAAGTGTGTACCTTTGATTCAGTTGTGCAATTATTTATTATATTTGCAAATTTTAGTGTGCCTCTACATGCATCAATCAATCAATCAATCAATCAATCAATCAATCAATCAATCAATCAATCAATCAATCAATCAATCTTTATTTAAGACACTGTTTGGTTCATATAAAATAAAGACAACAACAACACATAAAAATAAAGAATAAAATAAAAATAGCTTGTAATGTAATCTTGTGACATTAGCTTGTAGCAATAGCATATAGCAAATTTAGTTTAAATTTAATTTGCCGTGTCGGCTGAAGAGGGTCACTTGTGTTTTCTTTCGGCTGTACTCAACATGTTAGAAGAGTTTAAAACTTTCAGCAGCAGATAATTATTATGGTCTGGTAAAGCTGGTTGAGGGTTTCTGTTATTGCAGCGCTCCTTCTGGAAGAAGTGTGACAGTTTGGGCAAATGAGAGGGGCTCAGTGTAAATCGATTTTCAGACAAATGAGTATTTTGGAATACAGATTATTATCCATCCATCCATCCATTTTCCAAACCGCTTTATCCCTCATGGGGTCGCGGGGGGTGCTGGTGCCTATCTCCAGCATTCACTGGGCGAGAGGCAGGGTTCACCTGGACAGGTCGCCAGTCTGTCGCAGGGCAACACAGAGAGACAAACAGGACAAACAACCTTTCACGCACACACTCACACCTAAGGACAATTTGGAGAAGCCAATTAACCTAACAGTCATGTTTTTGGTCTGTGGGAGGAAGCCGGAGTACCCGGAGAGAACCCACGCATGCACAGGGAGAACATGCAAACTCCATGCAGAAAGACCCAGGGGTGTACAGATTATTATTATTATTTTATTTATTTAGTATTGATTGTTCTGAGATATGGATCATTTTTACAACCTTACCCAAAACTTATGGCTGGGTGTTCTACTACAGGTTTTTCTGGTGGAGACCAGAACTTGTGTCACAATGAGTCTTTCAGGCCTTGAAGCAGCAAATCAGCCCTAAACCATTACAATACAAACACCATGTAGTTACGATATTCTGTTTCTGAAATGCTGTTGGTTGTACGCCAAATGTGAAGGAAGAATATTTTTTTCTCATTGGTCCACAGAGTATTTTATCAAAGATCTTGAATCTCATCCAGACACTGTTGTTTTTTTTTTGTTTTGTTTTGTTTTGTTTTTGGCAAATATTAGATAGGCCTTTATGTTCTTTTTGCTCAGCAGTGGTTTTCAGCTATAGCTGCATTCAGACCAAACGCTTTTTGAGCTTTAAGGGAATCAGATTTACATGCAAAGTTTATGGTGGACGCCCCATCAAGAGCTCAGGGACGTCTCGTGGCATGTCACGAGCATCTTGACCTGCACATCTCCAATCTAGACTACATCTATTCCCAGTCTGATAGGTTTCAATGACTCCCTTACTCATCTGGACATGCTTTGCTTTTTCCGATCTTTTTGGCCTATTTCATGTTCTTAGATAAGCTCTGTTTAAGTTGCTTCTGATACAGGTCTAGCAGTAGTCTAAACTTCCCAGAAACATCTTTAATAACAGTTAAGTGTTTCCCTTAAATTAAATAATCATTCTAAACCTGCAATCATTTATTTTGTGCGTGATGTTCTGAAATTATGTGTGACAAAAAAGCAAAAACAGAAGAAATCTGAAATGGGGTAAATACTTCTTCACAGCACTGTATTATGAAATGATTGTCTTAGACAAAACTGCAGAAGACCTATAAAAGAATGTGTTTCAAACACATACTCTCTTCATTCTTAGGGTTATTTTAAAATATTGCTGACTTTGACTGTTCAGTGTTATAGCTACCACTGGATTTTACCCCATGATTATTTAATTTCCGTCCAAATATGCAGTTTGATCTTACCAACTAGCCTTTATAAAGGGAAGAATTAGGCCTGTTTATCAATGCAAACAGAATCTTTTTACAAGGCTTGCAATTCACATCAGTGTAGCCTCTTCACCAATCCCAAGTGCTTAAATAGAATGCAAAAGGACTTATTCTCTTGTTACTTGAATGCATTTTGCCTTTTATCCAGAAGGCAGTTTGGATAATGGTTGGAAGTAACAGGCTCTTCACTTTATCCCTGGGCACAGTTAAAACATTCCCCTCAGAAATACATAATTGTTGTAAAAATAGCAGCTCCATCAGATTGTCATATGTAAGGAAAAAGAAAATCCACCCATTTTTAATTCTAGGGTCTGAACATGAAAAAAGTGGTTTAAATCTAACCTCCTGTGTATAAACAGATTACAGATAGCTGTTATTATTTAATGAATATAGATGAAGCCAAAAGAAAAATGCTAAACGGAACTAAAATCAAAAAATTAATATGCAGATCCACGTTTTGCAACAATTTGCATAAGTCGTTTTTTCTGGCGTTATCAGTGAGTACCGCTGACCCACTCTTTTTTTATACAACATAGCATTTATCGCTTGCTTGACCCACTTTGGTCGAAGCTTCAGCCTCACATTTCACTTTTGACCATTTCGGTGGAAAAAGGAGTTTATTTTTGGCTAAACTACTGTAAGATGCCCGGGACATCTTTCAGAGATCTGGTTTACTTCACCGTAACATTAAAGGTCGCGCTTAAGTGGTAATTGCATCTGTAAGTGAACCGAGCTGCTCCCTTAAAAAATATGAACGTTTATGTAAAACGTTTATGGAAATCTGTGGAATAGGAGGACCAATCACGAAGAAGAGCTAAAGAAATATGTCTGACCACACTTTCTGTTATTAAAAATGTGATTATGTTAAAACGCTGCATTTCTCACCTGCTGGACTTCAGCAAAAATTAAACCCTTCAATCATTTTCATGTTAAAAGATCTAATGATATTTAAACTACTGAGTTTAGCAGGCAGAGAGGTTGCAAATGTCTTACATTCATTTTCTGCCATTCAGGCTCTATGATGTTACATGAAGTGTGTTATAGGTAGTTTGTGATTTTACAAGCAACATGCACTCTGTACTGACACACTTGATAAATGGCGTTTCAGGAGTAGGCTTTTTAATTAACAAATGCAATTAACATTGACCGCGCTCAGCCGTCTTTCTCATGTCTTCGTTTTTTCACGGTTTTCATTGGTAGGGAGGCGATGCTTTCATGGCCCTAAGCTCTAATCGGGTCAGGTTTGCAGCATAGATTGATTTATTAATAGACCCAGGTAAAATGTGAACCAGTTTAGTGATATTACAAACCCTAAACTGAACCTGATGGTGCCTCGATAAGCTCTATGTCGTGCTTCATAGTACATGTCACAGGTCCTCTAGCTGCAAAACAAGCCTATTTACTTGACAAATCAGTATAAGGTGTTTTTTTGCTGATTTGCTGTGTATTAGTTTACGCCAAACATGTTGAGCATTATAGGAAAAAAAAAAGTACTTTGGTCTCATCTATCCACCGGAGTTTGTTCCAGATGTTGTTGCTTCATTCAGATTCTGTGTTTTGCAAACCTAAGTGGTGTTTTTTTAGTTGTTTTTTTTTGAGAAAATAGGGTTTGTCCTTGCAACTCTTCAAAACAAGCTGTGTTTATTCAGTCGTTTTCCAATTTTCCTGTCATGAACTTCAACTGTTAACATGCTAACTGATGCCTCTACAGTTTAATGGGAGCTTTTAGGATTTTTTCACCCACTTCTTTTGATAATTGGCGAATCTGAACCTGCCTTAAATTGTCTGGGGCGTCCACTCTTGAGAACATTGGGAACTTTTCAATGGTTTACTTTCTCACAAAACATACATTCTGACGGTAGACGGATTAACACCAAGCAGTTTTAACTCTGCTCTCATCCTATACTTTGAAATGAATTGGGGGTGATTAGATATAGGCTTGATTTATTGATGGCATAAATAAGTAAAAACGTACCATATTATTTTTATCTACCAAATACAAATAAGTCAGGCTGAAAAACCTAAACATCTTACCATCCTAATTTTTTGCATTCATTATAATGGATACATTAGGAAGGAGCTTTGTTGTTTTCAGTATTTGACAAGTTGTAGAGAGGACTCTATTTATCTTAAGATAATTTACAGAAATTACTACATTAGTCACAGTACAGGAGCCTGTTTAAAGAACCTTGAGAATTACACAAATTAGGCTAAATGGTATTAGGAAGGGGGAAAAGTGGGATTCACATGCAGATTCAGCACTTTTTCATGTCGATACTTTCTGAGGAGGCTGTAAAACTCAAACGTCTCTGTCTCCAAATGCTCTCTACCCTCCAGGTGTCATCGCAGTTGTGATCTTTGTGATCGTGACCGTCTTCGCCATAACCGCCAGATTCCTCTACAGGAGAAAAGAGACGTATCGAAGCCGTGAAGTCAAGGCAGGCAAACAGGAAGACAGCCAAGATTTCCGTTACAGCAACCAGACTGATGGCCAAAACGTGTCTGGGGAAAACTCAAAAGAGTTTTTCATGTAACTGGGGGCCTGTCGGGGACGATGTCCTGCTGTTCATCCAAGAGGAGGCTGCAGACAGGAGCGTTCGACCACGCCTCAGGACTTCACACTGCACTACGAGCCAGTTGCACACGTTAATGGATGCACAAATGGACCTGTGGGGGGAAAAAAAACAGTGCACACAGTTTTGTCTTTTACTGTATATTGTGTATATGCTTAACTTAAACTGACAGCAATGCTGGAACTCGGAGGTGTTAAAAATCCTTGTTTAAAGAACTGTAAATATTAAAAATGTAAATGTGAACGTAATGGGTGGTCTTACATAGTGAAAGATTGTTTTATGGATTGTTTTAACTTTGTGCTGGTAATGTTGCTGATGGC
Source organism: Fundulus heteroclitus (assembly GCF_011125445.2). Lineage (NCBI taxonomy): Eukaryota > Metazoa > Chordata > Actinopteri > Cyprinodontiformes > Fundulidae > Fundulus > Fundulus heteroclitus. The sequence continues at coordinate 32,238,955 of NC_046366.1, read as the reverse complement.
ACTTTTTCTAGGAGAAAAGAATGAATGTTTGCATAGTGTTAAGGGGATTTTTTTTTACCCTTAATCTGGTCCCTGAGAGGAGGTCTTCTGTAAGAGCTGCTGTTTGCACACGTGCAAACCTTTTAATCGTGTGTGCTGCTTTGTGGAAAAACAATATTAACTCTACAGATGATTCATACCCTTGTTCAGTATCTCAAAGGGGAATTTATTTATATTGTTTTCAAGTGGGGTTGTGAGTACTAGTTTAAAGTAGTCACTATCTTACCTGCAGTAGCCAGCTGTAAGCGTAATCTAAGTTTGGGGGACCCAAGTTAATAGCCACTCAGAGCGGGGACCATTAAAAAAACTCAAAATTACCCAGCGTGTGGTTTAGGTTATTTTCACACCGAGAAAACATCCAAGCAAACCAAACTATGACGGCACAAACCACACAAGAACATTTGGCCTGTATATTTAGTCAGGTGTGTTCGGGGTGGGAGAGCCAAATTTAAATACAGTAACCAGAGAATGTGGTCCAAGCTAGTTGAAAACACAAAATGTAATCATATCATTGGTGTGCTTCTTCATAGTATTTCAGGCAAGAAAGGCTCCATTAATCTGCTCTGCTCTGATAAAGAAAATGCTGTGAGTAAACAAAGGTGGCAAGAGAATACAGTTTTTAGTTCAACAGATGCATGAGATATTTTCACTTTACCAACTTAACCACACCCATCCAAATTCTGACCAATCACACGACAGTTGTCGGACACCCTGTTCCTGCTCGGGGAGCAGGAACAGATTTTTTGCTTCTCGCTGAGTAGTTAACAGCGTTTGACTCTAGCTAGCTATTAACTTTACTGGACAATGATAATTCCTTCTTGTTTTTCCAAAATTAACATTGTGATTACTGTTCGCTGCAGGTAAGATACTTTCTCCACATTACTTACTCAGCAACCCCACTTATACTGGTAAACCGTGTCTTTGAGACTTAAAATACTTTATAAATCAGCTAGCATAAAACATACTAAAAGATCAAACAAACTTGTTTCTTTCATCTGACAAATTAGGGAACATTTTAAAATGCAGTAAACATTGCCTTTTCTTTTCATCAGACCAAAGGAAGATTATAAAAATGCCCCAAAAAATGAATGTCTATCGTCAACACTGTACATTAATTTAATAAAAGTCTCATCATGAGGTTACTAAGACATCACTGCGAGTTCTTTGTAAAGTATTGGTGAATTGTACCCTAACCCTGTGCACAATCTTGCTTTATTATTTTTCAAATTATATGCCAGAAAGAAAATGTCTAACTTCTAAATGTCAATAGAAGGAAAACTTGCAAGTGGAAAGCCCTGCATTCATGTTAATTGCAGTTTTGGTTTTAGCCCTAACCAGAGGTGGGTAGTAACTAGTTACATTTACTCAGTTACATCTACTTGAGTAATCCTTTCAACAAAATGTACTTTTAGGAGTAGTTTTACTTCCCTGTACTTTTTACTTTTACTTGAATATCGCTACTTTTACTTCAGTAAAATTTCTGGCTACTCTATCCACTGTGAGTAACTGCATGAATAAAGAACATATCTGTTTTAACCAAAAATCGACCAGAGAGACCAAAATGTTAAAGTGAGACTTCTTATTTGTACGCTAGCTTTGTTGTTTTAATGTTATTTTCTATCTGCTGAGCTCATTGAGACATTTGGAGGTCAAACGAACATTCATAAACAGTAGATATTGTACGGTAATTGGAAGTTCTTTGCACTGTTCTAACATGCTGTATATACATTAACTGCTGTAAGTACTGCTTTTAAGTTTAATGTTGAAAAAATTGGATTTAGAAAAGTGTTTCTTCTGCCTAAGTTTGTTATTTTGCAATTATGTGATTCTTTGTATATTTTCTTTGTTTTTGTCTTTAAAATACCAGAATTTGCACATAACCTTATAATTTTGTTAATATTTAAATATTAAATCATTAGCTCATATGATTAGTTACTCAGTATTTCAGTAGCCTTCTTACATAATACTTTTTTTTTTTTACTCTTAAGTTATTTCTTGGCTGACAACTTTTCACTTTTACTTGAGTAAAAAATATGTTGAAGTAGTGCTACTCTTACTTGAGTTAAATTTTGGCTACTCTACTGACCTCTGGACCTAACCTATTAGTGACTACAAATACATCCCTCATCTAACCCTGTTTAGCTCATATGGTGTGAGCTTAACATTTTAGTTACCAATTTTAAAATAAATGAAATAAAATATGTAATCTGCTACGACTCAGTGGCTCAAAAGGATGGTTCACCTTTAACCTTCATTGACTTAACTCCTGTTGATCTGTGTGTCAGTCATAGCATCTTATCAAGCTGTGCGGTTACAGTTGTCGAGATATTTTATGTGTCATAATGCCAAAAAAGTTGCGAGTAGTCATTTGGTCTAAAGAACAAAACAAGTATTCGTTGCCACGTCTGTTGTATGTTGCTGATGTTGCAGGCCGCTAATGGACACACTACACTTTCTTTTCCAGATATAAAATTAAAGAAAGTAATGCATGGAGTTGATCAAGAACGAGATGAGCAGGATCCAAGAGGAAGATACAGGTAGATGAGAAATGAAGAAACAAAACCGGAGGCCTAGATTTTTACAGACATGCAAATTTAAATGTAAAATGGTGGCGGAAAAATTCAATTGAATTCAATTCAATTTTACTTATATAGTGCCAATTCACGAAGCATGTCATCTCAAGGCACTTTACAAAGTCAAATTCAATCATATTATAGAGATTGGTAACAAAATTCCTATATAAGTGAACCAGTTGATTGCATCAAAGTCTCTCCAAGCAGCGTTCACTCCTGGGGAAGCGTAGAGCCACAGGGAGAGTCGTCTGCATTGCTGATGGCTTTGCAGCAATCCCTCATACTGAGCAAGCATTAAGCGACAGTGGAAAGAAAATCTCCCCATTAACGGGAAGGAAAACGTCCAGCAGAACCAGGCTAAGTATGAACTGTCATCTGCCTCGACCGACTGGGGGTTAAAGAAAACTATATCAGAAAAAGTACAGAAGCACACATTGACCCAGGGATCCTTTCTATGTTATATGTTAATAGCAGATGATCTGCCTCCCCTGGATGATGTCACAGCTAACAGAATGCCAGACCAGGTGTACCTAATATGAAGAGAAAAAGACAGAAAGAACAAAAAGTTAAAAGTTTAAATAAAAACAAGCAATGCAAATTGGAGAACAGTAGGAGAACTCAGCAGAGTGAGAAAATAGACCCTGATGTCCTCCAGTAGCCTAAGCCTATAGCAGCATAACTATAGAGGTAGCTCAGGGTAACATGAGCCACTCTAACTATAAATTTTGTCAAAAAGGAAAGTTTTAAGCCATGGATGTGCTTTTAACCACTTTGCTAAATCAGGGGCCAGTTTTACTAGCAGTGTTTTTCATGTTATGTGGAACATGCAAATAGTAGAACCAAATTAGGTCCATATGTAATAGTTATTAGAAATACATGGGAAAAGTGTAGATTGTGATTGAGTCCCTACCGGTCCTTTTGCCCAGTGACTGCTGCAGACACAAATCTAGAAATATGTGTCTTCAAAAGTATAATTTGAAAAGGCAAATTTGGTTGAACCCTGACATTACATGGACGTGCTGCCACCGCACCCAGCCCACAGTGTAATATACTGTAAGAAAAACAAATACACAACAACTATTTATATTTAAATTTTTCCCTAACCCATGGCATTGTGACTACTCCTGTGAAGATCTTGCATAGACCCTGCAAATGCTGTCCACCGTCTGGCTGATCATCCAGTTCAAGAGGTGCAGGGCGAAAAGTAATTGTATCTTTATTGTTTAATCACTTTGTTTTAATCTGTAGAAGATCAAAACAAGATTGATAAACTGATCAAGATAGCTGGATATGTTATTGGTTCATTCGCTGATATACCAGAGTTTACTTTGAACAGGAGAAAGAGGTCAAAACTGAAAATGCTGCTGCTCTTTAAAAACCATCCTTTAAATTGTCGATTCCAATAACTGAGAAGGTTTTTCAGAGAATGATCAGCTTGTGACCGTAAGCTCATGCACACTTGGGTTGCGGCTGCAGGACAACGATCCAAAGCTCATCAGCAAATTCAGCTCCGAATGGCTTAACAGAACAGATTTTATGCGTGAGCGAGTCAAACTCTGGACTTAGTTTTGATGAGATCATTTGCAAAAACTCTGCAAGATGCCATTCTGGAAGAGGAGCAGACTTAAATTCCTCAACAGTGAAATGATAGATGTGTTGCCACTTACAGTTACTGGATTTATACCGTGATTACTGCACAGCGTTGTTGGTTTTTGACTGTGGGCATCCCTAAAATAACATTTAAAAACATTGAAATTTGTTTTCTACAGAACAGTATAAATCAGCATTCAGCCCAATGACACCATTTTGTTGGGAACACCTCCTGTATTAATTGATGTAGTTTACAATTCCTGAACTGTAGATGACTAAAAACTAAATCCTTATATTGACTCAACTTCTGTGGATTTTAACAAGTTGTCTTTGTTTGCCAAAACTGCTTCTTTATGCAGATGATACATTTACTGGTAGAGGAATAATATAACAGAAATCTGTAACAGAAAGGAATCACAACAATTTCCACGTTCATTTGTCAAGTTGTTTTTCTTTCCTCCTCTAATTTACTTTCCTGGCCTTCTTAAAAATAGCCTTGCTGGATGTTTCTTATACATCCAGTCAGATCAACAGCAGTGAGCCTTGAGGAGAAAGAGTCCTTTAAATACATTTTTTTATATATATATAAAGCATTCAGCCAGCAAATCGCCATAAAAAACAAACAGTTGTTTTTTTTTCTAACTGCAGTCCCCACATGAAATAAACATTTTCATGAGTGATTTTCTTCCAGTGACATTTTGCTACTGCACTCTTTACTTTTTTTTTTTTGCAGTTATCAAAAGGCATCTTCAAAGTCCTTCTCTCTCCAATGATGTAAATTAGCTAAATGCACATTTGTTTTGTGTGTAGATATTTTTAAAAGTAAGGGTTTGTTTTCCTTTGTTTTATTTTTTTTTTATTTTTGGTAGCTTTGTGAGCTTTTTAAGAAAGCCTTGGAAAGGTTGTTCGTTCCGTTGAGACGTTCTTCCCCTTCATGTGTGCTGCCTGCAGGGAGCTTTTCATACAGCCCTGTTAATGGCCCCGAAGTGTTAAAGCATTTAACACTGACAGCTGACTGCATGCAGAGCTGGTTAATGTGCTTTTGAACCTCTAATCTACTTCCATCTGACAGGTGGTTTGTTTGGTCTCGTGATGAAATGAGACAGGAAGACAACCTGAAAGACTCCCTGAAGCAGTCGTGGCACAATAAGAAAGAAAGAAAAAAAAAAAACATGATGAAAAATGAGAAAATCTCTCGAAGCGTTAATCCAGCTTCTGTGTATGGAGTGCAGCTGTTGGAGGCATGATGAGTGCTGACTTAACTCCACCGTCTCTCTGCGAGACTCGGAACCACAGATGGGATTCTAATGACAAAAGTTGCTAGATCCACAAAGTGAATTATTCATGTCTCAGTTTGAGTCTATGCCACTGCAGAGGCCACGATTTGTCATGTTTGTCGAAGTCTTTTTCACTCTTTCAGTTCCTCCACATGTTTGTCACCTACTGTGTTGTGCAGCAATACACGACATTAAACAATGTTCCACGAGGTAATGAATGGCCGCTGTGCTTCGAGAGAAGTTTTGAACATACTTTAGCAATGTCTTGTCGAGACATTTGTGATAATTCTCCAGGTACGCAGGATCTTCTCATTCGATGTCTCCAGTTGTCCCACATGCGTCTTTTTGTGGGGGATCCATTTGTAATAAAATGCAGGACTTTCCAACAACTTCAAAAGGGAAATATCACGATCTGATACTGATCTCAAACATATTAGCTAGTCTCCCTTCTCACATACATGAACTTGAGTGACATCCCATTCTTAATCCATGTGGCTGATATGACGTCGGCCCTTCCTGTGCAGCATTGACAGCTTTTTGGGAGGCTTTTCAACATTTTTTATCATTCTTCCTTAAAGCCCATTTGTGAGGTCGGACGCTGATGTTGGACAAGAATGCTGCGTTCAGATCAAAAACGCCTCAGCTTGTGCAGAGCATCAACAACGTGTGGGTAGGCTGGTCTGACGTGTGTTGGGAGGAGCTACTCTGTTCTTTTCCTAAAATGTCTCTGGAAATATTTGCCATGGTAAAAGTTTTGATAACTTACCACTGATCCCAACTTCTTCGCTAATCCTTCTCCGGGCAAGCTCCTTTACTGTCTCTGTAATGAAAGCTCAATTGATCATAGAGGATAGGAAGGGCACAAACAGCGATGATGAGTTTGTGCTCCAATGTCGACTTCGCTGCTTTTCATGGTCCTTCCGTCTTGTTGGAAGATCCTCCACTACGTCACATGGATGCTCCCCGTCCAGCTTTCCAACTCTAGTGTCTGCTGCTTTGACATTAAGATGCCTGAAATCTCAAAACGTTCCACATAAACTATCCATACTCCTAAAGGTGCTGCCACCATAGACTTTTCATGTGAACCAGATGCCCCTGGCACTCAATATGCATTCAGTGTGAATGCACCGGAAGTCTTGGGTCTCAGTCTATACTCTAATTTATCCCAAAGATGTTCTATTGGTTACAGGCCATTCAAGCTGTATTTAAGGACCTTGCTTGGTGCAGAGGTAGCCGGTGTGTCGGAACAGAAAGGGGATATCTTACAAAGATGGGGGCAATAATGTGTCCAGAATGCCTTGCCAGGCTGAAGCATCAATAGTTCCTTTCACCAGACCTTAACTTCTGGAAAATAGCCCAACACCATCTGACCATCACTGTTTTGGACCAGCACTTAATTTTCTTCACACGACTGTCTTCAAAATACTTTATACTAGAAAACCATGCAATGATTATTCAAAACACAGCGGCATTAAAGCCCTCACCCACCCCAGTCTTTTTGTCATTTGGCACAGATGCTGTAAAAAAAAAACGGCTATTCAAAAGAAGTGATGGATGTTATGTATAATTTCCAGCTCAAACGTGCGTTCATGAAGTAAAGGTAGGCGAAGGCGTAAGGTATCCATTTGTCTAGTGAGGAGGAGGGAAGTCAGGAGAAATGCTGTCTGAGTGCAGGAGCTTGGAGACCTGACACCCTACCCAGGGATTTAAATGTACTCTGCAGCAAGTCTAGTCTGGCGATAATTCACCAGAAAATGACGGCTTGTGACAATAGCTGTAACTTAAATACCTGAGGTCTGGGCATTCAGGTAGATCCTCAAATAAATCCTCTCAAAAACCATGTCAACAGAATATTTCATCTCAGTAAGACTTGGGCTGATTGGGCACGAAAACATTGTGGCCGTGAATGGAAGCAGCTAAAAATCTAACGTTTCTCTAGAAACGGACGTTTTGAGGAAAATAAGCACAAACCCACTTATCATATACTCATTAGAAACATTGTTGTTGTTCACAATTCAGTCCTACAATAACGGATGTTCATACTCAGCTGTTCTCTACGACACATCTTCACTCCATGTTTCATACAGTACTTCCAAATCCATTGTATGAAGACCTTCCTCTAGAGGCTGACGTTGCACCAAAGTTCATGTCAAAATGACCTCAAATTGCATTGACAGCAACGTGTTAAGATACGTTTTCTAATGGCTGCAGCTCAGAAATACACAAGAAATGGAAATCAAGTTCAAGTTGAAATGCTTGAACCAATGAGCTCTTTAGTCTATGTTGGTAAACTAGTCTGTTACTCGTTTAAGTCTGATCCCAATTCACATGCTTTCCCATTTACTGTATCTGTTCCTTTAAACTGAACTGCGGGGGGAAGCGCATCCTTCAGTGCTGACATTTCTGACGGTTGTTAACATCCCAGGGATGAGAGGAAATATGTAGATCTGCGCAGCATCGAGGAGCAGTGGGTGTCAGAGTGATTCTTTGTGAAGAGCCACTTATCCTCTCTGCCTGTTTTAATGTTCAGACGCCTGAGGATACAAGATGATTCAGCTGCCTCAGATCACTAATCCCCACTCAGTTTATCTAAATCTCCTCTTACTGGAGGAGATCAGAGACCAGATGTGAAGCTGATAACTGGCATCTTAAACATATGTGAAAATATCATTAAGATCAAATAATCTCTACAGCCAGCTAAAATGAGGATGTTGGACTCATCGATGTGCAGTTTTCAGGGATCCACGTTAGCCAGATTAAATTATTCAGGCTGCAAAGATGGAAAATATCATTGTGGGTTAAGATTTTTTTTAAAAACAAACCGTAAATTGCTGATGTTTCAGCTGCAGCTGAAATATAATACGTAGTGTTTTATGTTTTCTCCTCTTCTGCTGTTCTCATTGATTCATGTAGTATTTGAGCCCTGAAAATAGACTTTATATTTACCTCTTTGTTTCTGTTGTACACACACTGCACTGAGAATGTCTATCTATCTATCTATCTATCTATCTATCTATCTATCTATCTATCTATCTATCTATCTATCTATCTATCTATCTATCTATCTATCTATCTATCTATCTATCTATCTATCTATCTATCTATCTATGTATCTATCTATCTATCTATCTATCTATCTATCTATCTATCTATCTATCTATCTATCTATCTATCTATCTATCTATCTATCTATCTATCTGTCTATCTATCTGTCTATCTGCATTTATGTTGATGCCTAATAACATAAAGGTCTATGTTTATAATTAAATTATACTTGTACACAGTCACACCACTGTCCTCCCTTCTGTAGGTGATTCAGTAGCTTGTTTGGTTCCTGTTAAGCGATCGGCATAGATTTGAGGAATCAGGGAGGATCTCTCATGGAGGAGTTCAGCAACCAGCTACCCAAACCAGTGACCGTTCCTCTAAAAGCACATAAAGGCCAAAGCTATGACGTTTCCAGGAGGTTTCAGCAAATACCATATATAGTTAGTCGGCCACACTCATAAACACATTTGTATTTTGAATCACAGTTTGATCCGCACCATGGAGTTTTACAGTAAGTGCCTTGCCCAGGGGCACATTGACATGTGGCACAGAAGGAAACAGGAATCAAACCTACAACTATCCAAATACAAGATGACCTCTCTACCCACTCAGCCACAGTCACCTAGACAGTACTATGAAGCCAATTAGATGAAATCACATTTAAGACTTCCGCTGTGCTTCTTTGCCAGGCTTTCCTCTGCACGGGAAGCTTTCCCTGCAGAAACAGCGCCCCCTATAGGACTGAAAAATGGTTACAACCTCTGTTGCAACCCAAGAGTTTTGGCATGTGAGCCAAAATATTTTTTTAAACTAAAACTTTTTTTTAACTGCTAAACAATAAACTAAGGATTCACTATATTCTAGCATTCAGTATTTTAATTAAACAAGTAAAATAGACAAATTGTTTTTTTTTTTACAGCACTGGGAAATTTCGGGGTTTTTTTCAGCAATAAGAGTAAAAGTCACTAAATAGATCTCATCCTATCTACTATACAAGTTAAAGTGAATCCATAAATGATAGTTCTAAATTGAACTATTATGTGTTTTGTACCTAATATTTTACTCTGTATGAAGAGCTTAATATATTGGTAATAAATTTGCACCAATTATAGACTACGTTTTGATTTTTTATGCATTATTGTTTTATTGTGTTAAGTAAGCATGTATGTACACATACCTGGGAAGTAAAGCTGATTCTGATTCTGATTTAAAACTAAATTTCAGGCTGCACTGTGGGTGCAGGGGTAGCTCACACAGCCCATATATGGAGGGCACAGTCCCCAACATGGCCGTCCTGAGTTTGGCTCCAGCCCGTGGATCTTTACCGCATGTCTTCTCTCTCTCAGCTCTCTTCCTGTTGCTACTTTCATCAAAGGCCACTAGTGGCACAAAAGTGACAAAAAATAATAATTCTTCTTCTGTATCGCTTACCAGTCAGTGTAGGGGGGGAAAAGTTGTATTGTTTTTGAATTTCTGCCGGAGGCCACACAAAGTCAATCCAAGGACCACAAATTACCACCGGGCCGCACTTTGGACACCCCTGCTCCACAGGCTCTCACCCCTCTCACCCCTGAGAGTTTATTTCTATCAGGTTTGTACTTTTAATAAAATATTGTCCTAAATAGTAACTAAAATGCTCAAATCTCACCTACATTTAAAAAGTTATATCTTATTTTCTAAAGAAGAATATATATATTAAATCATCTTTTACATAATTAACTATGGTTCTGCTGTCCATGAGTGTGAGATATTATGCACTAAATAACTTAATATTTATAAAAATATAATAAATAATAATCAAACATTAATAATCAAGTAGAAATCAGAAGCGTAGTTCGAGTATGCGTCCTAAAGCCCAATTAATTTAATGCATACATGTTAAAGGTAGAGTCTTCTGTGATGTTTCCAGAACTGTCCCCAAATCCCTTTTTGAATAACTGCGCATGCACAAGACGGTCCAACCTGCTCATCTGCTCCTCGGGGGAATCACGGGAAAAAAAAATCTCCCAAAATCCACTCCGGTCTTATTTATTTCTAGTGAAGCCTTCCCTTTCGGACCGAACGGCAGCGATTGGTCAGAGTTTTTACAGTCCTGCAGTTCCCACAGAGATCTAATTTCTAACCATCTTTTTCTGAATACATAATATATTTACTAATGTCAGGAGGGAATGACCATTTTACCCAGTATAACAAAAAGTGTTTCTGAACAGGATTACCAACAGTAGTTTTAATGTAGTTCAGTCAGATACTGTAAGTTATGTGTAAATGCTTCAAAAACATCTTTATGAGCCAAAAAATAATTATAGCTTTGAGTTTGGTGTCTAAACTCTGATCTAATCAATGCGTCGCAACGCTGGTGAAATGCGTATCTCCCCCATGAACATGTCTTCCACATGTGAGGTAGCAGCAGTGCATGAAATCCATTGGTTAGTCGGTGGTCGGCCAAATTGTCGGGGTGCGTTGGATACATTCTGCAGAGTTTGAAAAAGATCAAGCGAGAAGCAGCAGCACAGCTTCATTCCACTTCCTGAACTAGATTGCAGGCATGGCCTCATTAATTGTGGGACCGCAGCTTTGGGAGGAACAGCTGATTCATGAAAATCTCCTGCTGAGCCAAATAGGCTACTTGTAGCTATTTGAATGACTCGCTGTTCTTCCCTTCAGTGGTATTTAATTTAAATTACACCGGCGCTTTTTTTTTTTTTTGGATGACCTGTGTGAGCGACAACCCAGTTGCATCATCTTGTATGACAGGATCGCCTCATAATTACAGCAAACCTCCCTTCCTGCGTTAGCTCCTCTCATCAACATGCAGATTTGTCTCCATAAATATCCCCCTCGCCTCACCCACTGTCATCTGAGGGGAAACTAATGCAGCTGGATGTTGGGGTAATTACAGCTTTTAGAGCTGCTGTTTACATGGCTGTCCACAAGCATAACGGAGAGGCTTCAGTCAGGAAAATTACCTAAATGCCACGCGGTAGAGGGACCAGAAGCAGGTCTAATGTAGACAAAAAATATGGATAAAGGTTAAAGGGTCGCATTGTTTTTTATATAACCTGATGAATATATTTTACTAAGTAGCAATTAAACCTTCTGCACATATTTTTTGATATTTTGATGTGACTGTCTTATTGGAAATGTTATTTATACTTGTCTGTTATATTTGGAAAAACAATCCACGATATTTAGAAATTTATGAGACACAATATTAATTGGCTTGTTTTATAAATGATGTTGTTGTTTCAGATTTGTAGTTCACTTTAAAGATCAGTCAGCAACTAGTGGATCATTCTATTGTCTTCTTTTCCAGGGGTAAAATGTTGACTTCACCAATGGGCAAAAGTAAGCAACTGACTTTGTTGTAACTCATCAAGGCCCATATTTTGGTTGTACAATATCACCATGAATTAAATTCAAATCACATTTTCAGGAACTGAAAAAGTGAAACTCGATTGTATTGATTAATTCCCCAAAGTGAAATGTTTCAGTTGTTTATTTCTGGTTAGCTTACAGTTGATAAAAACCCAAATTTTAGTTTTGTCAGAAAAATTGGAATATAGCAAAAGACCATTAAAAAAGTATTTATAATACACAAATCATGGGAATCATAATCAATCGATTGATTGATTGATTGATTGATTGATTGATTGATTGATTGATTGATTGATTGATTGATTGATTGATTGATTGAAAGGTTGCTGACCTGACAGTTGTCCAGTTATTGACACCCATAAGCAGAGAAAGCTGCAAAAGATCAGAGCTAAAGAAACTGGCTGTCCAGAGTGCTCTATTCAAGCAAATGGAGGGAAGGTTTAGTGGAGGAAAAAGGTAGGAGGTAAACAGCATTGCTGTGCTTGATTGGCCAAGAAACTAGTGGGACCTGAACCTCATTGAGAATCTGTGGAGTATTGAGAAGAGGAAGATGAGAAACACCAAAAAAGATGAGCTGAAGACCACTATTAAAGCCACCTGAGCTTTGTTAGCGCCTCAGCAGGGCTGACACGCCCCATTGATGCATTCATTCATGCAAAGAAAACATATAGGCAGGCAAACATATAGGAGTATATCGCAGTGTGGTATATCTACAACGAACAAGCTTCACTTTGCAATAGGAGACTAAATTGCAAGCATCCATTTCTGATCTGTTTGGAGAATTAATTGTCTTTGCAGTCCCAAACCGACTGGTGCCTGTGTTGCTGATTTTTCTAGGTTTTGAATGGAGCACATGTGCACCTCTCTAGAGACTAAATCCATATTTAAAATGAAGAAAAATAACGTCTCCTTTTCGACTCGTCACGCCAGCTCATGTTTAGCTTATTGCTGCACATCTGCAAAGTGTTTGCCGTCTTCCCACCGGCTATAAATACAGCCAGGTTACTTTTTTTGGTGACAGATTCTCTTTGTCGTTGATGTTAGCTTGTTTCTTGCAGGATCCTGGGATTTTGGGATGTTTGGACAAGCTGCCACAGCAGCTCTTTGAATCTGTTGTTGGTAAATACAGTTTTATTTACTTATCATCCTGCCAGGCTGTGTTTGAGTTACTTTCATTTCCTCTAACATACAGCTGCAACAATTTCCAGAAAGAAAAGCAAAGTTGGCACAACAAAGTAGAAAGCATTGTTTTATTATTATTATTATTATTATTTACTTGTAACTACCTTCCCATTTTTGGGTGATTTTAAAAAATTTTCTTGGAAAGGAGGAAGTCACCCAAGCAAGATGTTTTTTTTCTACCATTTAGTTTGGTGGGATTGCAATTTTTCCTTATTTTCCTCTTGCACATCCTCCCCTTCAGCTGCTGGAAGCGGATTCTATCTGCAGAAAGCAGATACTGTCAACACCAAGAAAATGCTTGTCTTCTAGCAGCAGATTCTGGGGTTCTTTTGAAAATAGGGATTTTCCAGAACACGCTTCGAAAATCCTCTTTTGGGGAGCTTTAGTCTCTCATTTCTCTGGTTTAGTAGTTGCTCTCTAACCCATCATCCGACCTTGTGTTTAATTACACATACAGCTTATTATTAATGATCTGTGTGTTCTAAAGCCTAAACAACAAAACAATGTATTTAAAGGGCTTTCAATGACAACCGATGCTGTTGTATTTAATTAGAGTCTGAAATGATTTGTGATTTATTTAAAAAAATAATTTGGGCTGTTTTTGGGCACCAGGCATTCACAAAACTCATAACATATTTCCATAGATAAACTTTTATTACATTAGTTTGTTCTCCTTTTTAACAAATGCTTTCCAAGAATCAAAAGTCTTTATTGTCATTATGTAACTATAATGAAATTCTGGTGGGACACCGGCTCAGGACTCACAAGCATCACACAGACACAAAACAAAACATCTATGGAAAAAAAAAGGAAGAATGAGCATTCATAGATGAGACCCACCAAAATACTAAAAGCACATTATGAAAAACATTTAAAGTTAAGCTGTACATCAGAACCGAAAGACTTATCAGAAGGGGAAAAATACTGTGCAATTGTTGAAAGATAATACGGCATATTCAGATGAAAAATTTAATATTTAAGTTGAATGTGCCTAATGGTACTTCCTGAGAACCTGAGAAGAGAGTGCAAATATTCCTAAGAGAGTGCGGCTCCAACTTAAATAAATTGTTTCAATTGGGGACAATTAATTTTATTAAGTTTACCCAACTGTATTTAATATATTTACTGTGTTGTAACATGACAACTTATTAAGTTAGACCAAGTTAATTCAATTACTTGTTACCAACTGATGCAATTAATATAGGTTGGAGCTGAATTATTTTTTTTAGAGTGTAGCAGCTGATAAAATGTAAACATTCAAGTCAAAATAAAAAAAGACAAATAGCTGTCAGTATATCGAGTGATGTAAAATACTTATGTAAATGTACCAGACAAACGCTCCCTGAGAAGTACAAAAGTCTACAAATGTTTATGTTTTTATCTATGTGAAGCACGTTGTAACTTATTTTTTAAGAGCTATTAAAATGTAAATAAATACTAATTATTATTATTATTATTATTATTATTATTATTATTATTATTATTATTATTATTATTATTATTATTATTAACAAAATATTGCAGCAATGTTTCAGTAGCTCTTACATACGTTATGTAACAATGTCACGAACGTCTGTTGTGGCACCCACACAAATCTTCATGGCATCCTGAGAATATGTCATTTAGTCTGAGGTTTTAGCAGGACCAAAACGCAGGCTGGTACTCCACATGATGAAAACGAGGATTTAATAGAAAATACAAAACAAACTTACAGCAGACACGAGGAGATCAACATAGCAAACATGGCAGAGCTACAGGGAGTGTGCGCTCAAACAGAAGAAACAGGCATTGAGTAATGAAAACCAGGGAGCTTAATTACAGAGGAATGTGAGGAAGAAACAGGTGGAGGTCGTCAGGAGGAGATGAGGAACAACTGAGACCAATGAGGACAGAGGAGCTGATGGGAGGACAGGACCTGAAGAGAAACTCATACAAAGAATGAATCAAGAACATGATCCACAAAAGTATGAACTAAAATGGTGGAAACTAGGAAAACAGAAACCGCAAATCCTCACAATGTCAAGCTTCTTTCCTCAAGCTGTAATGTTTTAAACACAGAAATTCTATGATTACTGTTAAAAGCACTTTTTTGTTCTTTGTCTTACTACATACTTTAGGGTTTAGTATTTGTTTTAACATTTATTTTTATGTGGTCCTCTCATTGTATTCGATTGGGTGGCTATGGTCTTCATCACTTTGTTTGTGTGAATGTCAAACCGAGCTATTTGCGTCTCTTTTCCAACGTGGTTTTTATACTGCAAATGGCAAATGATCTAAATCTGAATGTGAACTCTGCATCTTCCATAAAACCTGGTAACATTCTTCTCTAGACCCGGTCAGAAAAGATTGAAGAATGCGGTCACAGGTTCCAGTCATTCCCAATTGACCTGACCATGAGTACTCATGTGCCAGCAGCATTTCTTTGCTTGTTTACCATACTGTTTTTTCACTGTCTTGTATTTCTATTCATTTATTTGTGAAACTCAAGATGCATATTCATGAACACAATGTAAATATGCAAGATTACAGCTAGAGCTAATTTACATCTCCAGCCCCTCTGCAGGCAAAGCCAGCCACACAAATCAATGCATTAAAGTGACAAGAAAAGTGACAAAAGCACCAACAGAAGAATACAGAGACACACACAGACAAACACACACACACACACACACACATATATATATATATATATATATGTGTGTGTGTGTGTGTGTGTGTGTGTGTGTTGCTTAGACTTTGTTTATCTTGAATTTCAAGGGTATTTTGTTTGAGTTGCAATGCAGCTGAACTGCAAGAGGCCGCCGTAAATTATCAATTATCTGAGTTAACTTCTTAATGGAGCAATGCTTTCTCAATAATGAACCTGGAGCCAGCCTAATCAACCGTACCTTTAGGTCTCCATGGAAGAGCATTTTTACCGCATCATTTCTCTCCAACTTCTAATATTTGCCTACATGTGTGGATATGGATGTTTCTGTTGAACCGTCACATCACATTTTTACCATTTCTTGATGCCACGTCCCATTTGTGGCTCATACAAACTAATATTTTATGTTCCCAAAAGCAAGCACTTAGCTGACCAAAAAAAACATGTGTTCGCTGACTTACTGTCCATCTGAGCCTTTACCCTGAGAGCTTGATGGAGTAATTGAGCAGAGTTGATGTACGGTTTGTTCCCTGGGTGATACGGTTCCTGGTTAGGTTTCAGCATTCAGCAGGAGTCTGGGTAGATGCGGTTTCTGAAGCCCAGGGGGGGCAAATATTGATCACAGTGGCAGGGTGGTTTCTCATACAGTGCTGCCTGAAGCCTTGAATGTCCCACTCATCCGAGCGTGGATTTCCCCAGACTGCCTGTGTGCTCTCAGTTTTCTCTGTAGATCACGGATCCTCAGCGTTAACTCAAAAATCTACTGTTTTTGTAATAGGGCGGCGCATTGCTCCTGTAATTCGGAGGAAACCTCTTTAAAAAATACAACAAATGCTAAATAATATCAGGTAAAATAGATGTCATGAAAATCACTGAGCAGCATGTCTTCTTGCTGCACAGATTAATCACCAAAGTCTGATCTGATAACTCGCTTTGAGCATTAGCTCGGGAAAAAGCTGTCATAAACATCTTTCATGGCTGACTGTTTAATCGCTTTTATTAGTCTGCATGCTGGATATGACCCAGTTTTCCTTGTTTTATAATGTAGAAACTCAATGTCTGTACCCGAGCTACAAATATGATACATGTACATCACCCGCCACTCCTGCTGGTTCCACCAGGTATAAAGATCTGTGAAAATCTCAAAAATTAAATGTAATGTTGTTGTAGTGTCATAATATCACACTGAACATTTATGGAAAATGCAAAGTTGTAATCGGTCCGTTCGTTTAGTGGTAGCATATTCGCTGTTAAGAAATTAGCCCATCACACTTGATTGCACCCTTGCAGTTAATACTTGACACAGCCCCCTTTCTCCAATAGGACAGCAATTAGTCTTCACATTTTACGAGGCTAGGGTGTACAGAGACGGCAATATTTCATCTTTTTCTCGACAAACTATCATCCAGAGTCCCCATTCATCTCTTCTGCTCTCCTCTCTCCTCCAAGGTTTGGAAGAAGGTTCATTTTGTGTCTAAGGAGCCATTTTTATGTTGACTTGACCATATTTTACTCCTGGCAAAAGATCCAATGATGAACCACTTGTAGTTTTCTGGTAGAGGCCATGAGATAGTATCTATTTAATTATTATTATTCATGATGGCATGCACTCGCACAAGATTTTCCCCACAGCATCACTGTTTTTCCACCGTACCCAAGAATAGGACATAAGGTCCTTTTCCACTAAGTGTGTTTTAGCTTGGGTTTAGGCTCCTGCATTAAAAGAACAACATTTTAATGATTTTTACACATCTCTACCAGGGGTGGTCATGAATGGGGAAGGATGGTGTAACATTTTTATTTTTGTTACATTTGATGATTGGTTCTTTTTTTTTTTTTTGGAAACCAGCAGCAATAAATAACATATTTTCAGCTGAAACCTCTATATTTTACAGCCTCTGTCGCTTCTGCATTGCCACGGCATGATGCAACCTAAATTAATCCCTTCACCTGCCCAGATGCCAGCTTCTCGATGTTTCCCCTAAATGACTTGGACTGTGAGGTGACATGCGGTGAACCCATCGGCGTATCAAGTCTTTCAGACGGCTGCGTGAGAATGACACCGGCCCACATAATTATCCCAGTGGGACGCCTCCATTTTCCTTCAGGCATCACCTAAGCTGTCCCATTACTGTAAATATCATGAAGCTTTTTTCCAGCTAAACACTCTCATTTACCCTGTGGCACACCTGCCATTACCCTCGCCCACAGACTGACATTTGCAGAAGCCCTTTATTCGTTACCTCGCAGGAGGAAATGGTGAGCCATTCCCATCCGGAGCTCCACGCCACAAGCTCCTCTCATTGTCAGGATTCACTAAGCCGGCGTAACGCAGCTCTTATATGAGCCCAGGCTGCATTCTTTGTCCAATTCATCTTCGGTTTATTTGCATTTTATCCAGGTGGAACGTAAGGAGCTCCGTCTGCGCGAGGGTTATTGTGACATTTTTGTGTTTTCCAGCCCGACACGAGGACAGTTTGATGGAGCCGAGGTTCACGGAACGAAAAACACAAATCTCCGCACACCTTCTCCCGTTGTGACAGCTGGATTTATATAAGCGACGGATACGTAAAGTAGGTTATAGTCAGCTGTAGCTGGAATCATTAGTGTCAACCCAAGCCTGCTGATGCTTTAAAAGGGCAATATATTCACCCCGCAACGAGGCAAGAGAAATGTTTTCCAGCTATAATTTAAAGCCATGTCTGCTGAAGGGCACATGAATAATGCATCCGTAAAGAGATCTATTTAAGCTGAGATAGGGGATTCTGTATTTATTTGTTTTGCTCACAGAGAGCAGGAGAGCCAACCTCCAATTGCAGTTTAATTTCCCCCAACAGGCGGATTTTCCAGTTTAGAAATGGTTGCATTTATTTATTTGTTTTTTTCCCCCCCCTGCTGTGACGCTGTAGCTTTGATTAAAGTCGGTAGAAATTAAACTGACCCGACGTGCAGAGAAACGAGAAGCGTGTCTGTTGCTGAATCAGGAAAGATGTTTAACACAGTGCCTTGCTAAAGTGTGCAGGGAGATTAAACCTTTTTCACATTTTGTAACATTACAGCCACAAGCTTTTGACGTGTTCCCTTGGGACTTTATGTCATGGGCTGACAGCGTAGTGCATAATTATCAAGACAAGGGAAAATGATACATGGTTTCCCAACGTTTTTACCTATAAAAATCAGGAAGATTATGCCGACATTTATTTATTCTGGTAAATAAAATCAGTAGTTATAGCTAACCTGTGTGTAATATAATCTCAGTATAAGTGCAGCTGTATTTTCTGTGCAGTCGTCAGAGAAAACGGTAACGAGCAAACGAAATGACCAAGGCCGAGGAAGCCAGCAGACAGGCCGGATGAGAAAGTTGTGGAGAAGTTTGAAGCATGGTTAGGTTATAAAACAACATCCGATCCGTCATAGTATCGGATGGATGGATGGATGGATGGATGGATGGATGGATGGATGGATGGATGGATGGATGGATGGATGGATGGATGGATGGATGGATGGATGGATGGATTTCCGAGGGAAATTGTAAGGTCCCCTTTCGAGGAACCACTTTTGCTCAAAGTGCTCTGTCCTTAAAAGCAGTTTGGAACTGACTTCTTGTTGATTTAAAGTCTGTAAAGCAGTTTTCGTATGTTCAAAAAAACAAACAAAACTCTGGTTATGTCAAAAACAGAACTGTATCCATTTTTGATGTTTTTAATGTTTCACTGTTTGCTTGCAGATGTTTGCAATATTATGTTGTGCTATTTTAAATGACTATCACTTTAATTATTAGAGGTACTTTTTAAAAGCCCATCTAGGGACAAGTGCTGCGAATTAGCTGTTGCTATTGCACAATGACGCAAACATGGGACTGCTGTTTTGTTCAGTTTGTCTATGTCGATGTGTGTCTGTCCCTACCAAATAAACTTAAGAAAAAGAAACAAATGGGGAGCTTTGATCAAAGACTAGAGGCCCACGGTAACTCTGGAGGAGCTACAAAGTCCAAACGCTCAGGTGGGAGAATCTGTTGAAAGGACAACTGCGTAGGCTACAACGACAAGAAAGACATGCTCCTTGTGCTGCTTCAGCAATTATCCACTGATGTCCTGCACCTGTGACTCCTCTAATTACTGCCGCAGCCACACCTGTGTGTTGCTCTCTAAACCTGTCTCCTCCAGAGTTCAGGTGGCAGATTCTGGAGAACCTTGTGTGAGCAGACCTTCCCGTGCTCCTAGACTGCCTTCCTGTGAGTGACCCTGTTTGCCTCGCCCCAGTCGGACTCTCCTGTTGGTTCTCGGATTGAGGACATCAACCTGTGCCTGACACCTCCTTTCTGCCTAGCCCTCCTGTACCTCTGCCTGTTGGACTGACTCTGGATAAATGGACCCGCTCTCGTGGATTCCCTCATTGGTATGACCCTGGACTGGTCCTGGATTTCCTCTCCTGCACCGAGCAGAGGAAGGGAACCGGCTTCTGCTGATAGCTTGAGCTCAGAGCTCCTCCTGGGAACATTGATTGGATTTCTGTGCAGCTTCCCGGGTCCAAGAAAGGTGAGTGGCTTTGTTACTTCTCTCTCACGTCTCACAGTGGAAACAACAGCCACTAACCTGCCACTCTCCCTTTCAGAGGTTCCTGCGCCAGTTCTAGAAGTTTCCCTCACCGGCTACACCTCTTCACTGAATAAAACCCTTAATCTGTGTCTGAAGAAGGTGGTCCGCTCAGATGAGACCAAAATTAAAGCTTTTGTCCCACGTTAAAGTGAACACGCCATCTCCACGGAGAAACATTATGGTGGCAGCATCTCGCTGTGGGGATTCCTTTCTCTAGCAGGGATAGGGAAGCTTCTAGAGTTGAGAAGGAAGTGGATGAAGATACATAAATAGGAAACTCTAGAAGCTAGCCTGAGGTTCAGGACAACAACCCCAGGCATCCAGCGAGAAGGGTTAAGAACAGAGCATGTTTATGTGTCAGACCAGCCCAGTCAAAGTCCAGAGATAAATTCCTAAAAAAGTAAAAAACAAAGCAACTAGACTTGTTTTCCGTAGTAGAAGACGTTTCGCTTCCTCTCCAGGAAGCTTTCTCAATTCAAAAAGTCTCGAGTAATGTTGGGTAACAAGCTTTATACTGCTGCCCAACAAAGGCCTTGTAATGGCTTAGATAACATGCAAATTCAACAGAAACAGGTCCACCCCTTAGTAATGGGCGGTCGTTAAAGCCATTAAGACAGCAGATTGGACCGAAACTGGTCCACTCCTCTGTAACGAGGAGTCGTTAGGGTTGTTATTGGCTTAAAGGAAACAATGTTTTGATCACCCGAATGAGGGTGAGAGTTAAGGTGATGATTGGCCGGAATTAACCCTATAGCTGTGTTGTAAGTTTTTGAGAGTTGGAACCTAAGGCCTCCTCCTCTGTTTAAGGTTGGTCTTTCTCTCTCTTTTAACGTAGATGGCTTCCTTCACACCACTTTCAAACCATCTGTCTTCTTTGTCCAAAATGTGAAAATTTTGGTGCTCAAAAGAGTTTCCTTTGTCCTTAAGGTGTAGGTGGACAGCAGAGTCTTGTCCCGAGGAGGTAGCTCTCCTGTGTTGAGCCATGTATCTGTGGATTTTCAGTCAGATGGATTTATCCAGAGATAAATCCAGTTGACTATCTGTGGGGGGACTTGAACATTGGAGTCCACGTCTATGCTCCTCAGCTCTTCTGCAAACATGAAGGTGCAGATGTTGTCTGGTTGTGCAAAGCTGGCAGAGATGGTCCTCAAACACCGACATGTTGTGACTTTTAGATGCGTCTCTGTTTTAACACACCAGAGTCAGAGCTCTGCATGCTAGTGAGGCAATTTAGCCCCTTGATTCAAGTCCGCAGGGCAAGGGACACGTCTAAAAAGTGTCAGGACACCAGCCCTTCAGAATTTGAGTTTGCCCCAGAGACTTATTGAGTATACAAAATAAATGTATTTATTTTGGTTTGTAAAGCATTTGACAACTGTGACATAATACGTCTCCGAATTATGTTTTGGTTTCTCTTTGTCTATGAACTTAGACCCCCCCCCCACACACACACACACACACACACACACAAAAAAATATATACAACTGAAGACTGTGATTGTGATGTGAAAAAGTGTCTAAGAGGTAAGTTCAGGGAGTAAGAAAACTTTTCCAAGCCACTGTAGTTGCTTTAAAATAGTAGAAGAGGAGAAGGTGACCAAACCCTGAGACCCTGATTGAAATTCAAGAGTCTTGTGGACACCGGTGAGAAATCCTCTCCCGTACCAGATGACAAATTGAAACTTAAAGAGAGGAAAGGAAAACAGCTGTGATTGAGTGTTCTGTCGAGATCACCGGTGTTTTTTATTCCCCTCTTGTCCTGTAGGTTTCACTCAGCTCCTCAGAACAGAAGAGCTGCTATTTAAAACTACAGAATTCACTCAGATTCTGTTTTTTTTTTTTTTTTTGCTATGCAGTAAAACTATTCCACCTGAGAGCTTCTATATTCCTGCTCATCCAGGCAGCGAGCCGGTCAGAGCGGCTGCTAAAGTTCAACCACGCCACAGTGATGCTGTTCATGTCCCAAGGTCAGAGCCGCGGTGATGGATTATCGCTCTGTGTGGCTTTGAACTGCGTCGGACAGAGACGGATTTGGGTGAAAATGGGAAAAAATGTGATTTTACTGCAGACCGTTTCGCTCCAAAGCATCGAAGAGGCCGCATGAAAAATGACCTGCGTGTTTTTCCTGAGTGTGACGATAAACAACAATCAGAATCACTTGGATCAATTTTTACAACAAAGAAACAGGAGTTTATCATCTTTTTGACATTTTTTGCTGAGATTTATAAGGCCAACAAAACAGTGTGTAATGTAAAGGTATCTTCCTGGATCTAGTTGTATCTTGTGCAATAAGATGGGAAATATCAACATTACTTTTCTGGGAGTTACAAGTTATATTTACTGGAACTTACAAGGTCCTTTCCCAGAACCTATGTTTTTTTTTCTTTCTAAATCTTAAAAACTAATTTCCTGAAAATTGGAGAATAATTTCACTGAACTATAGGTTTACATTGCTGGGTCTTCCAGGTTTTAGAACTTACCGGTTTATTTACTGGATGGTCCCAGACCCCTTACAAGGATTTTAACTAAATTTAAAAGGTTATTTATTCCAGAACACAATAACTTTCACATAATTTACATTCCCTGAGGCTTACAGAGTACGTATGAATATTTTTCTAAATATCTAAGCTAACTTTCCTGAATTTACAGGTTAGTTTGTCAGACTTTGATCCTGGTATTTGCAAAGAGCTTAGGGAACATAATTTTCCGGAACTTACAGGCTACTTTTCTCGAAGTTTTGGTATACTTTTGCTGAAAGGCGCCGTTTTGGTTTAACCAATTTATAGGTTCCTTTTCCTACATTTTTGGGTTACTTTCACAATACTTATGGGCTACTTTCTCTGGTGTCGAAGGGATCCTTTTGGTTCTTACAGGTTACTCTCCCAGAACTTAACCATGTCTATTTTAGCAAACTAGTAAGTTTTGAAGAAAGTAACTTGTATTATGTACTGCTACCTACATTCTGATAGATTTAACATTGTATAAGCTAAAGGTTGGCATTTTGGGTCATTCTCAAAGTTTTGTGAAAATTCTGCTCCAGTTGTCAGGATCTGTACCGGTACATAAATCCACATCCTATTCATTGAGATTGTTAAATCTACTTGCTAAAGTTTTGTTTAGATTATGGAGAGTAACTTTGGCGGCTGAAGTTTAAGGACGCTTGTCCCTATCAGAGGGAGTTTTATTTTTATTTATCTAATCTTAAATCTGGGCTGGATAGAATATTTTAGTTGGGGATGTTAAAAAAATCTATCAATGCCATATTCATCTTCCAAAACATTTAAAGGGTATGTAATCTTTTACCATCAAATACGTACTCTAAATGATTTATTCCTTTACTATTCAATGTTGTAAAGTTAAGAGCCCTTTTTATTTTGCGGGATGTCTAGGTTTTACCAGATGGGTGTTTGTCTGCAATGGGAGAATTGAAGCTCTATTCATTTAAAGATATTCCCACCAGGCTGTCAGAGATGTATTGCTTATTGATGCTTTAAAAATGGCTATGCTGCTGAATTAAAGGGCTGATAAATGGAATATTTGAGGTACAGATTGCCTTACATAGCATTTGATTGATTGATTTCTTGTCTGATGAATTTTTCCAAATCCACTTTAAAATGTATTAGTCCCTGTGCTAGGTAATATTCATAAAAGTTTGGAAGTTTCAATCCCCCTAAACTTTTAGCCTTTTGTAACATTTTTGCCGTATGTGTGGAGGTTTTTATGTCCATAAAAATGTTAATATGGTAGATTCTCAGCTTTTGTACCGAGATTTTAGATGTTTAACTGTGATCACAGAGACGAGGGAGGACCAGCATTTTAAATGTATTATTCCTAAGAGTGTGAACGGGAGAGTTTTCAAAAATATGAGGCTCCTCCACTATTAATTTGAGTAATGGGATAAAAATGTATTTCTTCATCCTGCGTGTTAGAAGTACTGATGTCCAGGTAGCTCATGTTTCCAATTTATCAAGAAATGGTTGAAGTAAGATAATTATCAGAGCAGATAAGAAGGCCCTTTGATTGAATTACCAGAGTATTATGACATCACTGATAACCTATTTATTAGGATTATTGTCTCTGTGAGAAGGGTTTATGTTTTCCAGAAAGAGAAACATATCATCAGCATATAAGCTAATTTTGTGTATTCTATCAGCTCTTTGAAATCCATAACTATTTCTGCTTTGACAAACTGCAGCCACCGGCGGTTTAATGAATATAGCAAACAGTAAGGGGCAGAGTGGACATATTTTAAGATTGAAGGTCTAGGAAATACATTCATTTGTTTTCACACAGCCATTGTAAGGAGCTCTGTGAGATGAAGCTGTGTTGTTAACGTACCTCTAAAATGACAAGTTTTTTCTATAAGATGAAAAATTCTGAGGTCCTTGACCCACCCAAAGCTGATTTGTTCATAAACATTTCTGAATTATTCACTGGTATGAAAACTAACTCCATTCAAGAGATAGAAAACAAGTTTCGCTTTTGAGTGGGCGTTGGCAGGTCATGGAAGTCCTCTGTCCATATATCATACCCTTAATGGATCAATCCCATGGATCCTAAAGATTTTATTTTTGAGATAACAAACCTTCAGAACTGGGCCTAGCTTGTCATCACTTATCTCTTTAGTATGGGCCATCAAGCACTTTGCATCTCCATTTCTCACAGCAAAACATCCAAATCAGCGATGAAAAAAAAAAGACATGCCCTTTCCAGCCCCATAGTTAATCTTCTAACCTGAAAATCAATTTCAAAATACTTTATCTTTTGTTTAAGTAATACTTAGTTGACATTTAGGAATGACAGTTTTGTCCCACATGTGACCCGTTGAGGTATCAAAGGTTCTGGTAAATCCACCTGCTCTCTCAGCAGTCTGAACGTGATCCTTTGTCCATTTCCTCAGCCGAGACAGTAAAACTCAAGATCTGCTACCACAGAGTATTTCTCATTCACCAAGGAGCTGGAATGACGGCTTAATCTTTATCTAAATTCACAGGGAAGCAACACACGGGACGACTTCAGCTGCTTTTCTGCTAACCAAAACAGAGAATTCCTGCAGCTATTTCCTGACTGGATGGAGTAACCCTCCGGTGATTTCTGGGAGGGAGAAGTGGGTCAGGAGGAAACCTGCCGTCACAGCATCCTGTTGGATTCTGATTGAATTGTCAGAACTGTCAAACATTAGATAAAAGGTGATTTTCTCTTTTTGTTTTTGATTCTTTGCAACTGGGGTCTCAACTTTGGAAAACTTCCTATTTGGCTGTCAAATCTCCACCTTTGTTGGCTTATTTTTATTTTTTACTATTCTTTATAGTATGTAGCAATTAGATTTACAACAAGGCAAGTAGTTTTTAGTTCAACCTGTTTCTTTAAGATGAGAGATCACACAATGCTTCAAGTTGAAAAAGTTGTCTCCTTCAATGCAGCACTGGCTACACATATACTACATGGAAATGATTTGTCTTTGAAAGGCTTAATTTTAAATATGTGTTTTCACAGGGTTTTTTTAACTAATAAATTATGTTAAGGGAATGATGGGTTCAACGGGTAAAAAAAAAAAAGCAATGTTTTTTTTCTTTTTACTTTAAACTTCCTGTTTGCTTCTTTGGACCAAGAAATGGTCCTCAGTGACTCAATAACCTACCAGCTGGTTCCTCCATTTAATTCCTGCATGTTCCCATTTCATAATCGTTAATCATAAACATGCGCAATACTCACCTATACTGAAGTGTAATTGTGATTCCTATCTGAACACTTTTTATTATACCCTATTTATATTTATTTAGAGGGTGTACCCAGCCTCTTGCCTGGTGAACGCTGGAGATAGGCACCCTTGCTCTAATTGACTCATGAAACATGAGATATTCTGATTCCTGATCAAACCTAAATGACTCCAGTCGCCTTCCTGTTGGTAATTTTCTTTCAACAGACACTGAGTTGAAAATAGAAAATTACTAAACGCCTGATGGCAGACAACAAACACCATATAATTTAAACTACAAAAGGACCAAATGACGACGGGGCGAAATGACCAACACTCACCCTGAGCCTGGGGTCCCCAAACACTTTATTATGCAGTTAAGTGTAAAAACAGATAAACTAAGGAATAATGGAAGCGCTAATAACCTGCTACAAACTGTTTTACCTCATCTTAAAACTACTGAAGTATTTATTGAATCTTGTTAGACAGGATTAACAGCTGAAATGCCAGCATGTAACACTCAGGTCCCTCAGGCAGGTCTATCCGCTCACCCAGACCGAACATTCAAATTATTCTTTTTTTGTTCTTTGGATGGCAGCTTTGAGCAGAAGAAAAGTAACGGCTTCATCTTACTTTCGGCTTCTCATGTTCAGCCACGGCTCTGCTGAGTTCACACCTGGACAAGGACGCGTCCGGCTGCGTCGTCCTCCTCCTGGTTGTTCTGGCTGTGAAACGGGCCGCGTGTCATTTGACTGTCAGCTTCTGTCTCTGGAGTTTTGAGCAGTTCTTTGTTGCTCCACAGAGCTTTCACGGCAGGAAAAGTGGCTGTGAGATCAGAAGAAGAGGAGTGGAGTATTTTTATTTATTTTTTTTACAATGGAAAACTGCTGCAGAAGTACAAAATGTGGGTTTGTGTAGAATGGAGCAGAGGCTTCACATCAGAACCTATTGCTACACATGCTCCAGAGTTCATAAAGCAGTCGTCTGCTTTCTCTCTTTGTATTTACAGGACTGTCTCAGAAAATTAGAATATTGTGATAAAGTTCTTTATTTTCTGTAATGCAATTAAAACACATGAAACGTCATACATTCTGGATTCATTACAAATCAACTGAAATATTGCAAGCCTTTTATGGTTTTAATATCGCTGATTATGGCGTACAGCTGAAGAAAACTCAAAAATCCTATCTCAAAATATTAGAATATTTCCTCAGACCAAGTAAAAAAAAAATTATAACAGCAAAAAAAATCAAACCTTTGAAAATGTCCATTAATGCACTCAGTACTTGGTTGGGAATCCTTTTGCACAGATTACTGCATCAATGTGGCGTGGCATGGAGGCAATCAGCCTGTGGCGTTGCTGAGGTGTTATGGATGCCCAGGATGCTTCAATAGTGGCCTTTAGCTCATTTGCATTGTTGGCTCTGGTGTCTTTCAGCTTCTTCTTCACAATACCCCCCAAATTCTCTATGGGGTTCAGGTCAGGGGAATTGGCAGGCCAATCAAGGACAGTAATGCCATGGTCAGTACACCAGTTACTGTGAGAATCTTATGTCGTCTCTTAACCACTACCATACTTGTGATTTAGTTTACTGAACCAAGCTGAGTGTTTTTCAAGGCTCAGGAAACCCTGCAGTGTTTGGAGTTAATTAGACGATTCAAGTGATTGGTTGAATAGCCTACTAGTATACTTTTTCACGATATTCTAATATTTTGAGATAGGATATTTGGGTTTCTTAAGCTGTACGCCATAATCAGCGATATTAAAACAATAAAAGGCTTGCGATATTTCAGTTGATTTGTAATGAATCCAGAATGTATGACATCTCATGTTTTTTAATTGCATTACAGAAAATAAAGAACTTTATCACAATATTGTAATTTTCTGAGACAGTCCTGTATGTGCCAGGTGGGTTAACTGGTATAGAAATTGACATGTGGAGACCTGTGTGGGTGTGGGGTGGGGGGCTGCAGACAGAGTTACAACCGAGATGTTCTCCAGACGAGTCTCCGGTTGCACGCAATTTTTCTTTTTGACAAGCTGAGCCATAGTTTTGTAAAAGTGAATGGAAGCATTTGAAAGTCTCACTTTCCAGCACATAATCAGTTTGTGTTGTAGTTGTGACGTATTAACAGCGCTCCAGCAATATAGCTGTCAAAACGCTGAGGAAACCGACTGTCATGCCTCTCATGAGATACCACAAATCTTTGAGTCTGCCTGGGTTAATTTTCCCACACACCGCCATTTGACCCTAAAAAGTGGCTATAAGCTAATGCTAAGCGTGTGGTGGCTAGTAGAGGCCTTAAAATATCACTATACAATCTCTAAATGATCTGGCTCAAACACTGAGAGAAAATAGATCTTTTAATAGGTCATTTAAATGCAGGAGGGATTTTTAAAGAGATGATTAATGTAAATCAGGCCCAAATTTCCTCTTTAGAGTTACTATCCTGCAACTTTCAGATGCATCCCTTCTCCATCGCATCCGATTTAAATGTCTGAATCCCCTCATCTTGTTACTGAAAAGTGCTTTATAAATAAACTCACCTTGCCTTGCCTTGCCTTGCCTCATCAGCAGGTCATTCAGCTCTGAAGAGGTCTGGTAACGAGCCATTCATCTGATTCAGCCGTGTTTGCACCTCCACTTGGCTGCTTCTTTGATTACTGCTGTCTTTACGGCCAGTTTGTTTGGACAGCCATGTCTACCTTGTGTCAAACAGGGATGGCCACTTATTGTACAATTTATCATTATTGTAAAATAATAGTAACAATAAACTGTAGTGGACCGTCGGTCAGACATTATTTTTGCTGTTTGACCAGTTTTTTGATGGTTGTTTCCACGAGGATGCTTTGTTTACATGTCATCTTATGATTGAAGGATTTTTTGTGTACTGTTTAGTAGTATGCTGTAGTTGCACTAATTAACATTTGGAGGGCCTGAATGCATGCAGTGGTAAATGCATAGCCAAAAAGCCAGTAATTCATTTATAAATACTATTTCTGCTCACTTTTATTGCATTGTAATAAATAAAGAAGGTCCATATCACCTATGGCCTTCCTGATTTGCTGCTGGGCTGTACTATATGTCTGCTTTTGGGTAGAAAGAGTGTAACTTCTCATTAGCCTGCTCCCCAACCTGTCTGCTGTAATCCTTGGTCTTCAGGATGCTACTTGGTCGGTAACGAGGAGGCCTTCACAGAACAGCTGCACACAGCTGGACTCTGATCAGTGATGGGGTTAATTGTCAAGGCAATTCTATGTACTGGATCTTTTAGGGGTTTCAGAGTAATGGGGCCTTAATCCAAATCCACTCCAGATTTTTGTTTTCTGCAACTTTTGAAGACAGTGTCTCCCTTTTCTTTTACATTCTACGTGATGCTCTAACTTGTGTTGGTCTCTCACTTTAAATCCCAGGAAAATGCATAAAAGTTCATGATTGCAACGTGACAAAATGTGACAGTTTTCTCTCATTTCTGACACTTTTAAAACTTACTTTCCAACAAGTGGTCACAAGAGTCATGCTGAACGTTTAGCTTCCTGCTTGGCATGTTTGAATCTAGAAGCGACATTGATGAGTTTTATCTATTGCTCTGTGTGAATTTAGCGCATTATTGTTATTAAAATATACTAAATCCTGATAAATGTCCTTCTTTGACTGCATCTGAGCTTCTTTGGATGTTAAATGTTTTACCTTGTGACCTTCTGGAAGTTCTTCAGAGCGAGTGATGATAAACGCATTACGGCATGCAACCCCCTTCCTCGGTCCAACATATTTCCCATCCTTCGTTGTTCCCCAAAAACAATCTGCGGCGTCACTCTTAATCATCGCATTCTGCACCGACAACAACGCGTTAGCGGGAAAAGCTTGGCCGGATCAATGAGAATCACTGCAACGCTGCTCATATTCATTTTCTCCCACTGCAGCAGGAGTAAACATGGAGATGGGGAAAGTGGTGATTGCGTTCTGTCTGGAAATTTGATGTAGATTAAAGAAAATCAAGACGTGAAGCAGGTGATCTCTGAGAGGCTGTAAAGAAGTCGGTATTTCAACAAAACCCGAGCTGGATGAGGAGTACACGCACTTCAGAACGCCAACTCCTGAAGCGTCAGTCCGGTAAACAGCCTCTACAGAACCGTCTTGGCCGAGCGGCAGTGATTGTGCCCCTGATTGTACGCTGAACAGTTAATTAAGGCTGAGTGGGAGTGGATTTGTGTTCTTGGCGAGCGATGAAACCCCAGTCTCAGAAAGCGTAAGACAGATTACCCATGAGCCTCTAGGGCCTGGCCGAGGCACGCGGGCGGAGTGGTGGGTGGTCAGCGGCTTGACACGGTAACGAGCTGAACGGCTGCAGCCTGGATGGGGAAACACGCTCCCCGAGTGTTGGAGCTCATGATTTATGTCTTCTCGTGTTGTTTTTACATCAGGCCGGGACATAAAAGTAAATTATGGTTTAAGAGAATAAGGAAAGGTAGCTCGTGTTGTTGGAGCGTTATTGGCAAAGAGCAAATGGAGGTGCAGACTCATTTGTTCATCCATTTCTTTTCTCTTAGTTTTTTTTTTTTTCTGGCTGCAAAGAAATGAGATGGACTCAGAATTTGGGCAGGAATGGCTGAACAAGGACAGATCTGAGGGGAAATAAAGCTCCTGGGAAATTGAAATAATAAAACCACCTCACCTGGAAAAACCCAGATGACTAAGTCTTGGATTGATTGCCTTTCATCTCAGTGATGACAGTGCGGATGAACACAGAGCCTTCTGAGTGAGGGGGATTTAGGGGATTTGTAAAAGACAAAAACACCTGGGGTTAGACGTACTAGAAGTGTTCTTCGTCTTTCAGGACATTTTTTTTAAGTTTTTAAATTTAAAGGGCTAGGAACAATTGTTTAGGATAAATTGTGCCTTACTTTGCTGAACTGATACAAATAAAATTGCAAAAAAGAAACATGGGGCCTTTTCTGCTGATTCCTTTTTGCTATAAATTAGTGATGTAACAAAACGATAAAGTGTCTGCTTTGCACGTATGCCCTCATCTCTCATCCCACAGGTTTCCTCTAGGATTTAAGCCTGCGGACTGAGATGGCAAAGGTGGCTTTTCAGTCTGCTGAACTATTTCTGTGCTGATTTGATAGAGTTTATGTTCACTCTCCTGTTGAAAGACCCGCTGACGACCCATTCACAGCCTATAGAGGAAACGCTGTCTTCCTCCCATTAAATAAACGTACTCGCATTAAAGGGTCAGTTTTTCCTAAATTGTCAGTCCAACCCTCTGCTACTGGTGCATTGAAAGATTGAAACAGTATATGGAGTTATTTTAAAGAGGTTTGAATATTCCACATGTGTTTTGGGCTCTGGAAGTGGTGTGATATTTTCCACTGTTCTTTCAGAAGTGCATTTGTGAGGTCAGACACTGGTGTTGGACAGGAAGGCGTAGCTCTCAGGCTCCGCTCAAATTCCTCCAGAAGTTTGAGGTCGAGTTTGATTGCAGACCCACAAACCGCTCCACACTCAACCTGCCCACCCATGGCTTCATGGACCCGGCTTTTGACACCATGTTTGAACAAAAGGAGGCCGTCACCAAACCATCCCTGCAGTCCGGAGCATTAAATTGCGAAAAGGTCTTGGTATCCTGAATCATTAAGAATTGCTTTGACTGAATGTAAGGGACCGAGCCCATCTCCCAGCAGCTGTCAGACTCATCGACTGGATTTGCAAACAGAGAGGCATGATTCCTCTCTCTGGACATGAATCATGAAGGCAACATAGAGTTTGGAGGTCTGTAGCGATTAACTGTAGCACACTATGTTTCTCAGCATCCGCTGACCTGTGGCTGAGTGGTCAATCAATTAAGATAAGATAAGATATAGTCAATCACTTCCACCTTCTTAAACATTTATTTGAAGTTCCTGTGGAGAATGTATATATATGATGTATATGTATATATTATATATATGATGTATATATATATATATATATATATATATATATATATATACATCATATATATATATATATATATATATATATATATATATATATATATATATATATATATTTAAATAGTTGTTTTTCCCCTCTTCATCTGGTCGCTTCCTGTGACCTCAGGTTTAACAGGAAGCTATGATTACAGGAAGTGAGGTAACACTTCCTCCTGAAACACAAATAAGTAAGGTAAGTTCACCAAAATAAAATGCACAAGTTAAATGATCAAACAATAAACTGGAACTGTGAATTGATTTAAACCAAGATGCTGTAGTAAATAATCTGTAGAAATGCAAAACATACACAAACCTGGGATAGTATGCGTTTGCAGACTATAAACTAAATAAAATATGGCTAAATCAAAACAAGAATGTTACCTAAAATTATATAAACTGAGGCAAATGGTGTTCTCACCCACTTTGCCAGACTCGTTAAAAGTCCTCCTCACTACTCCTAACATTTTTTTAAATTTAGGAGCTCTTATAAGGCCTAAGATGCTTTGTGAATAACTTTTGTTTTACCAAAGTAAAATTCTAAGAATTCGTGAAATTCTAAGATTTTACCTGAAATTACATCACTAAAAGCTACTTTTAGTCTTGGGAATCTTTATGAATACAGGCACTCCTCACCACTCTAAAAAAAAAAAAAAATTCACTCTTATGGCTTAGGGTGCTTTGTGAATAACTTTTGACTTACCGAGGTAAAATTCTAAGAAATATATTTAGGAATCTTTTTGAATACGGGCAGAGGTCTATAGCTCACAGGGAGTTAGCTGACTGTTCTTCTCTAATGTTGACTGCTGCAAATATACATTCACTAAACATGACTGCCATGAATTGCATTGCATTGCAGGGGAAGGTGGCCAGGATCAGTTTTAAAGGCAGGCTGTTCATAGGAAGAAGATGAGAGCAGAGCAACTGGTCCTCTGCACAGAAATTATTTCAATGACTGTAGTCTCTGATCCTAGGCTTCAGGTACATCCCTCTGGGAAGTAACCTCAGGGAAGCTGCAGGATTCAAAATATCCCTGTTAACATGAAACCCCCTTGGGATTCCACAGAAAGAGCTTGGTATAGTTCCTAGAGAGAGGGATGTCTCTATGTCCATTGTAGGGGTTTTCTAATCTGTCAAACTAACCTTAGGAAATAAGAGACAATGGATGGAAAGATAGATGTTGGATACATTTTTCTAACTGACTTGTCTGTGATTCTATGTCAAATTAATTTGAACAGCATTAACTAGCAAGATGGGGTCACGATCAAAATACAAAGACATTGGAATATTACATTCATCTTTGTTTGAATTTGAGTTTATTTTTTCAGTCACAAAATACATATTTCCATAACAGATACACAAAAGCAATAAAAACGTGAACTAAAAAAGTTCAGAAGCAAAAGAATTATATGCCCAATTCTACAATTTGCAGTACTTTGCTAGATGCATTTAATATTAAAGAAAAGAAAATACTGAGAAAAAAATAAAATTGAATAATAACATAACCTCTTGGTTAAGAAGATTAAGACTCAGCATAACTTTCCTTAGTTGAAATGTTAATACTGTGAAAATGCCATTATAGAGAGAATGAACAAAATCGCAGGAGAAGAGTTTTCCCCAAGAAAAAAAAAAACTCACGATTTAGATGAAATAAGATAGAAGCTCTTACTGGTCAATTTACTGTTTACTGGTCAACATTTTTTTTTATTGTATTTCCATTTGCTTGGCTTGTTATTGGATGAGAATTGTCTATAAAGCCAAAATGTTTTTTAATTAGAATTGCTGAGAAATACATGGTAGAGAAAACGTAAAAAAAAAAAAAAAAACAATAAAAAGCTACACTATGTTCATGGAAAAAATTGCCTTGATCTCAGTAAATACTCAGTAAGACTTTGGTTGTCTGAGATGAAAAAAAACAACAACAAAAAAAACAATTAGGAGCTGATGAGCCACAGCTGTAGCGCCTGCAGAGAGCTCTATTTAAGCTTCAGGTGCTGGTTGACTATTCAGTTGAGGCAGGAACTATGGGAGGAATTTGGCTTCTGGGTTTGTGTGCAGTCGCATTGTGGCTTAAAGGTTTGTGTAGTTTCTTTGCTTTATAATTTTTTTTGTGTATATTTAAAAGTATGGGTGATTCAGTAGTCAATTTGTGATCCTGGAAGGTTGCTGCTATGGTTGTGAAAT
Organism: Fundulus heteroclitus; assembly: GCF_011125445.2. NCBI lineage: Eukaryota > Metazoa > Chordata > Actinopteri > Cyprinodontiformes > Fundulidae > Fundulus > Fundulus heteroclitus. The sequence goes on along the minus strand of NC_046366.1, from coordinate 32,204,770 downwards.
AATGCTATGAGAAACAAATATGCTATTCAATTCACAGGGTCTTGTTTACCGATTGATCATAATGGAGGAATACACTATGAACCAAAAGGAACTAGAAACTGTAAGCGAAAAGTGTTTGGATATGCAAATTGTGAAAAAAGCTTTCTTCTGGCTATAAAGTGACGTTCGTTTGTTTCAGCCTTGTCCCAAAATGAGATTCCTCTAAAGAGAGAAGTTGCTTTAATCCAGTCGATGGATTCTAGGTTGCTGGGAACTTTAAAAGAAGGTAATTTGTTGAAAAATTTGTAAAGCTTTTCATTACATGAACATTGATTATAATTAAGACTAAAAGGTATGTGAATATCTAACAATGACTTGTTCCTTCAGTGCAACTGGAAACCAATGAAGTGGAATGCGCCTCCCACAACGTGTCAAGCGACGCCTCCCACAACGTGTCAAGCGACGCCTCCCACAACGTGTCAAGCGACGCCTCCCACAACGTGTCAGCGACGCCTCCCACAACGTGTCAAGCGACCCTCCCACAACGTGTCAAGCGACGCCTCCCACAACGTGTCAAGCGACGCCTCCCACAACGTGTCAAGCGACGCCTCCCACAACGTGTCAAGCGACGCCTCCCACAACGTGTCAAGCGACGCCTCCCACAACGTGTCAAGCGACGCCTCCCACAACGTGTCAAGCGACGCCTCCCACAACGTGTCCAAGCGACGCCTCCCACAACGTGTCAAGCGACGCCTCCCACAACGTGTCAAGCGACCGCCTCCACAACGTGTCAAGCGACGCCTCCCACAACGTGTCAAGCGACGCCTCCCACAACGTGTCAAGCGACGCCTCCCACAACGTGTCAAGCGACGCCTCCCACAACGTGTCAAGCGACGCCTCCCACAACGTGTCAAGCGACGCCTCCCACAACGTGTCAAGCGACGCCTCCCACAACGTGTCAAGCGACGCCTCCCACAACGTGTCAAGCGACGCCTCCCACAACGTGTCAAGCGACGCCTCCCACAACTGTCAAGCGACGCCTCCCACAACGTGTCAAGCGACGCCTCCCACAACGTGTCAAGCGACGCCTCCCACAACGTGTCAAGCGACGCCTCCCACAACGTGTCAACGACCTCCCACAACGTGTCAAGCGACGCCTCCCACAACGTGTCAAGCGACGCCTCCCACAACGTGTCAAGCGACGCCTCCCACAACGTGTCAAGCGACGCCTCCCACAACGTGTCAAGCGACGCCTCCCACACGTGTCAAGCGACGCCTCCCACAACGTGTCAAGCGACGCCTCCCACAACGTGTCAAGCGACGCCTCCCACAACGTGTCAAGCGACGCCTCCCACAACGTGTCAAGCGACGCCTCCCACACGTGTCAAGCGACGCCTCCCACAACGTGTCAAGCGACGCCTCCCACAACGTGTCAAGCGACGCCTCCCACACGTGTCAAGCGACGCCTCCACACGGTCAAGCGACGCCATCCCACAACGTGTCAAGCGACGCCTCCCACAACGTGTCAAGCGACGCCTCCCACAACGTGTCAAGCGACGCCTCCCACAACGTGTCAAGCGACGCCTCCCACAACGTGTCAAGCGACGCCTCCCACAACGTGTCAAGCGACGCCTCCCACAACGTGTCAAGCGACGCCTCCCACAACGTGTCAAGCGACGCCTCCCACAACGTGTCAAGCGACGCCTCCCACACGTGTCAAGCGACGCCTCCCACAACGTGTCAAGCGACGCCTCCCACAACGTGTCAAGCGACGCCTCCCACAACGTGTCAAGCGACCTCCCACGTGTCAAGCGACGCCTCCCACAACGTGTCAAGCGACGCCTCCCACAACGTGTCAAGCGACGCCTCCCACAACGTGTCAAGCGACGCCTCCCACAACGTGTCAAGCGACGCCTCCACAACGTGTCAGAGCGACCCCTCCCACAACGTGTCAAGCGACGCCTCCCACAACGTGTCAAGCGACGCCTCCCACAACGTGTCAAGCGACGCCTCCCACAACGTGTCAAGCGACGCCTCCCACAACGTGTCAAGCGACGCCTCCCACAACGTGTCAAGCGACGCCTCCCACAACGTGTCAAGCGACGCCTCCCACAACGTGTCAAGCGACGCCTCCCACAACGTGTCAAGCGACGCCTCCCACAACGTGTCAAGCGACGCCTCCCACAACGTGTCAGCGACATCAACGACGCCTCCCACAACGTGTCAAGCGACGCCTCCCACAACGTGTCAAGGCGACGCCTCCCACAACGTGTCAAGCGACGCCAAATCCCACAACTGTCAAGCGACGCCTCCCACAACGTGTCAAGCGCGCCTCCCACAACGTGTCAAGCGACGCCTCCCACACGTGTCAAGCGACGCCTCCCACAACGTGTCAAGCGACGCCTCCCACAACGTGTCAAGCTGACGCCTCCCACAACGTTCAAGCGACGCCTCCCAACAACGTGTCAAGCGACCCCACGCCTCCCACAACGTGTCAAGCGACGCCTCCCACAACGTGTCAAGCGACGGCCTCCCACAACGTGTCAAGCGACGCCTCCCACAACGTGTCAAGCGACGCCTCCCACAACGTGTCAAGCGACGCCTCCCACAACGTGTCAAGCGACGCCTCCCACAACGTGTCAAGCGACGCCTCCCACAACGTGTCAAGCGACGCCTCCCACAACGTGTCAAGCGACGCCTCCCACAACGTTCAAGCGACGCCTCCCACACGTGTCAAGCGACGCCTCCCACAACGTGTCCAAGCGAACGCCTCCCACAACGTGTCAAGCGACGCCTCCCACAACGTTTCAAGCGACGCCTCCCACAACGGGTCAAGCGACGCCTCCCACAACGTGTCAAGCGACGCCTCCACAACGTGTCAAGCGACGCCTCCCACAACGTGTCAAGCGACGCCTCCCACAACGTGTCAAGCGACCCTCCCACAACGTGTCAAGCGACGCCTCCCACAACGTGTCAAGCGACGCCTCCCACAACGTGTCAAGCGACGCCTCCCACAACGTGTCAAGCGACGCCTCCCACAACGTGTCAAGCGACGCCTCCCACAACGTGTCAAGCGACGCCTCCCACAACGTGTAGCCCAGGTAGCGACGCCTCCCACAACGTGTCAAGCGACGCCTCCCACACGTGTCAGCGACGCCTCCCACAACGTGTCAAGCGACGCCTCCCACAACGTGTCAAGCGACGCCTCCCACAACGTGTCAAGCGACGCCTCCCACAACGTGTCAAGCGACGCCTCCCACAACGTGTCAAGCGACGCCTCCCACAACGTGTCAAGCGACGCCTCCCACAACGTGTCAAGCGACGCCTCCCCCACAACGTGTTCAAGCGACGCCTCCCACAACGTGTCAAGCGACGCCTCCCACAACGTGTCAAGCGACGCCTCCCACAACGTGTCAAGCGACGCCTCCCACAACGTGTCAAGCGACGCCTCCCACAACGTGTCAAGCGACGCCTCCCACAACGTGTCAAGCGACGCCTCCCACAACGTGTCAAGCGACGCCTCCCACAACGGCTCGAGCGACGCCTCCCACAACGTGTCAAGCGACGCCTCCCCAACGTGTCAAGCGACGCCCACAACGTGTCAAGCGACCGCCTCCCACAACTGTCAAGCGACGCCTGCCACACGTGTCAGCGACGCTCCCACAACGTGTCAAGCGACGCACTCCCACAACGTTCAAGCGACGCCTCCCACAACGTGTCAATCGACGCCTCCCACAACGTGTCAAGCGCGCCTCCCACAACGGTCAAGCGACGCCTCCACAACCGTGTCAAGACTACGCCTCCCACAACGTGTCAAGCGACGCCTCCCACAACGTGTCAAGCGACGCCTCCCACAACGTTGTCCAAGGGCGACGCCTCCCCAACGTGTCAAGCGACGCCTCCCACAACGTGTCAGCGACGCCTCCCACAACGTGTCAAGCGACTCCTCCCACAACGTGTCAAGCGACGCCTCCCACAACGTGTCAAGCGACGCCTCCCACAACGTGTCAAGCGACGCCTCCCACAACGTGTCAGCAGACGCCTCCACAACAGTGTCAAGCGACGCTCCCACAACGTGTCAGCGACGCCTCCCACAACGTGTCAAGCGACGCCTCCCACACGTGTCAAGCGACGCCTCCCACAACGTGGTCAAGCGACGCCTCCCACAACGTGTCAAGCGACGCCTCCCACAACGTGTCAAGCGACGCCTCCCACAACGTGTCAAGCGACGCCTCCCACAACGTGTCAAGCGACGCCTCCCACAACGTGTCAAGGCGACGCCTCCCACAACGTGTCAAGCGACGCCTCCCACAACGTGTCAAGCGACGCCTCCCACAACGTGTCAAGCGACGCCTCCACAACGTGTCAAGCGACGCCTCCCACAACGTGTCAAGCGACGCCTCCCACAACGTGTCAAGCGACGCCTCCACAACGTGTCAAGCGACGCCTCCCACAACGTGTCAAGCGACGCCTCCCACACGTGTCCAAGCGACCGCCTCCCACAACGTGTCAAGCGACGCCTCCCACAACGTGTCAAGCGACGCCTCCCACAACGTGTCAAGCGACGCCTCCCACAACGTGTCAAGCGACGCCTCCCACAACGTGTCAAGCGACGCCTCCCACAACGTGTCAAGCGACGCCTCCACAACGTGTCAAGCGACGCCTCCACAACGTGTCAAGCGACGCCTCCCACAACGTGTCAAGCGACGCCTCCCAAAACATCCCAACACGTGTCAAGCGACGCCTCCCACAACGTGTCAAGCGACGCCTCCCACAACGTGTCAAGCGACGCCTCCCACAACGTGTCAATCGACGCCTCCCACAACGTGTCAAGCGACGCCTCCCACAACGTGTCAAGCGACGCCTCCCACAACGTGTCAGCGACCCTCCCACAACGTGTCAAGCGACGCCTCCCACACGTGTCAGCGACGCCTCCCACAACGTGTCAAGCGACGCCTCCCACAACGTGTCAAGCGACGCCTCCCACAACGTGTCAAGCGACGCCTCCCACACGGGTCAAGCGACGACTCCCACAACGTTCAAGCGACGCCTCCCACAACGTGTCAAGCGACGCCTCCCACAGACGTGTCAGCGACGCCTCCCACAACATGTCAAGCGCGCCTCCCACAACGTGTCAAAGCGACGCCTCCCACAACGTGTCAAGCGACGCCTCCCACAACGTGTCACGACGCCTCCCACAACGTGTCAAGCGACGCCTCCCACACGTGTCAAGCGACGCCTCCCACAACGTGTCACGACGCCTCCACAACGTGTCAAGCAGAGCGCCTCCACAACGTGTCAAGCGACGCCTTCCCACAACGTGCAAGCGACGCCTCCCACAACGTGTTCAAGCGAGCGCCTCCCACAACGTGTCAATCGACGCCTCCCACAACGTGTCAAGCGACGCCTCCCACAACGTGTCAAGCGACGCCTCCCACAACGTGTCCACCAAGCGACGCCTCCCACAACGTGTCAAGCGACGCCTCCCACAACGTGTCAAGCGACGCCTCCCACAACGTGTCAAGCGACGCCTCCCACAACGTGTCAAGCGACGCCTCCCACAACGTGTCAAGCGACGCCTCCCACAACGTGTCAGCGACGCCTCCCACAACGTGTCAAGCGACGCCTCCCACAACGTGTCAAGCGACGCCTCCCACAACGTGTCAAGCGACGCCTCCCACAACGTGTCAAGCGACGCCTCCCACAACGTGTCAAGCGACGCCTCCCACAACGTGTCAAGCGACGCCTCCCACAACGTGTCAAGCGACGCCTCCCACAACGTGTCAAGCGACGCCTCCCACAACGTGTCAAGCGACGCCTCCCACAACGTGTCAAGCGACGCCTCCCACAACGTGTCAAGCGACGCCTCCCACAACGTGTCAAGCGACGCCTCCCACAACGTGTCAGGCGACGCCTCCCACAACGTGTCAGGCGACGCCTCCCACAACGTGTCAGCGACGCCGTCCCACAACGTGTCAAGCGACGCCTCCACAACGTGTCAAGTCAGAGCGACGCTCCACAACGTGTCAAGCGACGCCTCCCACAACGTGTCAAGCGACGCCTCCCACAAGCGTGTGCAAGCGACGCCTCCTAAACCACGTGTCAAGCGACGCCGCCCACAGACGTGTCCAAGCGACGCCTCCCACAACGTGTCAAGCGACGCCTCCCACAAACGTGTCAAGCGACTCTCCCACCATGCGGTCAAGCGACGCCTCCCAAAACCGTTCAAGCGCCTCCCACAACGTGTCAAGCGACGCCTCCCACAACGTGTCAAGCGACGCCTCCCACAGACGTGTCAAGCGACGCCTCCCACAACGTGTCAAGCGACGCCTCCCACAACGTGTCAAGCGACGCCTCCCACAACGTGTCAAGCGACGCCTCCCACAACGTGTCAAGCGACGCCTCCCACAACGTGTCAAGCGACGCCTCCCACAACGTGTCCAAGCGACGCCTCCCACACGTGTCAAGCGACCCTCCCCACACGTGTCAAGCGACGCCTCCCACAACGTGTCAAGCGACTGCCTCCCACAACGTGTCAAGCGACGCCTCCCACAACGTGTCAAGCGACGCCTCCCACAACGGGTCAAGCGACGCCTCCCACAACGTGTCAGCGACGCCTCCCACAACGTGTCAAGCGACGCCTCCCACAACGTGTCAAGCGACGCCTCCCACAACGTGTCAAGCGACGCCTCCCACAACGTGTCAAGCGACGCCTCCCACAACGTGTCAAGCGACGCCTCCCACAACGTGTCAAGCGACGCCTCCCACAACGTGTCAAGCGACGCCTCCCACAACGTGTCAAGCGACGCCTCCCACAACGTGTCAAGCGACGCCTCCCACAACGTGTCAAGCGACGCCTCCCACAACGTGTCAAGCGACGCCTCCCACAACGTGTCAAGCGACGCCTCCCACAACGTGTCAAGCGACGCCTCCCACAACGTGTCAAGCGACGCCCTCCCACAACGTGTCAAGCGACGCCTCCCACAACGTGTCAAGCGACGCCTCCCACAACGTGTCAAGCGACGCCTCCCACACAACGTGTCAAGCGACGCCTCCCACAACGTGTCAAGCGACGCCTCCCACAACGTGTCAAGCGACGCCTCCCACAACGTGTCAAGCGACGCCTCCCACAACGTGTCAAGCGACGCCTCCCACAACGTGTCAAGCGACGCCTCCCACAACGTGTCAAGCGACGCCTCCCACAACGTGTCAAGCGACGCCTCCCACAACGTGTCAAGCGACGCCTCCCACAACGTGTCAAGCGACGCCTCCCACAACGTGTCAAGCGACGCCTCCCCCAACGTGTCAAGCGACGCCTCCCACAACGTGTCAAGCGACGCCTCCCACAACGTGTCAAGACGCCTCCCACAACGTGTCAAGCGACGCCTCCCCACAACGTGTCAAGCGACGCCTCCCACAACGTGTCAAGCGACGCCTCCCACAACGTGTCAAGCGACGCCTCCCACAACGTGTCAAGCGACGCCTCCCACAACGTGTCAAGCGACGCCTCCCACAACGTGTCAAGCGACGCCTCCCACAACGTGTCAAGCGACGCCTCCCACAACGTGTCAAGCGACGCCTCCCACAACGTGTCAAGCGACGCCTCCCACAACGTGTCAAGCGACGCCTCCCACAACGTGTCAAGCGACGCCTCCCACAACGTGTCAAGCGACGCCTCCCACAACGTGTCAAGCGACGCCTCCCACAACGTGTCAAGCGACGCCTCCCACAACGTGTCAAGCGACGCCTCCCACAACGTGTCAAGCGACGCCTCCCACAACGTGTCAAGCGACGCCTCCCACAACGTGTCAAGCGACGCCTCCCACAACGTGTCAAGCGACGCCTCCCACAACGTGTCAAGCGACGCCTCCCACAACGTGTCAAGCGACGCCTCCCACAACGTGTCAAGCGACGCCTCCCACAACGTGTCAAGCGACGCCTCCCACAACGTGTCAAGCGACGCCTCCCACAACGTGTCAAGCGACGCCTCCCACAACGTGTCAAGCGACGCCTCCCACAACGTGTCAAGCGACGCCTCCCACAACGTGTCAAGCGACGCCTCCCACAACGTGTCAAGCGACGCCTCCACAACGTGTCAAGCGACGCCTCCACAACGTGTCAAGCGACGCCTCCCCACAACGTGTCAAGCGACGCCTCCCACAACGTGTCAAGCGACGCCTCCCACAACGTGTCAAGCGACGCTCCCACAACGTGTCCAAGCGACGCCTCCCACAACGTGTCAAGCGACGCCTCCCACAACGTGTCAAGCGACGCCTCCACAACGTGTCAAGCGACGCCCTCCCACAACGTGTCAAGCGACGCCTTCCCACAACGTGTCAACGCGAACGCCTCCCACAACGTGTCAAGCGACGCCTCCCACAACGTGTCAAGCGACGCCTCCCACAACGTGTTCAAGCGACGCCTCCCACAACGTGTCAAGCGACGCCTCCCACAACGTGTCAAGCGGACGCCCTCCCCACAACGTGTCAAGCGACGCCTCCCACAACGTGTCAAGCGACGCCTCCCACAACGTGTCAAGCGACGCCTCCCACAACGTGTCAAGCGACGCCCTCCCACAACGTTGTCAAGCGACGCCTCCCACAACGTGTCAAGCGACGCCTCCCACAACGTGTCAATGCGACGCCTCCCACAACGTGTCAAGCGACGCTCCCACATGTACGTGTCAAGCGACGCTTTACACCCCCACAACGGTGTCAAGCGACGCCTCCCCAACGTGTCACGCGACGCCTCCCACAACGTGTCAAGCGACTCCTCCCACAACGTGTCCCAACGACGCCTCCCACAACGTGTCAAGCGACGCCCTCCCACAACGTGTCAAGGCGACGCCTCCCCACAACGTGTCAAGCGACGCCTCCCACAACGTGTTCAAGCGACGCTCCCACAACGTGTCAGCGACGCCTCCCACAACGTGTCAAGCCTACGCCTCCCACAACGTGTCAAGTCGACCCCTCCCACAACGTGTCCAAGCGACGGCCTCCACAACGTGTCAAGGCGACGCCTCCCACAACGTGTCAAGAAGCGACGCCTCCCACACACGTGTCAAGCGTACGCCTACCCACAACGTGTCAAGCGACGCCTCCCCACGTGTCAAGCGACGCTCCCACAACGTGTCAAGCGACGCATCCCACAACGTGTCAAGCGACGCCTCCCACAACGTGTCAAGCGACGCCTCCCACAACGTGTCAAGCGACGCCTCCCACAACGTGTCAAGCCGACGCCTCCCACAACGTGTCAAGCGACGCCTCCCACAACGTGTCAAGCGACGCCTCCCACAACGTGTCAAGCGACGCCTCCCACAACGTGTCAAGCGACGCCTCCCACAACGTGTCAAGCGACGCCTCCCACAACGTGTCAAGCGACGCCTCCCACAACGTGTCAAGCGACGCCTCCCACAACGTGTCAAGCGACGCCTCCCACAACGTGTCAAGCGACGCCTCCCACAACGTGTCAAGCGACGCCTCCCACAACGTGTCAAGCGACGCCTCCCCACAACGTGTCAAGCGACGCCTCCCACAACGTGTCAAGCGACGCCTCCCACAACGTGTCAAGCGACGCCTCCCACAACGTGTCAAGCGACGCCTCCCACAACGTGTCAAGCGACGCCTCCCACAACGTGTCAAGCGACGCCTCCCACAACGTGTCAAGCGACGCCTCCCACAACGTGTCAAGCGACGCCTCCCACAACGTGTCAAGCGACGCCTCCCACAACGTGTCAAGCGACGCCTCCCACAACGTGTCAAGCGACGCTCCCACACAACGTGTCAAGCGACGCCTCCCACAACGTGTCAAGCGACGCCTCCCACAACGTGTCAAGCGACGCCTCCCACAACGTGTCAAGCGACGCCTCCCACACCACAACGTGTCAAGCGACGCCTCCCACAACGTGTCAAGCGACGCCTCCCACAACGTGTCAAGCGACGCCTCCCACAACGTGTCAAGCGACGCCTCCCACAACGTGTCAAGCGACGCCTCCCACAACGTGTCAAGCGACGCCTCCCACAACGTGTCAAGCGACGCCTCCCACAACGTGTCAAGCGACGCCTCCCACAACGTGTCAACGGTCAAGCGCGCCTCCCACAACGTGTCAAGCGACGCCTCCCCACAACGTGTCAAGCGACGCCTCCCTCCCACAACGTGTCAAGCGACCCCTCCCACAACGTGTCAAGCGACGCCTCCCACAACGTGTCAAGCGACGCCTCCCACAACGTGTCAAGCGACGCCTCCCACAACGTGTCAAGCGACGCCTCCCACAACGTGTCAAGCGACGCCTCCCACAACGTGTCAAGCGACGCCTCCCACAACGTGTCAAGCGACGCCTCCCACAACGTGTCAAGCGACGCCTCCCACAACGTGTCAAGCGACGCCTCCCACAACGTGTCAAGCGACGCCTCCCACAACGTGTCAAGCGACGCCTCCCACAACGTGTCAAGCGACGCCTCCCACAACGTGTCAAGCGACGCCTCCCACAACGTGTCAAGCGACGCCTCCCACAACGTGTCAAGCGACGCCTCCCACAACGTGTCAAGCGACGCCTCCCACAACGTCATCCTAGGATTGTAAATAAAGGTTTATTTAATTCATCTTGTTTTTATATCAGAGCCTCCACTATAACATGGGGACAAGTAAAAGTGAAATAGAATATTCTACAAAATGGTAGCCTTTATTTCAAAAGGCACTATGTCGAGATCCAAATTATGTGTCATTCCTTAAAAGGACATCTGCCACCAGGGAATTTTAAAATATTTTCCAAGTTTTCCAGTTTGCACAGTAAAACAGCCTGAACAAATCTTACCAAATATGATCAAAATAAAAAGCAAACCATCATACACATTTTCTATTTATGGCTCTAACAACTTTTTCCTCTTTAAAAGCTACTCTTAAATGTCTAATACAGCCACCAAGAAAATCTCTCTAGTTACACTGTTGTGCTGCGCAAAAAGATCCCTTCTATTGTGCAATACGCGATTATTCAAAAAGCTCTGAAATTATTCTTGCCACTTCCGCAAGAGGTTGCTGTCATAAAAATGGACAAGACATGGATACGACAACTTCCCTATTTCCTCCACTTATAAAGCTGTGATCTAATCCTGTTAACATGAAATAAGCCTGCTCTCGAGCAGGTTTAAGCTTGTGCACATGTTGCTTTGACAAGTCCAGGAAGAGTTTCAAAGAACCAAACAATCCAAGATCATGCCAAATCATCAATCCAGCTAACTGAGTTAGCGATATACGAAGAACGGACCCCTTGTCAGGGTTCAGTTTTGATCTGTTCTTTATTTACTATTTTTCAGTTCTTCCTGTCTGGGTTTAGTTATGTACTGGCTATATTTATGGTTAGTTTTTTTTTTCAGTTTCCTCCTCTATCACTCCCACTCAGCCTTTCCCTTCACTCCCGCTGCTGTTAGTCACTAATTAGCCAGACTCCTCACCTACCGCAGCCTTCCTACTTAGCCTCCCTTTACCTTCACTTCTCTGCTTGTCTGTCTTCAGTACACCACTAA